>NC_137481.1:26739305-27333931 GCF_918807975.1 Aplidium turbinatum | reverse complement strand
CTAACCCTAACCCTAACCCTAACCCTAACCCTAACCCTAACCCTAACCCTAACCCTAACCCTAACCCTAACCCTAACCTAACCCTAACCCTAACCCTAACCCTAACCCTAACCCTAACCCTAACCCTAACCCTAACCCTAACCCTAACCCTAACCCTAACCTAACCCTAACCCTAACCCTAACCCTAACCCTAACCCTAACCCTAACCCTAACCCTAACCCTAACCCTAACCCTAACCCTAACCCTAACCCTAACCTAACCCTAACCCTAACCCTAACCCTAACCCTAACCCTAACCCTAACCTAACCCTAACCCTAACCCTAACCCTAACCCCTAACCCTAACCTAACCCCTAACCCTAACCCTAACCCTAACCCTAACCCTAACCCTAACCCTAACCCTAACCCTAACCCTAACCCTAACCCTAACCCTAACCCTAACCCTAACCCTAACCCTAACCCTAACCCTAACCCTAACCCTAACCCTAACCCTAACCCCTAACCCTAACCCTAACCCTAACCCTAACCCTAACCCTAACCCTAACCCTAACCCTAACCCTAACCCTAACCCTAACCCTAACCCTAACCCTAACCCTAACCCTAACCCTAACCCTAACCCTAACCCTAACCCTAACCCTAACCCTAACCCTAACCCTAACCCTAACCCTAACCCTAACCCTAACCCTAACCCTAACCCTAACCCTAACCCTAACCCTAACCCTAACCCTAACCCTAACCCTAACCCTAACCCTAACCCTAACCCTAACCCTAACCCTAACCCTAACCCTAACCCTAACCCTAACCCTAACCCTAACCCTAACCCTAACCCTAACCCTAACCCTAACCCTAACCCTAACCCTAACCCTAACCCTAACCCTAACCCTAACCCTAACCCTAACCCTAACCCTAACCCTAACCCTAACCCTAACCCTAACCCTAACCCTAACCCTAACCCTAACCCTAACCCTAACCCTAACCCTAACCCTAACCCTAACCCTAACCCTAACCCTAACCCTAACCCTAACCCTAACCCTAACCCTAACCCTAACCCTAACCCTAACCCTAACCCTAACCCTAACCCTAACCCTAACCCTAACCCTAACCCTAACCCTAACCCTAACCCTAACCCTAACCCTAACCCTAACCCTAACCCTAACCCTAACCCTAACCCTAACCCTAACCCTAACCCTAACCCTAACCCTAACCCTAACCCTAACCCTAACCCTAACCCTAACCCTAACCCTAACCCTAACCCTAACCCTAACCCTAACCCTAACCCTAACCCTAACCCTAACCCTAACCCTAACCCTAACCCTAACCCTAACCCTAACCCTAACCCTAACCCTAACCCTAACCCTAACCCTAACCCTAACCCTAACCCTAACCCTAACCCTAACCCTAACCCTAACCCTAACCCTAACCCTAACCCTAACCCTAACCCTAACCCTAACCCTAACCCTAACCCTAACCCTAACCCTAACCCTAACCCTAACCCTAACCCTAACCCTAACCCTAACCCTAACCCTAACCCTAACCCTAACCCTAACCCTAACCCTAACCCTAACCCTAACCCTAACCCTAACCCTAACCCTAACCCTAACCCTAACCCTAACCCTAACCCTAACCCTAACCCTAACCCTAACCCTAACCCTAACCCTAACCCTAACCCTAACCCTAACCCTAACCCTAACCCTAACCCTAACCCTAACCCTAACCCTAACCCTAACCCTAACCCTAACCCTAACCCTAACCCTAACCCTAACCCTAACCCTAACCCTAACCCTAACCCTAACCCTAACCCTAACCCTAACCCTAACCCTAACCCTAACCCTAACCCTAACCCTAACCCTAACCCTAACCCTAACCCTAACCCTAACCCTAACCCTAACCCTAACCCTAACCCTAACCCTAACCCTAACCCTAACCCTAACCCTAACCCTAACCCTAACCCTAACCCTAACCCTAACCCTAACCCTAACCCTAACCCTAACCCTAACCCTAACCCTAACCCTAACCCTAACCCTAACCCTAACCCTAACCCTAACCCTAACCCTAACCCTAACCCTAACCCTAACCCTAACCCTAACCCTAACCCTAACCCTAACCCTAACCCTAACCCTAACCCTAACCCTAACCCTAACCCTAACCCTAACCCTAACCCTAACCCTAACCCTAACCCTAACCCTAACCCTAACCCTAACCCTAACCCTAACCCTAACCCTAACCCTAACCCTAACCCTAACCCTAACCCTAACCCTAACCCTAACCCTAACCCTAACCCTAACCCTAACCCTAACCCTAACCCTAACCCTAACCCTAACCCTAACCCTAACCCTAACCCTAACCCTAACCCTAACCCTAACCCTAACCCTAACCCTAACCCTAACCCTAACCCTAACCCTAACCCTAACCCTAACCCTAACCCTAACCCTAACCCTAACCCTAACCCTAACCCTAACCCTAACCCTAACCCTAACCCTAACCCTAACCCTAACCCTAACCCTAACCCTAACCCTAACCCTAACCCTAACCCTAACCCTAACCCTAACCCTAACCCTAACCCTAACCCTAACCCTAACCCTAACCCTAACCCTAACCCTAACCCTAACCCTAACCCTAACCCTAACCCTAACCCTAACCCTAACCCTAACCCTAACCCTAACCCTAACCCTAACCCTAACCCTAACCCTAACCCTAACCCTAACCCTAACCCTAACCCTAACCCTAACCCTAACCCTAACCCTAACCCTAACCCTAACCCTAACCCTAACCCTAACCCTAACCCTAACCCTAACCCTAACCCTAACCCTAACCCTAACCCTAACCCTAACCCTAACCCTAACCCTAACCCTAACCCTAACCCTAACCCTAACCCTAACCCTAACCCTAACCCTAACCCTAACCCTAACCCTAACCCTAACCCTAACCCTAACCCTAACCCTAACCCTAACCCTAACCCTAACCCTAACCCTAACCCTAACCCTAACCCTAACCCTAACCCTAACCCTAACCCTAACCCTAACCCTAACCCTAACCCTAACCCTAACCCTAACCCTAACCCTAACCCTAACCCTAACCCTAACCCTAACCCTAACCCTAACCCTAACCCTAACCCTAACCCTAACCCTAACCCTAACCCTAACCCTAACCCTAACCCTAACCCTAACCCTAACCCTAACCCTAACCCTAACCCTAACCCTAACCCTAACCCTAACCCTAACCCTAACCCTAACCCTAACCCTAACCCTAACCCTAACCCTAACCCTAACCCTAACCCTAACCCTAACCCTAACCCTAACCCTAACCCTAACCCTAACCCTAACCCTAACCCTAACCCTAACCCTAACCCTAACCCTAACCCTAACCCTAACCCTAACCCTAACCCTAACCCTAACCCTAACCCTAACCCTAACCCTAACCCTAACCCTAACCCTAACCCTAACCCTAACCCTAACCCTAACCCTAACCCTAACCCTAACCCTAACCCTAACCCTAACCCTAACCCTAACCCTAACCCTAACCCTAACCCTAACCCTAACCCTAACCCTAACCCTAACCCTAACCCTAACCCTAACCCTAACCCTAACCCTAACCCTAACCCTAACCCTAACCCTAACCCTAACCCTAACCCTAACCCTAACCCTAACCCTAACCCTAACCCTAACCCTAACCCTAACCCTAACCCTAACCCTAACCCTAACCCTAACCCTAACCCTAACCCTAACCCTAACCCTAACCCTAACCCTAACCCTAACCCTAAGACAATTTTTTTCAATAATTGTCACTTTTAGTACGTAAAACAACTTTCTTAGACAATTTTTAATGACGTTAGTTTCAAACAAAAAGAATTGGAAAGCTTCGGAAAAAAAATTTTTTTTCACTGTATGAAATGAAAATGTAATGTCTTAGAAAAATTTTTGAAGAAGATTTTCAAAAAAAAAATTTTTTCTTGTTAATCGAAACTTTTTGTGTAGGATAAAATATCTTAGGCCATTTACAATAACTTAAGTCAAAAAAATTAATTAGAGTGCGACTTTAACTTAAAATATACGCTATCTCCTTAAATAAAGCAGCTGCACAGCTGTCAATGCAGGTATAAGCAATTCAATGAACTTTTGTTCATTGACAAATTTTTAACTTGAAACCTAGTTTTAACGGTGCTAACACGTTTTACAATGATAAAACAATATTACTGAACATCAAAATAAACTTTTGCATTATGAAAGAAACTTTGAAAAATTTTCGTGTAAGTCGTCAGTTTGTGTAAGTCGTCAGTTCGTGTAAGTCGTCACGTTTTCTGTTTCCCCTGAGGTGACGTTATCCAAGTTCTACTGTAGCTTTAGCAGTGCTAACATGTTTTGGAATAATAAAACAATATTACTGAACATAAAAATAAACTTTTGCAGTATGAAAAAAACTTTGAAAAATTTTGAAAAAAATTCTTGTTCAATGTGTGCAATTTGCAATGAAATATCTCAGGAAAATTTTTCAGTGGTTTCCACATGATTGGCTGCCATTATTAATGAAGATAAAAAAAAACTTTAATGTGTGCAATTTGCAATGAAATATTTCAGGAAAATTTTTCAGTGGTTTCCACATGACTGGCTGCCATTATTTATGAACATAAAAAAAACTTTAATGTGTGCAATTTGCAATGAAATGTCTCAGGAAAATTTTTCAGTGGTTTCCACATGACTGGCTGCCATTATTTATGAACATAAAAAAAACTTTAATGTGTGCAATTTGCAATGAAATGACTCAGAAAAACTTTTCAGTGGTTTCCACATGACTGGCTGCCATTATTATTAAACATAAAAAAAAACTTTAATGTGTGCACTTTGCAATGAAATGTCTCAGGAAAATTTTTCAGTGGTTTCCACATGACTGGCTGCCATTATTATTAAACATAAAAAAAAACTTTAATGTGTGCAATTTGCAATGAAATGTCTCAGGAAAATTTTTCAGTGGTTTCCACATGACTGGCTGCCATTATTAATAAACATAAAAAAAAATTTATTGTGGGCAATTTGCAATGAAATGTCTCAGGAAAATTTTTTAGTGGTTTCCACATGACTGGCTGCCATTATTTATGAACATAAAAAAAAACTTTAATGTGTGCAGTTTGCAATGAAATGTCTCAGGAAAATTTTTCAGTGGTTTCCACATGACTGGCTGCCATTATTAATAAACATAAAAAAAAAACTTTAATGTGTGCAATTTGCAATGAAGTGTCTCAGGAAAATTTTTCAGTGGTTTCCACATGACTGGCTGCCATTATTAATAAACATAAAAAAAAACTTTAATGTGTGCAATTTGCAATGAAGTGTCTCAGGAAAATTTTTCAGTGGTTTCCACATGACTGGCTGCCATTATTAATGAACATAAAAAAAAACTTTAATGTGGGCAATTTGCAATGAAATGTCTCAGAAAAACTTTTCAGTGGTTTCCACATGACTGGCTGCAATTATTATTGAACAAAAAAAAAAACTTTAATGTGTGCACTTTGCAATGAAATGTCTCAGGAAAATTTTTCAGTGGTTTCCACATGACTGGCTGCCATTATTAATAAACATAAAAAAAAACTTTAATGTGTGCAACTTGCAATGAAGTGTCTCAGGAAAATTTTTCAGTGGTTTCCACATGACTGGCTGCCATTATTAATGAACATAAGAAAAAACTTTAATGTGGGCAATTTGCAATGAAATGTCTCAGGAAAATTTTTTAGTGGTTTCCACATGACTGGCTGCCATTATTTATGAACATAAAAAAAAAATTTTAATATGTGCAGTTTGCAATGAAATGTCTCAGGAAATTTTTCAGTGGTTTCCACATGACTGGCTGCCATTATTAATGAACATAAAAAAACTTTAATGTGTGCACTTTGCAATGAAATGTCTCAGGAAAATTTTTCAGTGGTTTCCACATGATTGGCTGCCATTATTAATGAAGATAAAAAAAAACTTTAATGTGTGCAATTTGCAATGAAATGTCTCAGGAAAATTTTTCAGTGGTTTCATGACTGGCTGCCATTATTAATGAACATAAAAAAATCTTTAATGTGTGCAATTTTCAATGAAATGTTTCAGGAAAAATTTTCAGTGGTTTCCACATGACTGGCTGCAATATCAATGAACAAAAAAAATCATTTTGCACTGTATGAAATGTCTTAGAAAATTTTTTTTGAAAAGACAATTTTTTTTCAATAATTTTCACTTTTAGTACGTAAAAAAACTTTCTTAGACAATTTTTAATGACGTTAGTTTCAAACAAAAAAAATTTGACAGGTTCGTAAAAAAAAAATATTTTTCACTTTATGAAATGTCTTAGAAAAATTTTTGAAAATGTTTTTTGAAAAGACAATTTTTTTCAATAACTTTTACTTTTAGTACGTAAAAAAACTTTCTTATACAATTTTTAATGACGTTAGTTGCAAACAAAAAAAATTGCATGGTTTCGCAAAAAAAAATTATTTTTCACTGTATGAAATGTCTTAGAAAAATTTTTGAAAATTTTTTTTGAAAAGACAATTTTTTTCAATAATTGTCACTTTTAGTACGTAAAACAACTTTCTTAGACAATTTTTAATGATGTTAGTTTCAAACAAAAAGAATTGGAAAGCTTCGGAAAAAAAAATTTTTTTCACTGTATGAAATGACAATGTAATGTCTTGGAAAAATTTTTGAAGGAGATTTTCGAAAAAAAATTTTTTTCTTGTTAATCGAAACTTTTTGTGTAGGATAAAATATCTTAGGCCATTTACAATAACTTAAGTCAAAAAAATTAATTAGAGTGCGACTTTAACTTAAAATATACGCTATCTCCTTAAATAAAGCAGCTGCACAGCTCTCAATGCAGGTATAAGCAATTCAATGAACTTTTGTTCATTGACAAATTTTTAACTTGAAACCTAGTTTTAACGGTGCTAACACGTTTTACAATGATAAAACAATATTACTGAACATCAAAATAAACTTTTGCATTATGAAAGAAACTTTGAAAAATTTTCGTGTAAGTCGTCAGTTCGTGTAAGTCGTCACGTATTCTGTTTCCCCTGAGGTGACGTTATCCAAGTTCTACTGTAGCTTTAGCAGTACTAACATGTTTTGGAATAATAAAACAATATTACTGAACATAAAAATAAACTTTTGCAGTATGAAAAAAACTTTGAAAATTTTTGAAAATTTTTTTTGAAAAGACAATTTTTTTTCAATTATTTTCACTTTTAGTACGTAAAAAAACTTTCTTAGACAATTTTTAATGACGTTAGTTTCAAACAAAAAGAATTTGACAGGTTCGTAAAAAAAAAATATTTTTCACTTTATGAAATGTCTTAGAAAAATTTTTGAAAATGTTTTTTGAAAAGACAATTTTTTTCAATAACTTTTACTTTTAGTACGTAAAAAAACTTTCTTATACAATTTTTAATGACGTTAGTTGCAAACAAAAAGAATTGCATGGTTTCGCTAAAAAAAATTATTTTTCACTGTATGAAATGTCTTAGAAAAATTTTTGAAAATTTTTTTTGAAAAGACAATTTTTTTCAATAATTGTCACTTTTAGTACGTAAAACAACTTTCTTAGACAATTTTTAATGATGTTAGTTTCAAACAAAAAGAATTGGAAAGATTCGGAAAAAAAATTTTTTTTCACTGTATGAAATGAAAATGTAATGTCTTAGAAAAATTTTTGAAGAAGATTTTCGAAAAAAAAATTTTTTCTTGTTAATCGAAACTTTTTGTGTAGGATAAAATATCTTAGGCCATTTACAATAACTTAAGTCAAAAAAATTAATTAGAGTGCGACTTTAACTTAAAATATACGCTATCTCCTTAAATAAAGCAGCTGCACAGCTGTCAATGCAGGTATAAGCAATTCAATGAACTTTTGTTCATTGACAAATTTTTAACTTGAAACCTAGTTTTAACGGTGCTAACACGTTTTACAATGATAAAACAATATTACTGAACATCAAAATAAACTTTTGCATTATGAAAGAAACTTTGAAAAATTTTCGTGTAAGTCGTCAGTTTGTGTAAGTCGTCAGTTCGTGTAAGTCGTCACGTTTTCTGTTTCCCCTGAGGTGACGTTATCCAAGTTCTACTGTAGCTTTAGCAGTGCTAACATGTTTTGGAATAATAAAACAATATTACTGAACATAAAAATAAACTTTTGCAGTATGAAAAAAACTTTGAAAAATTTTGAAAAAAATTCTTGTTCAATGTGTGCAATTTGCAATGAAATATCTCAGGAAAATTTTTCAGTGGTTTCCACATGATTGGCTGCCATTATTAATGAAGATAAAAAAAAACTTTAATGTGTGCAATTTGCAATGAAATATTTCAGGAAAATTTTTCAGTGGTTTCCACATGACTGGCTGCCATTATTTATGAACATAAAAAAAACTTTAATGTGTGCAATTTGCAATGAAATGTCTCAGGAAAATTTTTCAGTGGTTTCCACATGACTGGCTGCCATTATTTATGAACATAAAAAAAACTTTAATGTGTGCAATTTGCAATGAAATGACTCAGAAAAACTTTTCAGTGGTTTCCACATGACTGGCTGCCATTATTATTAAACATAAAAAAAAACTTTAATGTGTGCACTTTGCAATGAAATGTCTCAGGAAAATTTTTCAGTGGTTTCCACATGACTGGCTGCCATTATTATTAAACATAAAAAAAAACTTTAATGTGTGCAATTTGCAATGAAATGTTTCAGGAAAAATTTTCAGTGGTTTCCACATGACTGGCTGCCATTATTAATGAACATAAAAAAAAATTTATTGTGGGCAATTTGCAATGAAATGTCTCAGGAAAATTTTTTAGTGGTTTCCACATGACTGGCTGCCATTATTTATGAACATAAAAAAAAACTTTAATGTGTGCAGTTTGCAATGAAATGTCTCAGGAAAATTTTTCAGTGGTTTCCACATGACTGGCTGCCATTATTAATAAACATAAAAAAAAAACTTTAATGTGTGCAATTTGCAATGAAGTGTCTCAGGAAAATTTTTCAGTGGTTTCCACATGACTGGCTGCCATTATTAATAAACATAAAAAAAAACTTTAATGTGTGCAATTTGCAATGAAGTGTCTCAGGAAAATTTTTCAGTGGTTTCCACATGACTGGCTGCCATTATTAATGAACATAAAAAAAAACTTTAATGTGGGCAATTTGCAATGAAATGTCTCAGAAAAACTTTTCAGTGGTTTCCACATGACTGGCTGCAATTATTATTGAACAAAAAAAAAAACTTTAATGTGTGCACTTTGCAATGAAATGTCTCAGGAAAATTTTTCAGTGGTTTCCACATGACTGGCTGCCATTATTAATAAACATAAAAAAAAACTTTAATGTGTGCAACTTGCAATGAAGTGTCTCAGGAAAATTTTTCAGTGGTTTCCACATGACTGGCTGCCATTATTAATGAACATAAGAAAAAACTTTAATGTGGGCAATTTGCAATGAAATGTCTCAGGAAAATTTTTTAGTGGTTTCCACATGACTGGCTGCCATTATTTATGAACATAAAAAAAAAATTTTAATATGTGCAGTTTGCAATGAAATGTCTCAGGAAAATTTTTCAGTGGTTTCCACATGACTGGCTGCCATTATTAATGAACATAAAAAAACTTTAATGTGTGCACTTTGCAATGAAATGTCTCAGGAAAATTTTTCAGTGGTTTCCACATGATTGGCTGCCATTATTAATGAAGATAAAAAAAAACTTTAATGTGTGCAATTTGCAATGAAATGTCTCAGGAAAATTTTTCAGTGGTTTCCACATGACTGGCTGCCATTATTAATGAACATAAAAAAATCTTTAATGTGTGCAATTTTCAATGAAATGTTTCAGGAAAAATTTTCAGTGGTTTCCACATGACTGGCTGCAATATCAATGAACAAAAAAAATCATTTTGCACTGTATGAAATGTCTTAGAAAATTTTTTTTGAAAAGACAATTTTTTTTCAATAATTTTCACTTTTAGTACGTAAAAAAACTTTCTTAGACAATTTTTAATGACGTTAGTTTCAAACAAAAAAAATTTGACAGGTTCGTAAAAAAAAAATATTTTTCACTTTATGAAATGTCTTAGAAAAATTTTTGAAAATGTTTTTTGAAAAGACAATTTTTTTCAATAACTTTTACTTTTAGTACGTAAAAAAACTTTCTTAGACAATTTTTAATGACGTTAGTTGCAAACAAAAAAAATTGCATGGTTTCGCAAAAAAAAATTATTTTTCACTGTATGAAATGTCTTAGAAAAATTTTTGAAAATTTTTTTTGAAAAGACAATTTTTTTCAATAATTGTCACTTTTAGTACGTAAAACAACTTTCTTAGACAATTTTTAATGATGTTAGTTTCAAACAAAAAGAATTGGAAAGCTTCGGAAAAAAAATTTTTTTTCACTGTATGAAATGACAATGTAATGTCTTGGAAAAATTTTTGAAGGAGATTTTCGAAAAAAAATTTTTTTCTTGTTAATCGAAACTTTTTGTGTAGGATAAAATATCTTAGGCCATTTACAATAACTTAAGTCAAAAAAATTAATTAGAGTGCGACTTTAACTTAAAATATACGCTATCTCCTTAAATAAAGCAGCTGCACAGCTCTCAATGCAGGTATAAGCAATTCAATGAACTTTTGTTCATTGACAAATTTTTAACTTGAAACCTAGTTTTAACGGTGCTAACACGTTTTACAATGATAAAACAATATTACTGAACATCAAAATAAACTTTTGCATTATGAAAGAAACTTTGAAAAATTTTCGTGTAAGTCGTCAGTTCGTGTAAGTCGTCAGTTCGTGTAAGTCGTCACGTATTCTGTTTCCCCTGAGGTGACGTTATCCAAGTTCTACTGTAGCTTTAGCAGTACTAACATGTTTTGGAATAATAAAACAATATTACTGAACATAAAAATAAACTTTTGCAGTATGAAAAAAAACTTTGAAAATTTTTGAAAATTTTTTTTGAAAAGACAATTTTTTTTCAATTATTTTCACTTTTAGTACGTAAAAAAACTTTCTTAGACAATTTTTAATGACCTTAGTTTCAAACAAAAAGAATTTGACAGGTTCGTAAAAAAAAAATATTTTTCACTTTATGAAATGTCTTAGAAAAATTTTTGAAAATGTTTTTTGAAAAGACAATTTTTTTCAATAACTTTTACTTTTAGTACGTAAAAAAACTTTCTTATACAATTTTTAATGACGTTAGTTGCAAACAAAAAGAATTGCATGGTTTCGCTAAAAAAAATTATTTTTCACTGTATGAAATGTCTTAGAAAAATTTTTGAAATTTTTTCTTGAAAAGACAATTTTTTTCAATAATTGTCACTTTTAGTACGTAAAACAACTTTCTTAGACAATTTTTAATGATGTTAGTTTCAAACAAAAAGAATTGGAAAGCTTCGGAAAAAAAATTTTTTTTCACTGTATGAAATGAAAATGTAATGTCTTAGAAAAATTTTTGAAGAAGATTTTCGAAAAAAAATTTTTTTCTTGTTAATCGAAACTTTTTGTGTAGGATAAAATATCTTAGGCCATTTACAATAACTTAAGTCAAAAAAATTAATTAGAGTGCGACTTTAACTTAAAATATACGCTATCTCCTTAAATAAAGCAGCTGCACAGCTCTCAATGCAGGTATAAGCAATTCAATGAACTTTTGTTCATTGACAAATTTTTAACTTGAAACCTAGTTTTAACGGTGCTAACACGTTTTACAATGATAAAACAATATTACTGAACATCAAAATAAACTTTTGCATTATGAAAGAAACTTTGAAAAATTTTCGTGTAAGTCGTCAGTTTGTGTAAGTCGTCAGTTCGTGTAAGTCGTCACGTTTTCTGTTTCCCCTGAGGTGACGTTATCCAAGTTCTACTGTAGCTTTAGCAGTGCTAACATGTTTTGGAATAATAAAACAATATTACTGAACATAAAAATAAACTTTTGCAGTATGAAAAAAACTTTGAAAAATTTTGAAAAAAATTCTTGTTCAATGTGTGCAATTTGCAATGAAATATCTCAGGAAAATTTTTCAGTGGTTTCCACATGATTGGCTGCCATTATTAATGAAGATAAAAAAAAACTTTAATGTGTGCAATTTGCAATGAAATATTTCAGGAAAATTTTTCAGTGGTTTCCACATGACTGGCTGCCATTATTTATGAACATAAAAAAAACTTTAATGTGTGCAATTTGCAATGAAATGTCTCAGGAAAATTTTTCAGTGGTTTCCACATGACTGGCTGCCATTATTTATGAACATAAAAAAAACTTTAATGTGTGCAATTTGCAATGAAATGACTCAGAAAAACTTTTCAGTGGTTTCCACATGACTGGCTGCCATTATTATTAAACATAAAAAAAAACTTTAATGTGTGCACTTTGCAATGAAATGTCTCAGGAAAATTTTTCAGTGGTTTCCACATGACTGGCTGCCATTATTATTAAACATAAAAAAAAACTTTAATGTGTGCAATTTGCAATGAAATGTCTCAGGAAAATTTTTCAGTGGTTTCCACATGACTGGCTGCCATTATTAATAAACATAAAAAAAAATTTATTGTGGGCAATTTGCAATGAAATGTCTCAGGAAAATTTTTTAGTGGTTTCCACATGACTGGCTGCCATTATTTATGAACATAAAAAAAAACTTTAATGTGTGCAGTTTGCAATGAAATGTCTCAGGAAAATTTTTCAGTGGTTTCCACATGACTGGCTGCCATTATTAATAAACATAAAAAAAAAACTTCAATGTGTGCAATTTGCAATGAAGTGTCTCAGGAAAATTTTTCAGTGGTTTCCACATGACTGGCTGCCATTATTAATAAACATAAAAAAAAACTTTAATGTGTGCAATTTGCAATGAAGTGTCTCAGGAAAATTTTTCAGTGGTTTCCACATGACTGGCTGCCATTATTAATGAACATAAAAAAAAACTTTAATGTGGGCAATTTGCAATGAAATGTCTCAGAAAAACTTTTCAGTGGTTTCCACATGACTGGCTGCAATTATTATTGAACAAAAAAAAAAACTTTAATGTGTGCACTTTGCAATGAAATGTCTCAGGAAAATTTTTCAGTGGTTTCCACATGACTGGCTGCCATTATTAATAAACATAAAAAAAAACTTTAATGTGTGCAACTTGCAATGAAGTGTCTCAGGAAAATTTTTCAGTGGTTTCCACATGACTGGCTGCCATTATTAATGAACATAAGAAAAAACTTTAATGTGGGCAATTTGCAATGAAATGTCTCAGGAAAATTTTTTAGTGGTTTCCACATGACTGGCTGCCATTATTTATGAACATAAAAAAAAATGTGTGCACTTTGCAATAAAATGTCTCAGGGAAATTTTTCAGTGGTTTCCACATGACTGGCTGCCATTATTAATGAACATAAAAAATATTTTAATGTGTGCACTTTGCAATGAAATGTTTCAGGGAAATTTTTCAGTGGTTTCCACATGATTGGCTGCCATTATTAATGAAGATAAAAAAAACTTTAATGTGTGCATTTTGCAATGAAATGTCTCAGGAAAATTTTTCAGTGGTTTCCACATGACTGGCTGCCATTATTAATGAACATAAAAAAAAACTTTAATGTGTGCAATTTGCAATGAAATGTCTCAGGAAAATTTTTCAGTGGTTTCCACATGACTGGCTGCCATTATTAATGAACATAAAAAAATCTTTAATGTGTGCAATTTTCAATGAAATGTTTCAGGAAAACTTTTCAGTGGTTTCCACATGACTGGCTGCAATATCAATGAACAAAAAAAATCATTTTGCACTGTATGAAATGTCTTAGAAATTTTTTTTTGAAAAGACAATTTTTTTTCAATAATTTTCACTTTTAGTACGTAAAAAAACTTTCTTAGACAATTTTTAATGACGTTAGTTTCAAACAAAAAGAATTTGACAGGTTCGTAAAAAAAAAATATTTTTCACTTTATGAAATGTCTTAGAAAAATTTTTGAAAATGTTTTTTGAAAAGACAATTTTTTTCAATAACTTTTACTTTTAGTACGTAAAAAAACTTTCTTATACAATTTTTAATGACGTTAGTTGCAAACAAAAAAAATTGCATGGTTTCGCAAAAAAAAATTATTTTTCACTGTATGAAATGTCTTAGAAAAATTTTTGAAAATTTTTTTTGAAAAGACAATTTTTTTCAATAATTGTCACTTTTAGTACGTAAAACAACTTTCTTAGACAATTTTTAATGATGTTAGTTTCAAACAAAAAGAATTGGAAAGCTTCGGAAAAAAAAATTTTTTTCACTGTATGAAATGACAATGTAATGTCTTGGAAAAATTTTTGAAGGAGATTTTCGAAAAAAAATTTTTTTCTTGTTAATCGAAACTTTTTGTGTAGGATAAAATATCTTAGGCCATTTACAATAACTTAAGTCAAAAAAATTACTTAGAGTGCGACTTTAACTTAAAATATACGCTATCTCCTTAAATAAAGCAGCTGCACAGCTCTCAATGCAGGTATAAGCAATTCAATGAACTTTTGTTCATTGACAAATTTTTAACTTGAAACCTAGTTTTAACGGTGCTAACACGTTTTACAATGATAAAACAATATTACTGAACATCAAAATAAACTTTTGCATTATGAAAGAAACTTTGAAAAATTTTCGTGTAAGTCGTCAGTTCGTGTAAGTCGTCACGTATTCTGTTTCCCCTGAGGTGACGTTATCCAAGTTCTACTGTAGCTTTAGCAGTACTAACATGTTTTGGAATAATAAAACAATATTACTGAACATAAAAATAAACTTTTGCAGTATGAAAAAAACTTTGAAAATTTTTGAAAATTTTTTTTGAAAAGACAATTTTTTTTCAATTATTTTCACTTTTAGTACGTAAAAAAACTTTCTTAGACAATTTTTAATGACGTTAGTTTCAAACAAAAAGAATTTGACAGGTTCGTAAAAAAAAATATTTTTCACTTTATGAAATGTCTTAGAAAAATTTTTGAAAATGTTTTTTGAAAAGACAATTTTTTTCAATAACTTTTACTTTTAGTACGTAAAAAAACTTTCTTATACAATTTTTAATGACGTTAGTTTCAAACAAAAAGAATTGCATGGTTTCGCTAAAAAAAATTATTTTTCACTGTATGAAATGTCTTAGAAAAATTTTTGAAAATTTTTTTTGAAAAGACAATTTTTTTCAATAATTGTCACTTTTAGTACGTAAAACAACTTTCTTAGACAATTTTTAATGATGTTAGTTTCAAACAAAAAGAATTGGAAAGCTTCGGAAAAAAAATTTTTTTTCACTGTATGAAATGAAAATGTAATGTCTTAGAAAAATTTTTGAAGAAGATTTTCAAAAAAAAAATTTTTTCTTGTTAATCGAAACTTTTTGTGTAGGATAAAATATCTTAGGCCATTTACAATAACTTTAGTCAAAAAAATTAATTAGAGTGCGACTTTAACTTAAAATATACGCTATCTCCTTAAATAAAGCAGCTGCACAGCTGTCAATGCAGGTATAAGCAATTCAATGAACTTTTGTTCATTGACAAATTTTTAACTTGAAACCTAGTTTTAACGGTGCTAACACGTTTTACAATGATAAAACAATATTACTGAACATCAAAATAAACTTTTGCATTATGAAAGAAACTTTGAAAAATTTTCGTGTAAGTCGTCAGTTTGTGTAAGTCGTCAGTTCGTGTAAGTCGTCACGTTTTCTGTTTCCCCTGAGGTGACGTTATCCAAGTTCTACTGTAGCTTTAGCAGTGCTAACATGTTTTGGAATAATAAAACAATATTACTGAACATAAAAATAAACTTTTGCAGTATGAAAAAAACTTTGAAAAATTTTGAAAAAAATTCTTGTTCAATGTGTGCAATTTGCAATGAAATATCTCAGGAAAATTTTTCAGTGGTTTCCACATGATTGGCTGCCATTATTAATGAAGATAAAAAAAAACTTTAATGTGTGCAATTTGCAATGAAATATTTCAGGAAAATTTTTCAGTGGTTTCCACATGACTGGCTGCCATTATTTATGAACATAAAAAAAACTTTAATGTGTGCAATTTGCAATGAAATGTCTCAGGAAAATTTTTCAGTGGTTTCCACATGACTGGCTGCCATTATTTATGAACATAAAAAAAACTTTAATGTGTGCAATTTGCAATGAAATGACTCAGAAAAACTTTTCAGTGGTTTCCACATGACTGGCTGCCATTATTATTAAACATAAAAAAAAACTTTAATGTGTGCACTTTGCAATGAAATGTCTCAGGAAAATTTTTCAGTGGTTTCCACATGACTGGCTGCCATTATTATTAAACATAAAAAAAAACTTTAATGTGTGCAATTTGCAATGAAATGTCTCAGGAAAATTTTTCAGTGGTTTCCACATGACTGGCTGCCATTATTAATAAACATAAAAAAAAATTTATTGTGGGCAATTTGCAATGAAATGTCTCAGGAAAATTTTTTAGTGGTTTCCACATGACTGGCTGCCATTATTTATGAACATAAAAAAAAACTTTAATGTGTGGAATTTGCAATGAAATGTCTCAGGAAAATTTTTCAGTGGTTTCCACATGACTGGCTGCCATTATTAATAAACATAAAAAAAAAACTTTAATGTGTGCAATTTGCAATGAAATGTCTCAGGAAAATTTTTCAGTGGTTTCCACATGACTGGCTGCCATTATTAATAAACATAAAAAAAAACTTTAATGTGTGCAATTTGCAATGAAGTGTCTCAGGAAAATTTTTCAGTGGTTTCCACATGACTGGCTGCCATTATTAATGAACATAAAAAAAAACTTTAATGTGGGCAATTTGCAATGAAATGTCTCAGAAAAACTTTTCAGTGGTTTCCACATGACTGGCTGCAATTATTATTGAACAAAAAAAAAAACTTTAATGTGTGCACTTTGCAATGAAATGTCTCAGGAAAATTTTTCAGTGGTTTCCACATGACTGGCTGCCATTATTAATAAACATAAAAAAAAACTTTAATGTGTGCAACTTGCAATGAAGTGTCTCAGGAAAATTTTTCAGTGGTTTCCACATGACTGGCTGCCATTATTAATGAACATAAGAAAAAACTTTAATGTGGGCAATTTGCAATGAAATGTCTCAGGAAAATTTTTTAGTGGTTTCCACATGACTGGCTGCCATTATTTATGAACATAAAAAAAAAATTTTAATATGTGCAGTTTGCAATGAAATGTCTCAGGAAAATTTTTCAGTGGTTTCCACATGACTGGCTGCCATTATTAATGAACATAAAAAAACTTTAATGTGTGCACTTTGCAATGAAATGTCTCAGGAAAATTTTTCAGTGGTTTCCACATGATTGGCTGCCATTATTAATGAAGATAAAAAAAAACTTTAATGTGTGCAATTTGCAATGAAATGTCTCAGGAAAATTTTTCAGTGGTTTCATGACTGGCTGCCATTATTAATGAACATAAAAAAATCTTTAATGTGTGCAATTTTCAATGAAATGTTTCAGGAAAAATTTTCAGTGGTTTCCACATGACTGGCTGCCATTATCAATGAACAAAAAAAATCATTTTGCACTGTATGAAATGTCTTAGAAAATTTTTTTTGAAAAGACAATTTTTTTTCAATAAGTTTCACTTTTAGTACGTAAAAAAACTTTCTTAGACAATTTTTAATGACGTTAGTTTCAAACAAAAAAAATTTGACAGGTTCGTAAAAAAAAAATATTTTTCACTTTATGAAATGTCTTAGAAAAATTTTTGAAAATGTTTTTTGAAAAGACAATTTTTTTCAATAACTTTTACTTTTAGTACGTAAAAAAACTTTCTTATACAATTTTTAATGACGTTAGTTGCAAACAAAAAAAATTGCATGGTTTCGCAAAAAAAAATTATTTTTCACTGTATGAAATGTCTTAGAAAAATTTTTGAAAATTTTTTTTGAAAAGACAATTTTTTTCAATAATTGTCACTTTTAGTACGTAAAACAACTTTCTTAGACAATTTTTAATGATGTTAGTTTCAAACAAAAAGAATTGGAAAGCTTCGGAAAAAAAAATTTTTTTCACTGTATGAAATGACAATGTAATGTCTTGGAAAAATTTTTGAAGGAGATTTTCGAAAAAAAATTTTTTTCTTGTTAATCGAAACTTTTTGTGTAGGATAAAATATCTTAGGCCATTTACAATAACTTAAGTCAAAAAAATTAATTAGAGTGCGACTTTAACTTAAAATATACGCTATCTCCTTAAATAAAGCAGCTGCACAGCTCTCAATGCAGGTATAAGCAATTCAATGAACTTTTGTTCATTGACAAATTTTTAACTTGAAACCTAGTTTTAACGGTGCTAACACGTTTTACAATGATAAAACAATATTACTGAACATCAAAATAAACTTTTGCATTATGAAAGAAACTTTGAAAAATTTTCGTGTAAGTCGTCAGTTCGTGTAAGTCGTCAGTTCGTGTAAGTCGTCACGTATTCTGTTTCCCCTGAGGTGACGTTATCCAAGTTCTACTGTAGCTTTAGCAGTACTAACATGTTTTGGAATAATAAAACAATATTACTGAACATAAAAATAAACTTTTGCAGTATGAAAAAAAACTTTGAAAATTTTTGAAAATTTTTTTTGAAAAGACAATTTTTTTTCAATTATTTTCACTTTTAGTACGTAAAAAAACTTTCTTAGACAATTTTTAATGACGTTAGTTTCAAACAAAAAGAATTTGACAGGTTCGTAAAAAAAAAATATTTTTCACTTTATGAAATGTCTTAGAAAAATTTTTGAAAATGTTTTTTGAAAAGACAATTTTTTTCAATAACTTTTACTTTTAGTACGTAAAAAAACTTTCTTATACAATTTTTAATGACGTTAGTTGCAAACAAAAAGAATTGCATGGTTTCGCTAAAAAAAATTATTTTTCACTGTATGAAATGTCTTAGAAAAATTTTTGAAATTTTTTTTTGAAAAGACAATTTTTTTCAATAATTGTCACTTTTAGTACGTAAAACAACTTTCTTAGACAATTTTTAATGATGTTAGTTTCAAACAAAAAGAATTGGAAAGCTTCGGAAAAAAAATTTTTTTTCACTGTATGAAATGAAAATGTAATGTCTTAGAAAAATTTTTGAAGAAGATTTTCGAAAAAAAATTTTTTTCTTGTTAATCGAAACTTTTTGTGTAGGATAAAATATCTTAGGCCATTTACAATAACTTTAGTCAAAAAAATTAATTAGAGTGCGACTTTAACTTAAAATATACGCTATCTCCTTAAATAAAGCAGCTGCACAGCTCTCAATGCAGGTATAAGCAATTCAATGAACTTTTGTTCATTGACAAATTTTTAACTTGAAACCTAGTTTTAACGGTGCTAACACGTTTTACAATGATAAAACAATATTACTGAACATCAAAATAAACTTTTGCATTATGAAAGAAACTTTGAAAAATTTTCGTGTAAGTCGTCAGTTTGTGTAAGTCGTCAGTTCGTGTAAGTCGTCACGTTTTCTGTTTCCCCTGAGGTGACGTTATCCAAGTTCTACTGTAGCTTTAGCAGTGCTAACATGTTTTGGAATAATAAAACAATATTACTGAACATAAAAATAAACTTTTGCAGTATGAAAAAAACTTTGAAAAATTTTGAAAAAAATCTTGTTCAATGTGTGCAATTTGCAATGAAATATCTCAGGAAAATTTTTCAGTGGTTTCCACATGATTGGCTGCCATTATTAATGAAGATAAAAAAAAACTTTAATGTGTGCAATTTGCAATGAAATATTTCAGGAAAATTTTTCAGTGGTTTCCACATGACTGGCTGCCATTATTTATGAACATAAAAAAAACTTTAATGTGTGCAATTTGCAATGAAATGTCTCAGGAAAATTTTTCAGTGGTTTCCACATGACTGGCTGCCATTATTTATGAACATAAAAAAAACTTTAATGTGTGCAATTTGCAATGAAATGACTCAGAAAAACTTTTCAGTGGTTTCCACATGACTGGCTGCCATTATTATTAAACATAAAAAAAAACTTTAATGTGTGCATTTTGCAATGAAATGTCTCAGGAAAATTTTTCAGTGGTTTCCACATGACTGGCTGCCATTATTATTAAACATAAAAAAAAACTTTAATGTGTGCAATTTGCAATGAAATGTCTCAGGAAAATTTTTCAGTGGTTTCCACATGACTGGCTGCCATTATTAATAAACATAAAAAAAAATTTATTGTGGGCAATTTGCAATGAAATGTCTCAGGAAAATTTTTTAGTGGTTTCCACATGACTGGCTGCCATTATTTATGAACATAAAAAAAAACTTTAATGTGTGCAGTTTGCAATGAAATGTCTCAGGAAAATTTTTCAGTGGTTTCCACATGACTGGCTGCCATTATTAATAAACATAAAAAAAAAACTTTAATGTGTGCAATTTGCAATGAAGTGTCTCAGGAAAATTTTTCAGTGGTTTCCACATGACTGGCTGCCATTATTAATAAACATAAAAAAAAACTTTAATGTGTGCAATTTGCAATGAAGTGTCTCAGGAAAATTTTTCAGTGGTTTCCACATGACTGGCTGCCATTATTAATGAACATAAAAAAAAACTTTAATGTGGGCAATTTGCAATGAAATGTCTCAGAAAAACTTTTCAGTGGTTTCCACATGACTGGCTGCCATTATTATTGAACAAAAAAAAAAACTTTAATGTGTGCACTTTGCAATGAAATGTCTCAGGAAAATTTTTCAGTGGTTTCCACATGACTGGCTGCCATTATTAATAAACATAAAAAAAAAATTTAATGTGTGCAACTTGCAATGAAGTGTCTCAGGAAAATTTTTCAGTGGTTTCCACATGACTGGCTGCCATTATTAATGAACATAAGAAAAAACTTTAATGTGGGCAATTTGCAATGAAATGTCTCAGGAAAATTTTTTAGTGGTTTCCACATGACTGGCTGCCATTATTTATGAACATAAAAAAAAAATTTTAATATGTGCAGTTTGCAATGAAATGTCTCAGGAAAATTTTTCAGTGGTTTCCACATGACTGGCTGCCATTATTAATGAACATAAAAAAACTTTAATGTGTGCACTTTGCAATGAAATGTCTCAGGAAAATTTTTCAGTGGTTTCCACATGATTGGCTGCCATTATTAATGAAGATAAAAAAAAACTTTAATGTGTGCAATTTGCAATGAAATGTCTCAGGAAAATTTTTCAGTGGTTTCATGACTGGCTGCCATTATTAATGAACATAAAAAAATCTTTAATGTGTGCAATTTTCAATGAAATGTTTCAGGAAAAATTTTCAGTGGTTTCCACATGACTGGCTGCAATATCAATGAACTAAAAAAATCATTTTGCACTGTATGAAATGTCTTAGAAAATTTTTTTTGAAAAGACAATTTTTTTTCAATAATTTTCACTTTTAGTACGTAAAAAAACTTTCTTAGACAATTTTTAATGACGTTAGTTTCAAACAAAAAAAAATTGACAGGTTCGTAAAAAAAAAATATTTTTCACTTTATGAAATGTCTTAGAAAAATTTTTGAAAATGTTTTTTGAAAAGACAATTTTTTTCAATAACTTTTACTTTTAGTACGTAAAAAAACTTTCTTATACAATTTTTAATGACGTTAGTTGCAAACAAAAAAAATTGCATGGTTTCGCAAAAAAAAATTATTTTTCACTGTATGAAATGTCTTAGAAAAATTTTTGAAAATTTTTTTTGAAAAGACAATTTTTTTCAATAATTGTCACTTTTAGTACGTAAAACAACTTTCTTAGACAATTTTTAATGATGTTAGTTTCAAACAAAAAGAATTGGAAAGCTTCGGAAAAAAAAATTTTTTTCACTGTATGAAATGACAATGTAATGTCTTGGAAAAATTTTTGAAGGAGATTTTCGAAAAAAAATTTTTTTCTTGTTAATCGAAACTTTTTGTGTAGGATAAAATATCTTAGGCCATTTACAATAACTTAAGTCAAAAAAATTACTTAGAGTGCGACTTTAACTTAAAATATACGCTATCTCCTTAAATAAAGCAGCTGCACAGCTCTCAATGCAGGTATAAGCAATTCAATGAACTTTTGTTCATTGACAAATTTTTAACTTGAAACCTAGTTTTAACGGTGCTAACACGTTTTACAATGATAAAACAATATTACTGAACATCAAAATAAACTTTTGCATTATGAAAGAAACTTTGAAAAATTTTCGTGTAAGTCGTCAGTTCGTGTAAGTCGTCAGTTCGTGTAAGTCGTCACGTATTCTGTTTCCCCTGAGGTGACGTTATCCAAGTTCTACTGTAGCTTTAGCAGTACTAACATGTTTTGGAATAATAAAACAATATTACTGAACATAAAAATAAACTTTTGCAGTATGAAAAAAAACTTTGAAAATTTTTGAAAATTTTTTTTGAAAAGACAATTTTTTTTCAATTATTTTCACTTTTAGTACGTAAAAAAACTTTCTTAGACAATTTTTAATGACGTTAGTTTCAAACAAAAAGAATTTGACAGGTTCGTAAAAAAAAAATATTTTTCACTTTATGAAATGTCTTAGAAAAATTTTTGAAAATGTTTTTTGAAAAGACAATTTTTTTCAATAACTTTTACTTTTAGTACGTAAAAAAACTTTCTTATACAATTTTTAATGACGTTCGTTGCAAACAAAAAGAATTGCATGGTTTCGCTAAAAAAAATTATTTTTCACTGTATGAAATGTCTTAGAAAAATTTTTGAAATTTTTTTTTGAAAAGACAATTTTTTTCAATAATTGTCACTTTTAGTACGTAAAACAACTTTCTTAGACAATTTTTAATGATGTTAGTTTCAAACAAAAAGAATTGGAAAGCTTCGGAAAAAAAATTTTTTTTCACTGTATGAAATGAAAATGTAATGTCTTAGAAAAATTTTTGAAGAAGATTTTCGAAAAAAAATTTTTTTCTTGTTAATCGAAACTTTTTGTGTAGGATAAAATATCTTAGGCCATTTACAATAACTTTAGTCAAAAAAATTAATTAGAGTGCGACTTTAACTTAAAATATACGCTATCTCCTTAAATAAAGCAGCTGCACAGCTCTCAATGCAGGTATAAGCAATTCAATGAACTTTTGTTCATTGACAAATTTTTAACTTGAAACCTAGTTTTAACGGTGCTAACACGTTTTACAATGATAAAACAATATTACTGAACATCAAAATAAACTTTTGCATTATGAAAGAAACTTTGAAAAATTTTCGTGTAAGTCGTCAGTTTGTGTAAGTCGTCAGTTCGTGTAAGTCGTCACGTTTTCTGTTTCCCCTGAGGTGACGTTATCCAAGTTCTACTGTAGCTTTAGCAGTGCTAACATGTTTTGGAATAATAAAACAATATTACTGAACATAAAAATAAACTTTTGCAGTATGAAAAAAACTTTGAAAAATTTTGAAAAAAATTCTTGTTCAATGTGTGCAATTTGCAATGAAATATCTCAGGAAAATTTTTCAGTGGTTTCCACATGATTGGCTGCCATTATTAATGAAGATAAAAAAAAACTTTAATGTGTGCAATTTGCAATGAAATATTTCAGGAAAATTTTTCAGTGGTTTCCACATGACTGGCTGCCATTATTTATGAACATAAAAAAAACTTTAATGTGTGCAATTTGCAATGAAATGTCTCAGGAAAATTTTTCAGTGGTTTCCACATGACTGGCTGCCATTATTTATGAACATAAAAAAAACTTTAATGTGTGCAATTTGCAATGAAATGACTCAGAAAAACTTTTCAGTGGTTTCCACATGACTGGCTGCCATTATTATTAAACATAAAAAAAAACTTTAATGTGTGCACTTTGCAATGAAATGTCTCAGGAAAATTTTTCAGTGGTTTCCACATGACTGGCTGCCATTATTATTAAACATAAAAAAAAACTTTAATGTGTGCAATTTGCAATGAAATGTCTCAGGAAAATTTTTCAGTGGTTTCCACATGACTGGCTGCCATTATTAATAAACATAAAAAAAAATTTATTGTGGGCAATTTGCAATGAAATGTCTCAGGAAAATTTTTTAGTGGTTTCCACATGACTGGCTGCCATTATTAATGAACATAAAAAAAAACTTTAATGTGTGCAGTTTGCAATGAAATGTCTCAGGAAAATTTTTCAGTGGTTTCCACATGACTGGCTGCCATTATTAATAAACATAAAAAAAAAACTTTAATGTGTGCAATTTGCAATGAAGTGTCTCAGGAAAATTTTTCAGTGGTTTCCACATGACTGGCTGCCATTATTAATAAACATAAAAAAAAACTTTAATGTGTGCAATTTGCAATGAAGTGTCTCAGGAAAATTTTTCAGTGGTTTCCACATGACTGGCTGCCATTATTAATTAACATAAAAAAAAACTTTAATGTGGGCAATTTGCAATGAAATGTCTCAGAAAAACTTTTCAGTGGTTTCCACATGACTGGCTGCAATTATTATTGAACAAAAAAAAAAACTTTAATGTGTGCACTTTGCAATGAAATGTCTCAGGAAAATTTTTCAGTGGTTTCCACATGACTGGCTGCCATTATTAATAAACATAAAAAAAAACTTTAATGTGTGCAACTTGCAATGAAGTGTCTCAGGAAAATTTTTCAGTGGTTTCCACATGACTGGCTGCCATTATTAATGAACATAAGAAAAAACTTTAATGTGGGCAATTTGCAATGAAATGTCTCAGGAAAATTTTTTAGTGGTTTCCACATGACTGGCTGCCATTATTTATGAACATAAAAAAAAAATTTTAATATGTGCAGTTTGCAATGAAATGTCACAGGAAATTTTTCAGTGGTTTCCACATGACTGGCTGCCATTATTAATGAACATAAAAAAACTTTAATGTGTGCACTTTGCAATGAAATGTCTCAGGAAAATTTTTCAGTGGTTTCCACATGATTGGCTGCCATTATTAATGAAGATAAAAAAAAACTTTAATGTGTGCAATTTGCAATGAAATGTCTCAGGAAAATTTTTCAGTGGTTTCCACATGACTGGCTGCCATTATTAATGAACATAAAAAATCTTTAATGTGTGCAATTTTCAATGAAATGTTTCAGGAAAAATTTTCAGTGGTTTCCACATGACTGGCTGCAATATCAATGAACAAAAAAAATCATTTTGCACTGTATGAAATGTCTTAGAAAATTTTTTTTGAAAAGACAATTTTTTTTCAATAATTTTCACTTTTAGTACGTAAAAAAACTTTCTTAGACAATTTTTAATGACGTTAGTTTCAAACAAAAAGAATTTGACAGGTTCGTAAAAAAAAAATATTTTTCACTTTATGAAATGTCTTAGAAAAATTTTTGAAAATGTTTTTTGAAAAGACAATTTTTTTCAATAACTTTTACTTTTAGTACGTAAAAAAACTTTCTTATACAATTTTTAATGACGTTAGTTGCAAACAAAAAAAATTGCATGGTTTCGCAAAAAAAAATTATTTTTCACTGTATGAAATGTCTTAGAAAAATTTTTGAAAATTTTTTTTGAAAAGACAATTTTTTTCAATAATTGTCACTTTTAGTACGTAAAACAACTTTCTTAGACAATTTTTAATGATGTTAGTTTCAAACAAAAAGAATTGGAAAGCTTCGGAAAAAAAAATTTTTTTCACTGTATGAAATGACAATGTAATGTCTTGGAAAAATTTTTGAAGGAGATTTTCGAAAAAAAATTTTTTTCTTGTTAATCGAAACTTTTTGTGTAGGATAAAATATCTTAGGCCATTTACAATAACTTAAGTCAAAAAAATTACTTAGAGTGCGACTTTAACTTAAAATATACGCTATCTCCTTAAATAAAGCAGCTGCACAGCTCTCAATGCAGGTATAAGCAATTCAATGAACTTTTGTTCATTGACAAATTTTTAACTTGAAACCTAGTTTTAACGGTGCTAACACGTTTTACAATGATAAAACAATATTACTGAACATCAAAATAAACTTTTGCATTATGAAAGAAACTTTGAAAAATTTTCGTGTAAGTCGTCAGTTCGTGTAAGTCGTCAGTTCGTGTAAGTCGTCACGTATTCTGTTTCCCCTGAGGTGACGTTATCCAAGTTCTACTGTAGCTTTAGCAGTACTAACATGTTTTGGAATAATAAAACAATATTACTGAACATAAAAATAAACTTTTGCAGTATGAAAAAAACTTTGAAAATTTTTGAAAATTTTTTTTGAAAAGACAATTTTTTTTCAATTATTTTCACTTTTAGTACGTAAAAAAACTTTCTTAGACAATTTTTAATGACGTTAGTTTCAAACAAAAAGAATTTGACAGGTTCGTAAAAAAAAAATATTTTTCACTTTATGAAATGTCTTAGAAAAATTTTTGAAAATGTTTTTTGAAAAGACAATTTTTTTCAATAACTTTTACTTTTAGTACGTAAAAAAACTTTCTTATACAATTTTTAATGACGTTAGTTGCAAACAAAAAGAATTGCATGGTTTCGCTAAAAAAAATTATTTTTCACTGTATGAAATGTCTTAGAAAAATTTTTGAAATTTTTTTTTGAAAAGACAATTTTTTTCAATAATTGTCACTTTTAGTACGTAAAACAACTTTCTTAGACAATTTTTAATGATGTTAGTTTCAAACAAAAAGAATTGGAAAGCTTCGGAAAAAAAATTTTTTTTCACTGTATGAAATGAAAATGTAATGTCTTAGAAAAATTTTTGAAGAAGATTTTCGAAAAAAAAATTTTTTCTTGTTAGTCGAAACTTTTTGTGTAGGATAAAATATCTTAGGCCATTTACAATAACTTAAGTCAAAAAAATTAATTAGAGTGCGACTTTAACTTAAAATATACGCTATCTCCTTAAATAAAGCAGCTGCACAGCTCTCAATGCAGGTATAAGCAATTCAATGAACTTTTGTTCATTGACAAATTTTTAACTTGAAACCTAGTTTTAACGGTGCTAACACGTTTTACAATGATAAAACAATATTACTGAACATCAAAATAAACTTTTGCATTATGAAAGAAACTTTGAAAAATTTTCGTGTAAGTCGTCAGTTTGTGTAAGTCGTCAGTTCGTGTAAGTCGTCACGTTTTCTGTTTCCCCTGAGGTGACGTTATCCAAGTTCTACTGTAGCTTTAGCAGTGCTAACATGTTTTGGAATAATAAAACAATATTACTGAACATAAAAATAAACTTTTGCAGTATGAAAAAAACTTTGAAAAATTTTGAAAAAAATTCTTGTTCAATGTGTGCAATTTGCAATGAAATATCTCAGGAAAATTTTTCAGTGGTTTCCACATGATTGGCTGCCATTATTAATGAAGATAAAAAAAAACTTTAATGTGTGCAATTTGCAATGAAATATTTCAGGAAAATTTTTCAGTGGTTTCCACATGACTGGCTGCCATTATTTATGAACATAAAAAAAACTTTAATGTGTGCAATTTGCAATGAAATGTCTCAGGAAAATTTTTCAGTGGTTTCCACATGACTGGCTGCCATTATTTATGAACATAAAAAAAACTTTAATGTGTGCAATTTGCAATGAAATGACTCAGAAAAACTTTTCAGTGGTTTCCACATGACTGGCTGCCATTATTATTAAACATAAAAAAAAACTTTAATGTGTGCACTTTGCAATGAAATGTCTCAGGAAAATTTTTCAGTGGTTTCCACATGACTGGCTGCCATTATTATTAAACATAAAAAAAAACTTTAATGTGTGCAATTTGCAATGAAATGTCTCAGGAAAATTTTTCAGTGGTTTCCACATGACTGGCTGCCATTATTAATAAACATAAAAAAAAATTTATTGTGGGCAATTTGCAATGAAATGTCTCAGGAAAATTTTTTAGTGGTTTCCACATGACTGGCTGCCATTATTTATGAACATAAAAAAAAACTTTAATGTGGGCAATTTGCAATGAAATGTCTCAGGAAAATTTTTCAGTGGTTTCCACATGACTGGCTGCCATTATTAATAAACATAAAAAAAAAACTTTAATGTGTGCAATTTGCAATGAAGTGTCTCAGGAAAATTTTTCAGTGGTTTCCACATGACTGGCTGCCATTATTAATAAACATAAAAAAAAACTTTAATGTGTGCAATTTGCAATGAAGTGTCTCAGGAAAATTTTTCAGTGGTTTCCACATGACTGGCTGCCATTATTAATGAACATAAAAAAAAACTTTAATGTGGGCAATTTGCAATGAAATGTCTCAGAAAAACTTTTCAGTGGTTTCCACATGACTGGCTGCAATTATTATTGAACAAAAAAAAAAACTTTAATGTGTGCACTTTGCAATGAAATGTCTCAGGAAAATTTTTCAGTGGTTTCCACATGACTGGCTGCCATTATTAATAAACATAAAAAAAAACTTTAATGTGTGCAATTTGCAATGAAGTGTCTCAGGAAAATTTTTCAGTGGTTTCCACATGACTGGCTGCCATTATTAATGAACATAAGAAAAAACTTTAATGTGGGCAATTTGCAATGAAATGTCTAAGGAAAATTTTTTAGTGGTTTCCACATGACTGGCTGCCATTATTTATGAACATAAAAAAAAAATTTTAATATGTGCAGTTTGCAATGAAATGTCTCAGGAAAATTTTTCAGTGGTTTCCACATGACTGGCTGCCATTATTAATGAACATAAAAGAAAACTTTAATGTGGGCAATTTGCAATGAAATATCTCAGGAAAATTTTTCAGTGGTTTCCACATGATTGGCTGCCATTATTAAAAAACATAAAAAAAAACTTTAATGTGTGCAATTTGCAATGAAATGTCTCAGGAAAATTTTTCAGTGGTTTCCACATGACTGGCTGCCATTATTAATAAACATAAAAAAAAACTTTAATGTGTGCAATTTGCAATGAAGTGTCTCAGGAAAATTTTTCAGTGGTTTCCACATGACTGGCTGCCATTATTAATGAACATAAAAAAAAATTTAATGTGGGCAATTTGCAATGAAACGTCTCAGGAAAACTTTTTAGTGGTTTCCACATGACTGGCTGCCATTATTTATGAACATAAAAAAAAACTTTAATGTGTGCAGTTTGCAATGAAATGTCTCAGGAAAGTTTTTCAGTGGTTTCCACATGACTGAAAGATATTTTATCCTACACAAAAAGTTTCAATTCACAAGAAAAAAATTTTTTTTTGAAAATCTTTTTCAAAAATTTTTTCAAGACATTACATTGTCATTTCATACAGTGAAAAAAAAATTTTATTCCGAAGCTTTCCAATTCTATTTGTTTGCAACTAACGTCATAAAAAATTGTCTAAGAAAGTTGTTTTACGTACTAAAAGTGAACAGTATTGAAAAAATCAAAAATCGTTTGCAAGATTTTTTATAAGACATTTCATAACTCATTGCACACATTGAACAAGAATTTTTTTCAAAGTTTTTCAAAATTTTTTTCCTACTGCAAAAGTTTATTTTTATGTTCAGTAATATTGTTTTATCATTCCAAAACGTGTTAGTACCGCTAAAACTTGGTTTCAAGTTAAAAATTTGTCAATTAATAAAAGTTCATTGATTTGCTTATACCTGCATTGAGAGCTTCGTAGCTGCTTTATTTAAGGAGATAGCGTATATTTTAAGTTAAAGTCGCACTTTAATTATTTTTTTTGACTAAAGTTATTGTAAATGGCCTAAGAAATTTTATCCCACACAAAAAGTTTTGATTATCAAAAAAAAATTATTTTTTCGAAAATTTTTTTAAAAATTTTTCCAAGACATTTCATACAGTGAAAAATAATTTTTTTTTGCAAAACTGTCTAATTCTTTTTGGTTGAAACTAACGTCATTAAAAATTGTGTAAGAAAGTTTTTTTACGTACTAAAAGTGAAAATTATTGAAAAAAAATTGTCTTTTAAAAAAAATTTTCTAAGACATTTCATACAGTGAAAAATAATTTTTTTTTGCGAAACTATCCAATTCTTTTTGTATGAAACTAACGTCAATAAAAATTGTCTAAGAAAGTTTTTTTACGTACTAAAAGTGAAAATTATTGAAAAACATTTTCTTTTCAAAAAACATTTTCAAAAATTTTTCCAAGACATTTCATACAGTAAAAAATAATTTTTTTTTGCGAAACTGTCTAATTCGTTTTGTTTGAAACTAACGTCATTAAAAATTGTCTAAGAAAGTTTTTTTACGTACTAAAAGTGAAAATTATTGAAAAAAAATTGTCTTTTCAAAAAAACTCTTCTAAGAATTTTTTCATACAGTGAAAGATAATTTTTTTTTGCGAAACTATCCAATTCTTTTTGTTTGCAACTAACGTCATTAAAAATTGTCTAAGAAAGTTTTTTTACGTACTAAAAGTGAAAATTATTGAAAAAAATTTTCTTTTCAAAAACAAGTTTCAAAAATTTTTCTAAGACATTTCATACAGTGAAAAATATTTTTTTTTTCGAAACTGTCTAATTCTTTTTGTTTGAAACTAACGTCATTAAAAATTGTCTAAGAAAGTTTTTTTACCTACTAAAAGTGAAAATTATTGAAAAAAAATTGTCTTTTCAAAAAATTTTTTCTAAGACATTTCATACAGTGCAAAATGATTTTTTTTGTTCATTAATAATAGGGTGCCAGTCATGTGGAAACCACTGAAAAGTTTTCCTGAGACATTTCATTGAAAATTGCACACATTAAAGTTTTTTTTATTTTCATTATAAATGGCAGCCAGTCATGTGGAAACCACTGAAAAATTTTCCTGAGACATTTCATTGCAATTTGCACACATTAAAGTTTTTTTTTATCTTCATTAATAATGGCAGCCAGTCATGTGGAAACCACTGAAAAATTTTCCTGAGACATTTCATTGCAAAGTGCACACATTAAAGTTTTTTTTTATTTTCATTAATAATGGCAGCCAGTCATGTGGAAACCTCTGAAAAAATTTCCTGAGACATTTCATTGCAAATTGCACACATTGAACAAGAATTTTTTTTCAAAATTTTTCAAAGTTTTTTTCATATTGCAAAAGTTTATTTTTATGTTCAGTAATATTGTTTTATCATTCCAAAACATGTTAGCACCGCTAAAGCTACAGTAGAAATTGAATAACGTCACCCCAGAAGAAACAGAAAAAGTGACGACTTACACGAAATGACGACTTACACGAAAATTTTTCAAATTTGTTTTAATAATGCAAAAGTTTATTTTGATGTTCAGTAATATTGTTTAATTATTCCAAAACGTGTTAGCACCGCTAAAACTTGGTTTCAAGTTAAAAATTTTTCAATGAACAAAAGTTCATTGAATTGCTTATACCTGCATTGAGAGCTGCGCAGCTGCTTTATTTAAGGAGATAGCGTATTTTTAAGTTAAAGTCACACTCTAATTATTTTTTTTGACTAAAGTTATTGTAAATGGCCTAAGAGATTTTATCCTACACAAAAAGTTTCGATTATCAAGAAAAAAAATTTTTTTTGAAAATCTTTTTCAAAAATTTTTCCAAGACATTACATTGTCATTTCATACAGTGAAAAAAAAATTTTATTCCGAAGCTTTCCAATTCTTTTTGTTTGAAACTAACGTCATTAAAAAATGTCTAAGAAAGTTTTTTTACGTACTAAAAGTGAAAATTATTGAAAAAAAATTGTCTTTTCAAAAAAAATTTTCTAAGACATTTCATACAGTGCAAAATGATTTTTTTTGTTCATTAATAATGGCAGCCAGTCATGTGGAAACCACTGAAAAATTTTCCTGAGACATTTCATTGCAAATTCCACACATTAAAGTTTTTTTTATGTTCATTAATAATGGCAGCCAGTCATGTGGAAACCACTGAAAAATATTCCTGAGACATTTCATTGCAAATTGCCCACATTAAAGTTTTTTTTTATGTTCATTAATAATGGCAGCCAGTCATGTGGAAACCACTGAAAAATTTTCCTGAGACATTTCATTGCAAAGTGCACACATTAAAGTTTTTTTTTATGTTCATTAATAATGGCAGCCAGTCATGTGGAAACCACTGAAAAATTTTCCTGAGACATTTCATTGCAAATTGCCCACATTAAAATTTTTTTTTATGTTCATTAATAATGGCAGCCAGTCATGTGGAAACCACTGAAAAATTTTCCTGAGACATTTCATTGCAAATTGCACACATTAAAATTTTTTTTTATCTTCATTAATAATGGCAGCCAATCATGTGGAAACCACTGAAAAATTTTCCTGAGACATTTCATTGCAAAGTGCACACATTAAAGTTTTTTTTTATGTTCATTAATAATGGCAGCCAGTCATGTGGAAACCACTGAAAAATTTTCCTGAGACATTTCATTGCAAATTGCACACATTAAAGTTTTTTTTTATCTTCATTGATAATGGCAGCCAATCATGTGGAAACCACTGAAAAATTTTCCTGAGACATTTCATTGCAAAGTGCACACATTAAAGTTTTTTTTATGTTCATTAATAATGGCAGCCAGTCATGTGGAAACCACTGAAAAATATTCCTGAGACATTTTATTGCAAATTGCCCACATTAAAGTTTTTTTTTATGTTCATTAATAATGGCAGCCAGTCATGTGGAAACCACTGAAAAATTTTCCTGAGACATTTCATTGCAAATTGCACACATTAAAGTTTTTTTTTATCTTCATTAATAATGGCAGCCAGTCATGTGGAAACCACTGAAAAATTTTCCTGAGACATTTCATTGCAAAGTGCACACATTAAAGTTTTTTTTTATTTTCATTAATAATGGCAGCCAGTCATGTGGAAACCTCTGAAAAAATTTCCTGAGACATTTCATTGCAAATTGCACACATTGAACAAGAATTTTTTTTCAAAATTTTTCAAAGTTTTTTTCATATTGCAAAAGTTTATTTTTATGTTCAGTAATATTGTTTTATCATTCCAAAACATGTTAGCACCGCTAAAGCTACAGTAGAAATTGAATAACGTCACCCCAGAAGAAACAGAAAAAGTGACGACTTACACGAAATGACGACTTACACGAAAATTTTTCAAATTTGTTTTAATAATGCAAAAGTTTATTTTGATGTTCAGTAATATTGTTTAATTATTCCAAAACGTGTTAGCACCGCTAAAACTTGGTTTCAAGTTAAAAATTTTTCAATGAACAAAAGTTCATTGAATTGCTTATACCTGCATTGAGAGCTGCGCAGCTGCTTTATTTAAGGAGATAGCGTATTTTTAAGTTAAAGTCACACTCTAATTATTTTTTTTGACTAAAGTTATTGTAAATGGCCTAAGAGATTTTATCCTACACAAAAAGTTTCGATTATCAAGAAAAAAAATTTTTTTTGAAAATCTTTTTCAAAAATTTTTCCAAGACATTACATTGTCATTTCATACAGTGAAAAAAAAATTTTATTCCGAAGCTTTCCAATTCTTTTTGTTTGAAACTAACGTCATTAAAAAATGTCTAAGAAAGTTTTTTTACGTACTAAAAGTGAAAATTATTGAAAAAAAATTGTCTTTTCAAAAAAAATTTTCTAAGACATTTCATACAGTGCAAAATGATTTTTTTTGTTCATTAATAATGGCAGCCAGTCATGTGGAAACCACTGAAAAATTTTCCTGAGACATTTCATTGCAAATTGCACACATTAAAGTTTTTTTTATGTTCATTAATAATGGCAGCCAGTCATGTGGAAACCACTGAAAAATATTCCTGAGACATTTCATTGCAAATTGCCCACATTAAAGTTTTTTTTTATGTTCATTAATAATGGCAGCCAGTCATGTGGAAACCACTGAAAAATTTTCCTGAGACATTTCATTGCAAAGTGCACACATTAAAGTTTTTTTTTATGTTCATTAATAATGGCAGCCAGTCATGTGGAAACCACTGAAAAATTTTCCTGAGACATTTCATTGCAAATTGCCCACATTAAAATTTTTTTTTATGTTCATTAATAATGGCAGCCAGTCATGTGGAAACCACTGAAAAATTTTCCTGAGACATTTCATTGCAAATTGCACACATTAAAATTTTTTTTTATCTTCATTAATAATGGCAGCCAATCATGTGGAAACCACTGAAAAATTTTCCTGAGACATTTCATTGCAAAGTGCACACATTAAAGTTTTTTTTTATGTTCATTAATAATGGCAGCCAGTCATGTGGAAACCACTGAAAAATTTTCCTGAGACATTTCATTGCAAATTGCACACATTAAAGTTTTTTTTTATCTTCATTGATAATGGCAGCCAATCATGTGGAAACCACTGAAAAATTTTCCTGAGACATTTCATTGCAAAGTGCACACATTAAAGTTTTTTTTATGTTCATTAATAATGGCAGCCAGTCATGTGGAAACCACTGAAAAATATTCCTGAGACATTTTATTGCAAATTGCCCACATTAAAGTTTTTTTTTATGTTCATTAATAATGGCAGCCAGTCATGTGGAAACCACTGAAAAATTTTCCTGAGACATTTCATTGCAAATTGCACACATTAAAGTTTTTTTTTATCTTCATTAATAATGGCAGCCAGTCATGTGGAAACCACTGAAAAATTTTTCTGAGACATTTCATTGCAAACTGCACACATTAAAGTTTTTTTTTATGTTCATAAATAATGGCAGCCAGTTATGTGGAAACCACTAAAAAATTTTCCTGAGACATTTCTGAAACTAACGTCATTAAAAATTGTCTAAGAAAGTTTTTTTACGTAGTAAAAGTGAAAATTATTGAAAAAAATTTTCTTTTCAAAAAAAATTTTCAAAAATTTTTCAAAGACATTTCATACAGCCAAAAATAATTTTTTTTTTCGAAACTGTCTAATTCTTTTTGTTTGAAACTATCGTCATTACAAATTGTCTAAGAAAGTTTTTTTACGTACTAAAAGTGAAAATAATTGAAAAAAAGTTGTCTTTTCAAAAAAATTTTTCCAAGACATTTCATACAGTGAAAAATTATTTTTTTTTGCGAAACTGTCTAATTCTTTTTGTTTGAAACTAACGTCATTAAAAATTGTCTAAGAAAGTTTTTTTACGTACTAAAAGTGAAAATTATTGAAAAAAATTTTCTTTTCAATAAAAATTTTCAAAAATTTTTCTAAGACATTTCATACAGTGAAAAATAATTTTTTTTTGCGAAACTGTCTAATTCTTTTTGTTTAAAACTAACGTCATTAAAAATTGTCTAAGAAAGTTTTTTTAAGTACTAAAAGTGAAAATTATTGAAAACAAATTGTCTTTTCAAAAAAATTTTTCTAAGACATTTCATACAGTGAAAAATAATTTTTTTTTGCGAAACTGTCTAATTCGTTTTGTTTGAAACTAACGTCATTAAAAATTGTCTAAGAAAGTTTTTTTACGTACTAAAACTGAAAATTATTGAAAAAAAATTTTCTTTTAAAAAAAATTTTTCCAAGACATTTCATACAGTGAAAAATAATTTTTTTTTGCGAAACTGTCTAATTCTTTTTGTTTGAAACTAACGTCATTACAAATTGTCTAAGAAAGTTTTTTTACGTACTAAAACTGAAAATTATTGAAAAAAAATTTTCTTTTAAAAAAAATTTTTCCAAGACATTTCATACAGTGAAAAATAATTTTTTTTTGCGAAACTGTCTAATTCTTTTTGTTTGAAACTAACGTCATTACAAATTGTCTAAGAAAGTTTTTTTACGTACTAAAAGTGAAAATTATTGAAAAAAAATTGTCTTTTCAAAAAAATTTTTCTAAGACATTTCATACAGTGAAAAATAATTTTTTTTTTCGAAACTGTCTAATTCTTTTTGTTTGAAACTAACGTCATTAAAAATTGTCTAAGAAAGTTTTTTTACGTACCAAAAGTGAAAATTATTGAAAAAAAATTGTCTTTTCAAAAAAATTTTTCTAAGACATTTCATACAGTGAAAAATATTTTTTTTTTGCGAAACTATCCAATTCTTTTTGTTTGAAACTAACGTCATTAAAAATTGTCTAAGAAAGTTTTTTTACGTACTAAAAGTGAAAATTATTGAAAAAAATTTTTTTTTTAAAAAAAATTTTCAAAAATTTTTCAAAGACATTTCATACAGTCAAAAATAATTTTTTTTTTCGAAACTGTCGAATTCTTTTTGTTTGAAACTAACGTCATTACAAATTGTCTAAGAAAGTTTTTTTACGTACTAAAAGTGAAAATTATTGAAAAAAACTTTCTTTTCAAGAAAAATTTTCAAAAATTTTTCTAAGACATTTCATACAGTGAAAAATAATTTTTTTTTGCGAAACTGTCTAATTCTTTTTGTTTGAAACTAACGTCATTAAAAATTGTCTAAGAAAGTTTTTTTACGTACTAAAAGTGAAAATTATTGAAAAAAAATGTTCTTTTCAAAAAAATTTTTCCAAGACATTTCATACAGTAAAAAATAATTTTTTTTTGCGAAACTGTCTAATTCTTTTTGTTTGAAACTAACGTCATTAAAAATTGTCTAAGAAAGTTTTTTTACGTACTAAAAGTGAAAATTATTGAAAAAAAATTGTCTTTTCAAAAAAATTTTTCTAAGACATTTCATACAGTGAAAAATAATTTTTTTTTGCGAAACTGTCTAATTCTTTTTGTTTGAAACTAACGTCATTAAAAATTGTCTAAGAAAGTTTTTTTAAGTACTAAAAGTGAAAATTATTGAAAAAAAATTGTCTTTTCAAAAAAATTTTTCTAAGACATTTCATACAGTGAAAAATAATTTTTTTTTGCGAAACTGTCTAATTCTTTTTGTTTGAAACTAACGTCATTAAAAATTGTCTAAGAAAGTTTTTTTACGTACTAAAAGTGAAAATTATTGAAAAAAATTTTCTTTTCAAGAAAAATTTTCAAAAATTTTTCTAAGACATTTCATACAGTGAAAAATAATTTTTTTTTGAGAAACTGTCTAATTTTTTTTGTTTGAAACTAACGTCATTAAAAATTGTCTAAGAAAGTTTTTTTACGTACTAAAAGTGAAAATTATTGAAAAAAATTGTCTTTTCAAAAAAATTTTTCTAAGACATTTCATACAGTGAAAAATAATTTTTTTTTGCGAAACTGTCTAATTCTTTTTGTTTGAAACTAACGTCATTAAAAATTGTCTAAGAAAGTTTTTTACGTACTAAAAGTGAAAATTATTGAAAAAAATTTTCTTTTCCAAAAAAATTTCAAAAATTTTTCAAAGACATTTCATACAGTCAAAAATAATTTTCTTTTTCGAAACTGTCTAATTCTTTTTGTTTGAAACTAACGTCATTACAAATTGTCTAAGAAAGTATTTTTACGTACTAAAAGTGAAAATTATTGAAAAAAACTTTCTTTTCAAGAAAAATTTTCAAAAATTTTTCTAAGACATTTCATACAGTGAAAAATAATTTTTTTTTGCGAAACTGTCTAATTCTTTTTGTTTGAAACTAACGTCATTAAAAATTGTCTAACAAAGTTTTTTTACGTACTAAAAGTGAAAATTATTGAAAAAAAATGTTCTTTTCAAAAAAATTTTTCCAAGACATTTCATACAGTAAAAAATAATTTTTTTTTGCGAAACTGTCTAATTCTTTTTGTTTGAAACTAACGTCATTAAAAATTGTCTAAGAAAGTTTTTTTACGTACTAAAAGTGAAAATTATTGAAAAAAAATTGTCTTTTCAAAAAAATTTTTCTAAGACATTTCATACAGTGAAAAATAATTTTTTTTTGCGAAACTGTCTAATTCTTTTTGTTTGAAACTAACGTCATTAAAAATTGTCTAAGAAAGTTTTTTTAAGTACTAAAAGTGAAAATTATTGAAAAAAAATTGTCTTTTCAAAAAAATTTTTCTAAGACAATTCATACAGTGAAAAATAATTTTTTTTTGCGAAACTGTCTAATTCTTTTTGTTTGAAACTAACGTCATTAAAAATTGTCTAAGAAAGTTTTTTTACGTACTAAAAGTGAAAATTATTGAAAAAAATTTTCTTTTCAAGAAAAATTTTCAAAAATTTTTCTAAGACATTTCATACAGTGAAAAATAATTTTTTTTTGAGAAACTGTCTAATTCTTTTTGTTTGAAACTAACGTCATTAAAAATTGTCTAAGAAAGTTTTTTTAAGTACTAAAAGTGAAAATTATTGAAAAAAAATTGTCTTTTCAAAAAAATTTTTCTAAGACATTTCATACATTGAAAAATAATTTTTTTTTGCGAAACTGTCTAATTCGTTTTGTTTGAAACTAACGTCATTAAAAATTGTCTAAGAAAGTTTTTTTACGTACTAAAAGTGAAAATTATTGAAAAAAAATTTTCTTTTCAAAAAAATTTTTCTAAGACATTTCATACAGTGAAAAATATTTTTTTTTTGCGAAACTGTCTAATTCTTTTTGTTTGAAACTAACGTCATTAAAAATTGTCTAAGAAAGTTTTTTTACGTACTAAAAGTGAAAATTATTGAAAAAAATTGTCTTTTCAAAAAAATTTTTCTAAGACATTTCATACAGTGAAAAATAATTTTTTTTTGCGAAACTGTCTAATTCTTTTTGTTTGAAACTAACGTCATTAAAAATTGTCTAAGAAAGTTTTTTACGTACTAAAAGTGAAAATTATTGAAAAAAATTTTCTTTTCCAAAAAAATTTCAAAAATTTTTCAAAGACATTTCATACAGTCAAAAATAATTTTTTTTTTCGAAACTGTCTAATTCTTTTTGTTTGAAGCTAACGTCATTACAAATTGTCTAAGAAAGTTTTTTTACGTACTAAAAGTGAAAATTATTGATAAAAATTGTCTTTTCAAAAAAAATTTTCAAAAATTTTTCTAAGACATTTCATACAGTGAAAAATTATTTTTTTTTGCGAAACTGTCTAATTCTTTTTGTTTGAAACTAACGTCATTAAAAATTGTCTAAGAAAGTTTTTTTACGTACTAAAAGTGAAAATTATTGAAAAAACTTGTCTTTTCAAAAAAAATTTTCAAAATTTTTTCTAAGACATTTCATACTGTAAAAAATAATTTTTTTTTGCGAAACTGTCTAATTCGTTTTGTTTGAAACTAACGTCATTAAAAATTGTCTAAGAAAGTTTTTTTACGTACTAAAAGTGAAAACTATTGAAAAAAAACTTTCTTTTCAAAAAAAATTTTCAAAGACATTTCATACAGTGAAAAATAATTTTTTTTTGCGAAACTGTCTAATTCGTTTTGTTTGAAACTAACGTCATTAAAAATTGTCTAAGAAAGTTTTTTTACGTACTAAAAGTGAAAATTATTGAAAAAAAATTTTCTTTTCAAAAAAATTTTTCTAAGACATTTCATACAGTGAAAAATAATTTTTTTTTGCGAAACTGTCTAATTCTTTTTGTTTGAAACTAACCTCATTAAAAATTGTCTAAGAAAGTTTTTTTACGTACTAAAAGTGAAAATTATTGAAAAAAAATTGTCTTCTCAAAAAAATTTTTCTAAGACATTTCATACAGTGAAAAATAATTTTTTTTTGCGAAACTGTCTAATTCTTTTTGTTTGAAACTAACGTCATTAAAAATTGTCTAAGAAAGTTTTTTTACGTACTAAAAGTGAAAATTATTGAAAAAAATTTTCTTTTCAAGAAAAAATTTCAAAAATTTTTCAAAGACATTTCATACAGTCAAAAATAATTTTTTTTTGCGAAACTGTCTAATTCTTTTTGTTTGAAACTAACGTCATTACAAATTGTCTAAGAAAGTTTTTTTACGTACTAAAAATGAAAATTATTGAAAAAAATTGTCTTTTCAAAAAAAATTTTCAAAAATTTTTCTAAGACATTTCATACAGTGAAAAATTATTTTTTTTTGCGAAACTGTCTAATTCTTTTTGTTTGAAACTAACGTCATTAAAAATTGTCTAAGAAAGCTTTTTTACGTACTAAAAGTGAAAATAATTGAAAAAAAATTTTCTTTTTAATAAAAATTTTCAAAACTTTTTTTAAGACATTTCATACAGTGAAAAATAATTTTTTTTTGCGAAACTGTCTAATTCTTTTTGTTTGAAACTAACGTCATTAAAAATTGTCTAAGAAAGTTTTTTTACGTACTAAAAGTGAAAATTATTGAAAAAAAACTTTCTTTTCAAAAAAAATTTTCAAAGACATTTCATACAGTGAAAAATAATTTTTTCTTGCGAAACTGTCTAATTCTTTTTGTTTGAAACTAACGTCATTAAAAATTGTCTAAGAAAGTTTTTTTAAGTACTAAAAGTGAAAATTATTGAAAAAAAATTGTCTTTTCAAAAAAATTTTTCTAAGACATTTCATACAGTGAAAAATAATTTTTTTTTGCGAAACTGTCTAATTCTTTTTGTTTGAAACTAACGTCATTAAAAATTGTCTAAGAAAGTTTTTTTAAGTACTAAAAGTGAAAATTATTGAAAAAAAATTGTCTTTTCAAAAAAATTTTTCTAAGACATTTCATACAGTGAAAAATAATTTTTTTTTGCGAAACTGTCTAATTCTTTTTGTTTGAAACTAACGTCATTAAAAATTGTCTAAGAAAGTTTTTTTACGCACTAAAAGTGAAAATTATTGAAAAAAAATTGTCTTTTCAAAAAAATTTTTCTAAGACATTTCATACAGTGAAAAATAATTTTTTTTTGCGAAACTGTCTAATTCTTTTTGTTTGAAACTAACGTCATTAAAAATTGTCTAAGAAAGTTTTTTTACGTACTAAAAGTGAAAATTATTGAAAACAATTTTGTTTTCAAGAAAAATTTTCAAAAATTTTTCTAAGACATTTCATACAGTGAAAAATAATTTTTTTTTGCGAAACTGTCTAATTCTTTTTGTTTGAAACTAACGTCATTAAAAATTGTCTAAGAAAGTTTTTTTACGTACTAAAAGTGAAAATTATTGAAAAAAAATTGTCTTTTCAAAAAAATTTTTCTAAGACATTTCATACAGTGAAAAATAATTTTTTTTTGCGAAACTGTCTAATTCGTTTTGTTTGAAACTAACGTCATTAAAAATTGTCTAAGAAAGTTTTTTTACGTACTAAAAGTGAAAATTATTGAAAAAAAATTAACTTTTCAAAAAAATTTTTCTAAGACATTTCATACAGTGAAAAATAATTTTTTTTTGCGAAACTGTCTAATTCTTTTTGTTTGAAACTAACGTCATTAAAAATTGTCTAAGAAAGTTTTTTTACGTACTAAAAGTGAAAATTATTGAAAAAAAATTGTCTTTTCAAAAAAATTTTTCCAAGACATTTCATACAGTGAAAAATAATTTTTTTTTGCGAAACTGTCTAATTCGTTTTGTTTGAAACTAACGTCATTAAAAATTGTCTAAGAAAGTTTTTTTACGTACTAAAAGTGAAAATTATTGAAAAAAAATTGTCTTTCCAAAAAAATTTTTCTAAGACATTTCATACAGTGAAAAATAATTTTTTTTTGCGAAACTGTCTAATTCTTTTTGTTTGAAACTAACGTCATTAAAAATTGTCTAAGAAAGTTTTTTTAAGTACTAAAAGTGAAAATTATTGAAAAAAAATTGTCTTTTCAAAAAAATTTTTCTAAGACATTTCATACAGTGAAAAATAATTTTTTTTTGTGAAACTGTCTAATTCGTTTTGTTTGAAACTAACGACATTAAAAATTGTCTAAGAAAGTTTTTTTACGTACTAAAAGTGAAAATTATTGAAAAAAAATTGTCTTTCAAAAAAATTTTTCTAAGACATTTCATACAGTGAAAAATAATTTTTTTTTGCGAAACTGTCTAATTCTTTTTGTTTGAAACTAACGTCATTAAAAATCGTCAAAGAAAGTTTTTTTACGTACTAAAAGTGAAAATTATTGAAAAAACATTGTCTTTTCAAAAAAATTTTTCTAAGACATTTCATACAGTGAAAAAAAATTTTTTTTTGCGAAACTGTCTAATTCTTTTTGTTTGAAACTAACGTCATTAAAAATTGTCTAAGAAAGTTTTTTTACGTACTAAAAGTGAAAATTATTGAAAAAAATTTTCTTTTCAAGAAAAATTTTTCTAAGACATTTCATACAGTGAAAAATAATTTTTTTTTGCGAAACTGTCTAATTCTGTTTGTTTGAAACTAACGTCATTAAAAATTGTCTAAGAAAGTTTTTTTAAGTACTAAAAGTGAAAATTATTGAAAAAAAATTGTCTTTTCAAAAAAATTTTTCTAAGACATTTCATACAGTGAAAAATAATTTTTGTTTGTGAAACTGTCTAATTCGTTTTGTTTGAAACTAACGTCATTAAAAATTGTCTAAGAAAGTTTTTTTACGTACTAAAAGTGAAAATTATTGAAAAAAATTGTCTTTTCAAAAAAATTTTTCTAAGACATTTCATACAGTGAAAAATAATTTTTTTTTGCGAAACTGTCTAATTCTTTTTGTTTGAAACTAACGTCATTAAAAATTGTCTAAGAAAGTTTTTTACGTACTAAAAGTGAAAATTATTGAAAAAAATTTTCTTTTCCAAAAAAATTTCAAAAATTTTTCAAAGACATTTCATACAGTCAAAAATAATTTTTTTTTTCGAAACTGTCTAATTCTTTTTTTTTGAAGCTAACGTCATTACAAATTGTCTAAGAAAGTTTTTTTACGTACTAAAAGTGAAAATTATTGAAAAAACTTGTCTTTTCAAAAAAAATTTTCAAAATTTTTTCTAAGACATTTCATACTGTAAAAAATAATTTTTTTTTGCGAAACTGTCTAATTCGTTTTGTTTGAAACTAACGTCATTAAAAATTGTCTAAGAAAGTTTTTTTACGTACTAAAAGTGAAAACTATTGAAAAAAAACTTTCTTTTCAAAAAAAATTTTCAAAGACATTTCATACAGTGAAAAATAATTTTTTTTTGCGAAACTGTCTAATTCGTTTTGTTTGAAACTAACGTCATTAAAAATTGTCTAAGAAAGTTTTTTTACGTACTAAAAGTGAAAATTATTGAAAAAAAATTTTCTTTTCAAAAAAATTTTTCTAAGACATTTCATACAGTGAAAAATAATTTTTTTTTGCGAAACTGTCTAATTCTTTTTGTTTGAAACTAACCTCATTAAAAATTGTCTTAAGAAAGTTTTTTTACGTACTAAAAGTGAAAATTATTGAAAAAAAATTGTCTTCTCAAAAAAATTTTTCTAAGACATTTCATACAGTGAAAAATAATTTTTTTTTGCGAAACTGTCTAATTCTTTTTGTTTGAAACTAACGTCATTAAAAATTGTCTAAGAAAGTTTTTTTACGTACTAAAAGTGAAAATTATTGAAAAAAATTTTCTTTTCAAGAAAAAATTTCAAAAATTTTTCAAAGACATTTCATACAGTCAAAAATAATTTTTTTTTGCGAAACTGTCTAATTCTTTTTGTTTGAAACTAACGTCATTACAAATTGTCTAAGAAAGTTTTTTTACGTACTAAAAATGAAAATTATTGAAAAAAATTGTCTTTTCAAAAAAAATTTTCAAAAATTTTTCTAAGACATTTCATACAGTGAAAAATTATTTTTTTTTGCGAAACTGTCTAATTCTTTTTGTTTGAAACTAACGTCATTAAAAATTGTCTAAGAAAGCTTTTTTACGTACTAAAAGTGAAAATAATTGAAAAAAAATATTCTTTTTAATATAAATTTTCAAAACTTTTTTTAAGACATTTCATACAGTGAAAAATAATTTTTTTTTGCGAAACTGTCTAATTCTTTTTGTTTGAAACTAACGTCATTAAAAATTGTCTAAGAAAGTTTTTTTACGTACTAAAAGTGAAAATTATTGAAAAAAAACTTTCTTTTCAAAAAAAATTTTCAAAGACATTTCATACAGTGAAAAATAATTTTTTCTTGCGAAACTGTCTAATTCTTTTTGTTTGAAACTAACGTCATTAAAAATTGTCTAAGAAAGTTTTTTTAAGTACTAAAAGTGAAAATTATTGAAAAAAAATTGTCTTTTCAAAAAAATTTTTCTAAGACATTTCATACAGTGAAAAATAATTTTTTTTTGCGAAACTGTCTAATTCGTTTTGTTTGAAACTAACGTCATTAAAAATTGTCTAAGAAAGTTTTTTTACGTACTAAAAGTGAAAATTATTGAAAAAAATTTTCTTTTCAAAAAAATTTTTCTAAGACATTTCATACAGTGAAAAATAATTTTTTTTTGCGAAACTGTCTAATTCTTTTTGTTTGAAACTAACGTCATTAAAAATTGTCTAAGAAAGTTTTTTTACGTACTAAAAGTGAAAATTATTGAAAAAAAATTATCTTTTCAAAAAAATTTTTCTAAGACATTTCATACAGTGAAAAATAATTTTTTTTTGCGAAACTGTCTAATTCTTTTTGTTTGAAACTAACGTCATTAAAAATTGTCTAAGAAAGTTTTTTTACGTACTAAAAGTGAAAATTATTGAAAAAAATTTTCTTTTCAAGAAAAATTTTCAAAAATTTTTCTAAGACATTTCATACAGTGAAAAATAATTTTTTTTTGCGAAACTGTCTAATTCTTTTTGTTTGAAACTAACGTCATTAAAAATTGTCTAAGAAAGTTTTTTTAAGTACTAAAAGTGAAAATTATTGAAAAAAAATTGTCTTTTCAAAAAAATTTTTCTAAGACATTTCATACAGTGAAAAATAATTTTTTTTTGCGAAACTGTCTAATTCTTTTTGTTTGAAACTAACGTCATTAAAAATTGTCTAAGAAAGTTTTTTTACGCACTAAAAGTGAAAATTATTGAAAAAAAATTGTCTTTTCAAAAAATTTTTCTAAGACATTTCATGCAGTGAAAAATAATTTTTTTTTACGAAACTGTCTAATTCTTTTTGTTTGAAACTAACGTCATTAAAAATTGTCTAAGAAAGTTTTTTTACGTACTAAAAGTGAAAATTATTGAAAAAAATTTTGTTTTCAAGAAAAATTTTCAAAAATTTTTCTAAGACATTTCATACAGTGAAAAATAATTTTTTTTAAGAAACTGTCTAATTCTTTTTGTTTGAAACTAACGTCATTAAAAATTGTCTAAGAAAGTTTTTTTACGTACTAAAAGTGAAAATTATTGAAAAAAAATTGTCTTTTCAAAAAAATTTTTCTAAGACATTTCATACAGTGAAAAATAATTTTTTTTTGCGAAACTGTCTAATTCTTTTTGTTTGAAACTAACGTCATTAAAAATTGTCTAAGAAAGTTTTTTTACGTACTAAAAGTGAAAATTATTGAAAAAACTTGTCTTTTCAAAAAAAATTTTCAAAATTTTTTCTAAGACATTTCATACTGTAAAAAATAATTTTTTTTTGCGAAACTGTCTAATTCGTTTTGTTTGAAACTAACGTCATTAAAAATTGTCTAAGAAAGTTTTTTTACGTACTAAAAGTGAAAACTATTGAAAAAAAACTTTCTTTTCAAAAAAAATTTTCAAAGACATTTCATACAGTGAAAAATAATTTTTTTTTGCGAAACTGTCTAATTCGTTTTGTTTGAAACTAACGTCATTAAAAATTGTCTAAGAAAGTTTTTTTACGTACTAAAAGTGAAAATTATTGAAAAAAAATTTTCTTTTCAAAAAAATTTTTCTAAGACATTTCATACAGTGAAAAATAATTTTTTTTTTGCGAAACTGTCTAATTCTTTTTGTTTGAAACTAACCTCATTAAAAATTGTCTTAAGAAAGTTTTTTTACGTACTAAAAGTGAAAATTATTGAAAAAAAATTGTCTTCTCAAAAAAATTTTTCTAAGACATTTCATACAGTGAAAAATAATTTTTTTTTGCGAAACTGTCTAATTCTTTTTGTTTGAAACTAACGTCATTAAAAATTGTCTAAGAAAGTTTTTTTACGTACTAAAAGTGAAAATTATTGAAAAAAATTTTCTTTTCAAGAAAAAATTTCAAAAATTTTTCAAAGACATTTCATACAATCAAAAATAATTTTTTTTTGCGAAACTGTCTAATTCTTTTTGTTTGAAACTAACGTCATTACAAATTGTCTAAGAAAGTTTTTTTACGTACTAAAAATGAAAATTATTGAAAAAAATTGTCTTTTCAAAAAAAATTTTCAAAAATTTTTCTAAGACATTTCATACAGTGAAAAATTATTTTTTTTTGCGAAACTGTCTAATTCTTTTTGTTTGAAACTAACGTCATTAAAAATTGTCTAAGAAAGCTTTTTTACGTACTAAAAGTGAAAATAATTGAAAAAAAATTTTCTTTTTAATAAAAATTTTCAAAACTTTTTTTAAGACATTTCATACAGTGAAAAATAATTTTTTTTTGCGAAACTGTCTAATTCTTTTTGTTTGAAACTAACGTCATTAAAAATTGTCTAAGAAAGTTTTTTTACGTACTAAAAGTGAAAATTATTGAAAAAAAACTTTCTTTTCAAAAAAAATTTTCAAAGACATTTCATACAGTGAAAAATAAATTTTTCTTGCGAAACTGTCTAATTCTTTTTGTTTGAAACTAACGTCATTAAAAATTGTCTAAGAAAGTTTTTTTAAGTACTAAAAGTGAAAATTATTGAAAAAAAATTGTCTTTTCAAAAAAATTTTTCTAAGACATTTCATACAGTGAAAAATAATTTTTTTTTGCGAAACTGTCTAATTCGTTTTGTTTGAAACTAACGTCATTAAAAATTGTCTAAGAAAGTTTTTTTACGTACTAAAAGTGAAAATTATTGAAAAAAATTTTCTTTTCAAAAAAATTTTTCTAAGACATTTCATACAGTGAAAAATAATTTTTTTTTGCGAAACTGTCTAATTCTTTTTGTTTGAAACTAACGTCATTAAAAATTGTCTAAGAAAGTTTTTTTACGTACTAAAAGTGAAAATTATTGAAAAAAAATTATCTTTTCAAAAAAATTTTTCTAAGACATTTCATACAGTGAAAAATAATTTTTTTTTGCGAAACTGTCTAATTCTTTTTGTTTGAAACTAACGTCATTAAAAATTGTCTAAGAAAGTTTTTTTACGTACTAAAAGTGAAAATTATTGAAAAAAATTTTCTTTTCAAGAAAAATTTTCAAAAATTTTTCTAAGACATTTCATACAGTGAAAAATAATTTTTTTTTGCGAAACTGTCTAATTCTTTTTGTTTGAAACTAACGTCATTAAAAATTGTCTAAGAAAGTTTTTTTAAGTACTAAAAGTGAAAATTATTGAAAAAAAATTGTCTTTTCAAAAAAATTTTTCTAAGACATTTCATACAGTGAAAAATAATTTTTTTTTGCGAAACTGTCTAATTCTTTTTGTTTGAAACTAACGTCATTAAAAATTGTCTAAGAAAGTTTTTTTACGCACTAAAAGTGAAAATTATTGAAAAAAAATTGTCTTTTCAAAAAAATTTTTCTAAGACATTTCATGCAGTGAAAAATAATTTTTTTTTGCGAAACTGTCTAATTCTTTTTGTTTGAAACTAACGTCATTAAAAATTGTCTAAGAAAGTTTTTTTACGTACTAAAAGTGAAAATTATTGAAAAAAATTTTGTTTTCAAGAAAAATTTTCAAAAATTTTTCTAAGACATTTCATACAGTGAAAAATAATTTTTTTTTGAGAAACTGTCTAATTCTTTTTGTTTGAAACTAACGTCATTAAAAATTGTCTAAGAAAGTTTTTTTACGTACTAAAAGTGAAAATTATTGAAAAAAAATTGTCTTTTCAAAAAAATTTTTCTAAGACATTTCATACAGTGAAAAATAATTTTTTTTTGCGAAACTGTCTAATTCGTTTTGTTTGAAACTAACGTCATTAAAAATTGTCTAAGAAAGTTTTTTTACGTACTAAAAGTGAAAATTATTGAAAAAAAATTAACTTTTCAAAAAAATTTTTCTAAGACATTTCATACAGTGAAAAATAATTTTTTTTTGCGAAACTGTCTAATTCTTTTTGTTTGAAACTAACGTCATTAAAAATTGTCTAAGAAAGTTTTTTTACGTACTAAAAGTGAAAATTATTGAAAAAAAATTGTCTTTTCAAAAAAATTTTTCCAAGACATTTCATACAGTGAAAAATAATTTTTTTTTGCGAAACTGTCTAATTTTTTTTGTTTGAAACTAACGTCATTAAAAATTGTCTAAGAAAGTTTTTTTACGTACTAAAAGTGAAAATTATTGAAAAAAATTTGTCTTTTCAAAAAAACTTTTCTAAGAAATTTCATTCAGTGAAAAATAATTTTTTTTTGCGAAACTGTCTAATTCTTTTTGTTTGAAACTATCGTCATTAAAAATTGTCTAAGAAAGTTTTTTTACGTACTAAAAGTGAAAATTATTGAAAAAAATTTTCTTTTCAAGAAAAATTTTCAAAAATTTTTCTAAGACATTTCATACAGTGAAAAATAATTTTTTTTTGCGAAACTGTCTAATTCTTTTTGTTTGAAACTAACGTCATTAAAAATTGTCTAAGAAAGTTTTTTTACGTACTAAAAGTGAAAATTATTGAAAAAAAATTGTCTTTTCAAAAAAATTTTTCCAAGACATTTCATACAGTGAAAAATAATTTTTTTTTGCGAAACTGTCTAATTCGTTTTGTTTGAAACTAACGTCATTAAAAATTGTCTAAGAAAGTTTTTTTACGTACTAAAAGTGAAAATTATTGAAAAAAAATTGTCTTTCCAAAAAAATTTTTCTAAGACATTTCATACAGTGAAAAATAATTTTTTTTTGCGAAACTGTCTAATTCTTTTTGTTTGAAACTAACGTCATTAAAAATTGTCTAAGAAAGTTTTTTTAAGTACTAAAAGTGAAAATTATTGAAAAAAAATTGTCTTTTCAAAAAAATTTTTCTAAGACATTTCATACAGTGAAAAATAATTTTTTTTTGTGAAACTGTCTAATTCGTTTTGTTTGAAACTAACGACATTAAAAATTGTCTAAGAAAGTTTTTTTACGTACTAAAAGTGAAAATTATTGAAAAAAAATTGTCTTTCAAAAAAATTTTTCTAAGACATTTCATACAGTGAAAAATAATTTTTTTTTGCGAAACTGTCTAATTCTTTTTGTTTGAAACTAACGTCATTAAAAATCGTCAAAGAAAGTTTTTTTACGTACTAAAAGTGAAAATTATTGAAAAAACATTGTCTTTTCAAAAAAATTTTTCTAAGACATTTCATACAGTGAAAAAAAATTTTTTTTTGCGAAACTGTCTAATTCTTTTTGTTTGAAACTAACGTCATTAAAAATTGTCTAAGAAAGTTTTTTTACGTACTAAAAGTGAAAATTATTGAAAAAAATTTGTCTTTTCAAAAAAATTTTTCCAAGACATTTCATACAGTGAAAAATAATTTTTTTTTGCGAAACTGTCTAATTTTTTTTGTTTGAAACTAACGTCATTAAAAATTGTCTAAGAAAGTTTTTTTACGTACTAAAAGTGAAAATTATTGAAAAAAATTTGTCTTTTCAAAAAAACTTTTCTAAGAAATTTCATTCAGTGAAAAATAATTTTTTTTTGCGAAACTGTCTAATTCTTTTTGTTTGAAACTATCGTCATTAAAAATTGTCTAAGAAAGTTTTTTTACGTACTAAAAGTGAAAATTATTGAAAAAAATTTTCTTTTCAAGAAAAATTTTTCTAAGACATTTCATACAGTGAAAAATAATTTTTTTTTGCGAAACTGTCTAATTCTGTTTGTTTGAAACTAACGTCATTAAAAATTGTCTAAGAAAGTTTTTTTAAGTACTAAAAGTGAAAATTATTGAAAAAAAATTGTCTTTTCAAAAAAATTTTTCTAAGACATTTCATACAGTGAAAAATAATTTTTGTTTGTGAAACTGTCTAATTCGTTTTGTTTGAAACTAACGTCATTAAAAATTGTCTAAGAAAGTTTTTTTACGTACTAAAAGTGAAAATTATTGAAAAAAAATTGTCTTTTCAAAAAAATTTTTCTAAGACATTTCATACAGTGAAAAATATTTTTTTTCTTGCGAAACTGTCTAATTCTTTTTGTTTGAAACTAACGTCATTACAAATTGTCTAAGAAAGTTTTTTTACGTACTAAAAGTGAAAATTATTGAAAAAAATTTTCTTTTCTAAAGAAATTTCAAAAATTTTTCAAAGACATTTCATACAGTCAAAAATAATTTTTTTTTTCGAAACTGTCTAATTCTTTTTGTTTGAAACTAACGTCATTAAAAATTGTCTAAGAAAGCTTTTTTACGTACTAAAAGTGAAAATAATTGAAAAAAAATTTTCTTTTTAATAAAAATTTTCAAAACTTTTTTTAAGACATTTCATACTGTGAAAAATAATTTTTTTTTGCGAAACTGTCTAATTCTTTTTGTTTGAAACTAACGTCATTAAAAATTGTCTAAGAAAGTTTTTTTACGTACTAAAAGTGAAAATTATTGAAAAAAATTTTCTTTTCAAAAAAATTTTTCTAAGACATTTCATACAGTGAAAAATAATTTTTTTTTGCGAAACTGTCTAATTCTTTTTGTTTGAAACTAACGTCATTAAAAATAGTCTAAGAAAGTTTTTTTACGTACTAAAAGTGAAAATTATTGAAAAAAATTTTCTTTTCAAGAAAAATTTTCAAAAATTTTTCTAAGACATTTCATACAGTGAAAAATAATTTTTTTTTGCGAAACTGTCTAATTCTTTTTGTTTGAAACTAACGTCATTAAAAATTGTCTAAGAAAGTTTTTTTAAGTACTAAAAGTGAAAATTATTGAAAAAAAATTGTCTTTTCAAAAAAATTTTTCTAAGACATTTCATACAGTGAAAAATAATTTTTTTTTGCGAAACTGTCTAATTCTTTTTGTTTGAAACTAACGTCATTAAAAATTGTCTAAGAAAGTTTTTTTACGTACTAAAAGTGAAAATTATTGAAAAAAATTTTCTTTTCAAGAAAAATTTTTCTAAGACATTTCATACAGTGAAAAATAATTTTTTTTTGCGAAACTGTCTAATTCTGTTTGTTTGAAACTAACGTCATTAAAAATTGTCTAAGAAAGTTTTTTTAAGTACTAAAAGTGAAAATTATTGAAAAAAAATTGTCTTTTCAAAAAAATTTTTCTAAGACATTTCATACAGTGAAAAATAATTTTTGTTTGTGAAACTGTCTAATTCGTTTTGTTTGAAACTAACGTCATTAAAAATTGTCTAAGAAAGTTTTTTTACGTACTAAAAGTGAAAATTATTGAAAAAAAATTGTCTTTTCAAAAAAATTTTTCTAAGACATTTCATACAGTGAAAAATATTTTTTTTCTTGCGAAACTGTCTAATTCTTTTTGTTTGAAACTAACGTCATTACAAATTGTCTAAGAAAGTTTTTTTACGTACTAAAAGTGAAAATTATTGAAAAAAATTTTCTTTTCTAAAAAAATTTCAAAAATTTTTCAAAGACATTTCATACAGTCAAAAATAATTTTTTTTTTCGAAACTGTCTAATTCTTTTTGTTTGAAACTAACGTCATTAAAAATTGTCTAAGAAAGCTTTTTTACGTACTAAAAGTGAAAATAATTGAAAAAAAATTTTCTTTTTAATAAAAATTTTCAAAACTTTTTTTAAGACATTTCATACTGTGAAAAATAATTTTTTTTTGCGAAACTGTCTAATTCTTTTTGTTTGAAACTAACGTCATTAAAAATTGTCTAAGAAAGTTTTTTTACGTACTAAAAGTGAAAATTATTGAAAAAAATTTTCTTTTCAAAAAAATTTTTCTAAGACATTTCATACAGTGAAAAATAATTTTTTTTTGCGAAACTGTCTAATTCTTTTTGTTTGAAACTAACGTCATTAAAAATAGTCTAAGAAAGTTTTTTTACGTACTAAAAGTGAAAATTATTGAAAAAAATTTTCTTTTCAAGAAAAATTTTCAAAAACTTTTCTAAGACATTTCATACAGTGAAAAATAATTTTTTTTTGCGAAACTGTCTAATTCTTTTTGTTTGAAACTAACGTCATTAAAAATTGTCTAAGAAAGTTTTTTTAAGTACTAAAAGTGAAAATTATTGAAAAAAAATTGTCTTTTCAAAAAAATTTTTCTAAGACATTTCATACAGTGAAAAATAATTTTTTTTTGCGAAACTGTCTAATTCTTTTTGTTTGAAACTAACGTCATTAAAAATTGTCTAAGAAAGTTTTTTTACGCACTAAAAGTGAAAATTATTGAAAAAAATTGTCTTTTCAAAAAAATTTTTCTAAGACATTTCATACAGTGAAAAATAATTTTTTTTTGCGAAACTGTCTAATTCGTTTTGTTTGAAACTAACGTCATTAAAAATTGTCTAAGAAAGTTTTTTTACGTACTAAAAGTGAAAATTATTGAAAAAAAATTAACTTTTCAAAAAAATTTTTCTAAGACATTTCATACAGTGAAAAATAATTTTTTTTTGCGAAACTGTCTAATTCTTTTTGTTTGAAACTAACGTCATTAAAAATTGTCTAAGAAAGTTTTTTTACGTACTAAAAGTGAAAATTATTGAAAAAAAATTGTCTTTTCAAAAAAATTTTTCCAAGACATTTCATACAGTGAAAAATAATTTTTTTTTGCGAAACTGTCTAATTTTTTTTGTTTGAAACTAACGTCATTAAAAATTGTCTAAGAAAGTTTTTTTACGTACTAAAAGTGAAAATTATTGAAAAAAAATTGTCTTTTCAAAAAAATTTTTCTAAGACATTTCATACAGTGAAAAATATTTTTTTTCTTGCGATACTGTCTAATTCTTTTTGTTTGAAACTAACGTCATTACAAATTGTCTAAGAAAGCTTTTTTACGTACTAAAAGTGAAAATTATTGAAAAAAATTTTCTTTTCTAAAAAAATTTCAAAAATTTTTCAAAGACATTTCATACAGTCAAAAATATTTTTTTTTGAGAAACTGTCTAATTCTTTTTGTTTGAAACTAACGTCATTACAAATTGTCTAAGAAAGTTTTTTTACGTACTAAAAGTGAAAATTATTGAAAAAAATTGTCTTTTCAAAAAAAATTTTCAAAAATTTTTCTAAGACATTTCATACAGTGAAAAATAATTTTTTTTTGCGAAACTGTCTAATTCTTTTTGTTTGAAACTAACGTCATTAAAAATTGTCTAAGAAAGCTTTTTTACGTACTAAAAGTGAAAATAATTGAAAAAAAATTTTCTTTTTAATAAAAATTTTCAAAACTTTTTTTAAGACATTTCATACTGTGAAAAATAATTTTTTTTTGCGAAACTGTCTAATTCTTTTTGTTTGAAACTAACGTCATTAAAAATTGTCTAAGAAAGTTTTTTTACGTACTAAAAGTGAAAATTATTGAAAAAAAACTTTCTTTTCAAAAAAAATTTTCAAAGACATTTCATACAGTGAAAAATAATTTTTTTTTGCGAAACTGTCTAATTCTTTTTGTTTGAAACTAACGTCATTAAAAATTGTCTAAGAAAGTTTTTTTAAGTAATAAAAGTGAAAATTATTGAAAAAAAATTGTCTTTTCAAAAAAATTTTTCTAAGACATTTCATACAGTGAAAAATAATTTTTTTTTGCGAAACTGTCTAATTCGTTTTGTTTGAAACTAACGTCATTAAAAATTGTCTAAGAAAATTTTTTTACGTACTAAAAGTGAAAATTATTGAAAAAAAATTTTCTTTTCAAAAAAATTTTTCTAAGACATTTCATACAGTGAAAAATAATTTTTTTTTGCGAAACCGTCTAATTCTTTTTGTTTGAAACTAACGTCATTAAAAATTGTCTAAGAAAGTTTTTTTACGTACTAAAAGTGAAAATTATTGAAAACAAATTGTCTTTTCAAAAAAATTTTTCTAAGACATTTCATACAGTGAAAAATAATTTTTTTTTGCGAAACTGTCTAATTCTTTTTGTTTGAAACTAACGTCATTAAAAATTGTCTAAGAAAGTTTTTTTACGTACTAAAAGTGAAAATTATTGAAAAAAATTTTGTTTTCAAGAAAAATTTTCAAAAATTTTTCTAAGACATTTCATACAGTGAAAAATAATTTTTTTTTGAGAACCTGTCTAATTTTTTTTGTTTGAAACTAACGTCATTAAAAATTGTCTAAGAAAGTTTTTTTAAGTACTAAAAGTGAAAATTATTGAAAAAAAATTGTCTTTTCAAAAAAATTTTTCTAAGACATTTCATACAGTGAAAAATAATTTTTTTTTGAGAAACTGTCTAATTCTTTTTGTTTGAAACTAACGTCATTAAAAACTGTCTAAGAAAGTTTTTTTACGTACTAAAAGTGAAAATTATTGAAAAAAAATTGTCTTTTCAAAAAAATTTTTCCAAGACATTTCATACAGTGAAAAATAATTTTTTTTTGCGAAACTGTCTAATTCGTTTTGTTTGAAACTAACGTCATTAAAAATTGTCTAAGAAAGTTTTTTTACGTACTAAAAGTGAAAATTATTAAAAAAAAATTGTCTTTTCAAAAAAATTTTTCTAAGACATTTCATACAGTGAAAAATAATTTTTTTTTGCGAAACTGTCTAATTTTTTTTGTTTGAAACTAACGTCATTAAAAATTGTCTAAGAAAGTTTTTTTAAGTACTAAAAGTGAAAATTATTGAAAAAAAATTGTCTTTTCAAAAAAATTTTTCTAAGACATTTCATACAGTGAAAAATAATTTTTGTTTGTGAAACTGTCTAATTCGTTTTGTTTGAAACTAACGACATTAAAAATTGTCTAAGAAAGTTTTTTTACGTACTAAAAGTGAAAATTATTGAAAAAAAATTGTCTTTTCAAAAAAATTTTTCTAAGACATTTCATACAGTGAAAAATAATTTTTTTTTGCGAAACTGTCTAATTCTTTTTGTTTGAAACTAACGTCATTAAAAATTGTCTAAGAAAGTTTTTTTACGTACTAAAAGTGAAAATTATTGAAAAAAAATTGTCTTTTCAAAAAAATTTTTCTAAGACATTTCATACAGTGAAAAATAATTTTTTTTTGCGAAACTGTCTAATTCTTTTTGTTTGAAACTAACGTCATTAAAAATTGTCTAAGAAAGTTTTTTTACGTACTAAAAGTGAAAATTATTGAAAAAAATTTTCTTTTCAAGAAAAATTTTCAAGAATTTTTCTAAGCCATTTCATACAGTGAAAAATAATTTTTTTTTGCGAAACTGTCTAATTCTTTTTGTTTGAAACTAACGTCATTAAAAATTGTCTAAGAATGTTTTTTTAAGTACTAAAAGTGAAAATTATTGAAAAAAAATTGTCTTTTCAAAAAAATTTTTCTAAGACATTTCATACAGTGAAAAATAATTTTTTTTTGCGAAACTGTCTAATTCGTTTTGTTTGAAACTAACGTCATTAAAAATTGTCTAAGAAAGTTTTTTTACGTACTAAAACTGAAAATTATTGAAAAAAAATTTTCTTTTCAAAAAAATTTTTCTAAGACATTTCATACAGTGAAAAATATTTTTTTTTTTGCGAAACTGTCTAATTCTTTTTGTTTGAAACTAACGTCATTACAAATTGTCTAAGAAAGTTTTTTTACGTACTAAAAGTGAAAATTATTGAAAAGAATTGTCTTTTCAAAAAAAATTTTCAAAAATTTTTCTAAGACATTTCATACAGTGAAAAATTATTTTTTTTTGCGAAACTGTCTAATTCTTTTTGTTTGAAACTAACGTCATTAAAAATTGTCTAAGAAAGTTTTTTTACGTACTAAAAGTGAAAATTATTGAAAAAAATTGTCTTTTCAAAAAAAATTTTCAAAAATTTTTCTAAGACATTTCATACAGTGAAAAATAATTTTTTTTTGCGAAACTGTCTAATTTTTTTTGTTTGAAACTAACGTCATTAAAAATTGTCTAAGAAAGTTTTTTTACGTACTAAAAGTGAAAATAATTGAAAAAAAATTTTCTTTTCAATAAAAACTTTCAAAACTTTTTTTAAGACATTTCATACAGTGAAAAAAAATTTTTTTTTGCGAAACTGTCTAATTCTTTTTGTTTGAAACTAACGTCATTAAAAATTGTCTAAGAAAGTTTTTTTACGTACTAAAAGTGAAAATTATTGAAAAAAAACTTTCTTTTCAAAAAAAATTTTCAAAGACATTTCATACAGTGAAAAATAATTTTTTTTTGCGAAACTGTCTAATTCTTTTTGTTTGAAACTAACGTCATTAAAAATTGTCTAAGAAAGTTTTTTTAAGTACTAAAAGTGAAAATTATTGAAAAAAAATTGTCTTTTCAAAAAAATTTTTCTAAGACATTTCATACAGTGAAAAATAATTTTTTTTTGCTAAACTGTCTAATTCGTTTTGTTTGAAACTAACGTCATTAAAAATTGTCTAAGAAAGTTTTTTTACGTACTAAAACTGAAAATTATTGAAAAAAAATTTTCTTTTCAAAAAAATTTTTCTAACACATTTCATACAGTGAAAAATAATTTTTTTTTGCGAAACTGTCTAATTCTTTTTGTTTGAAACTAACGTCATTAAAAATTGTCTAAGAAAGTTTTTTACGTACTAAAAATGAAAATTATTGAAAAAAAAATGTCTTTTGAAAAAAATTTTTCTAAGACATTTCATACAGTGAAAAATAATTTTTTTTGCGAAACTATCCAATTCTTTTTGTTTGAAACTAACGTCATTAAAAATTGTCTAAGAAAGTTTTTTTACGTACTAAAAGTGAAAATAATTGAAAAAAAATTTTCTTTTCAATAAAAACTTTCAAAACTTTTTTTAAGACATTTCATACAGTGAAAAAAAATTTTTTTTTGCGAAACTGTCTAATTCTTTTTGTTTGAAACTAACGTCATTAAAAATTGTCTAAGAAAGTTTTTTACGTACTAAAAGTGAAAATTATTGAAAAAAAATTGTCTTTTCAAAAAAATTTTTCTAAGACATTTTATACAGTGAAAAATAATTTTTTTTTGCGAAACTGTCTAATTCGTTTTGTTTGAAACTAACGTCATTAAAAATTGTCTAAGAAAGTTTTTTTACTTACTAAAAGTGAAAATTATTGAAAAAAAATTTTCTTTTTAAAAAAATTTTTCCAAGACATTTCATACAGTGAAAAATAATTTTTTTTTGGGAAACTGTCTAATTCTTTTTTTTTTAAACTAACGTCATTAAAAATTGTCTAAGAAAGTTTTTTTACGTACTAAAAGTGAAAATTATTGAAAAAAACTTGTCTTTTCAAAAAAAATTTTCAAAATTTTTTCTAAGACATTTCATACTGTAAAAAATAATTTTTTTTTGCGAAACTGTCTAATTCGTTTTGTTTGAAACTAACGTCATTAAAAATTGTCTAAGAAAGTTTTTTTACGTACTAAAAGTGAAAACTATTGAAAAAAAACTTTCTTTTCAAAAAAAATTTTCAAAGACATTTCATACAGTGAAAAACAATTTTTTTTTGCGAAACTGTCTAATTCGTTTTGTTTGAAACTAACGTCATTAAAAATTGTCTAAGAAAGTTTTTTTACGTACTAAAAGTGAAAATTATTGAAAAAAAATTTTCTTTTCAAAAAAATTTTTCTAAGACATTTCATACAGTGAAAAATAATTTTTTTTTGCGAAACTGTCTAATTCTTTTTGTTTGAAACTAACCTCATTAAAAATTGTCTAAGAAAGTTTTTTTACGTACTAAAAGTGAAAATTATTGAAAAAAAATTGTCTTCTCAAAAAAATTTTTCTAAGACATTTCATACAGTGAAAAATAATTTTTTTTTGCGAAACTGTCTAATTCTTTTTGTTTGAAACTAACGTCATTAAAAATTGTCTAAGAAAGTTTTTTTACGTACTAAAAGTGAAAATTATTGAAAAAAATTTTCTTTTCAAGAAAAATTTTCAAGAATTTTTCTAAGCCATTTCATACAGTGAAAAATAATTTTTTTTTGCGAAACTGTCTAATTCTTTTTGTTTGAAACTAACGTCATTAAAAATTGTCTAAGAATGTTTTTTTAAGTACTAAAAGTGAAAATTATTGAAAAAAAATTGTCTTTTCAAAAAAATTTTTCTAAGACATTTCATACAGTGAAAAATAATTTTTTTTTGCGAAACTGTCTAATTCGTTTTGTTTGAAACTAACGTCATTAAAAATTGTCTAAGAAAGTTTTTTTACGTACTAAAACTGAAAATTATTGAAAAAAAATTTTCTTTTCAAAAAAATTTTTCTAAGACATTTCATACAGTGAAAAATATTTTTTTTTTTGCGAAACTGTCTAATTCTTTTTGTTTGAAACTAACGTCATTACAAATTGTCTAAGAAAGTTTTTTTACGTACTAAAAGTGAAAATTATTGAAAAAAATTGTCTTTTCAAAAAAAATTTTCAAAAATTTTTCTAAGACATTTCATACAGTGAAAAATTATTTTTTTTTGCGAAACTGTCTAATTCTTTTTGTTTGAAACTAACGTCATTACAAATTGTCTAAGAAAGTTTTTTTACGTACTAAAAGTGAAAATTATTGAAAAAAATTGTCTTTTCAAAAAAAATTTTCAAAAATTTTTCTAAGACATTTCATACAGTGAAAAATAATTTTTTTTTGCGAAACTGTCTAATTCTTTTTGTTTGAAACTAACGTCATTAAAAATTGTCTAAGAAAGTTTTTTTACGTACTAAAAGTGAAAATTATTGAAAAAAAACTTTCTTTTCAAAAAAAATTTTCAAAGACATTTCATACAGTGAAAAATAATTTTTTCTTGCGAAACTGTCTAATTCTTTTTGTTTGAAACTAACGTCATTAAAAATTGTCTAAGAAAGTTTTTTTAAGTACTAAAAGTGAAAATTATTGAAAAAAAATTGTCTTTTCAAAAAAATTTTTCTAAGACATTTCATACAGTGAAAAATAATTTTTTTTTGCGAAACTGTCTAATTCGTTTTGTTTGAAACTAACGTCATTAAAAATTGTCTAAGAAAGTTTTTTTACGTACTAAAAGTGAAAATTATTGAAAAAAATTTTCTTTTCAAAAAAATTTTTCTAAGACATTTCATACAGTGAAAAATAATTTTTTTTTGCGAAACTGTCTAATTCTTTTTGTTTGAAACTAACGTCATTAAAAATTGTCTAAGAAAGTTTTTTTACGTACTAAAAGTGAAAATTATTGAAAAAAAATTATCTTTTCAAAAAAATTTTTCTAAGACATTTCATACAGTGAAAAATAATTTTTTTTTGCGAAACTGTCTAATTCTTTTTGTTTGAAACTAACGTCATTAAAAATTGTCTAAGAAAGTTTTTTTACGTACTAAAAGTGAAAATTATTGAAAAAAATTTTCTTTTCAAGAAAAATTTTCAAAAATTTTTCTAAGACATTTCATACAGTGAAAAATAATTTTTTTTTGCGAAACTGTCTAATTCTTTTTGTTTGAAACTAACGTCATTAAAAATTGTCTAAGAAAGTTTTTTTAAGTACTAAAAGTGAAAATTATTGAAAAAAAATTGTCTTTTCAAAAAAATTTTTCTAAGACATTTCATACAGTGAAAAATAATTTTTTTTTGCGAAACTGTCTAATTCTTTTTGTTTGAAACTAACGTCATTAAAAATTGTCTAAGAAAGTTTTTTTACGCACTAAAAGTGAAAATTATTGAAAAAAAATTGTCTTTTCAAAAAATTTTTCTAAGACATTTCATGCAGTGAAAAATAATTTTTTTTTACGAAACTGTCTAATTCTTTTTGTTTGAAACTAACGTCATTAAAAATTGTCTAAGAAAGTTTTTTTACGTACTAAAAGTGAAAATTATTGAAAAAAATTTTGTTTTCAAGAAAAATTTTCAAAAATTTTTCTAAGACATTTCATACAGTGAAAAATAATTTTTTTTTGAGAAACTGTCTAATTCTTTTTGTTTGAAACTAACGTCATTAAAAATTGTCTAAGAAAGTTTTTTTACGTACTAAAAGTGAAAATTATTGAAAAAAAATTGTCTTTTCAAAAAAATTTTTCTAAGACATTTCATACAGTGAAAAATAATTTTTTTTTGCGAAACTGTCTAATTCTTTTTGTTTGAAACTAACGTCATTAAAAATTGTCTAAGAAAGTTTTTTTACGTACTAAAAGTGAAAATTATTGAAAAAACTTGTCTTTTCAAAAAAAATTTTCAAAATTTTTTCTAAGACATTTCATACTGTAAAAAATAATTTTTTTTTGCGAAACTGTCTAATTCGTTTTGTTTGAAACTAACGTCATTAAAAATTGTCTAAGAAAGTTTTTTTACGTACTAAAAGTGAAAACTATTGAAAAAAAACTTTCTTTTCAAAAAAAATTTTCAAAGACATTTCATACAGTGAAAAATAATTTTTTTTTGCGAAACTGTCTAATTCGTTTTGTTTGAAACTAACGTCATTAAAAATTGTCTAAGAAAGTTTTTTTACGTACTAAAAGTGAAAATTATTGAAAAAAAATTTTCTTTTCAAAAAAATTTTTCTAAGACATTTCATACAGTGAAAAATAATTTTTTTTTGCGAAACTGTCTAATTCTTTTTGTTTGAAACTAACCTCATTAAAAATTGTCTTAAGAAAGTTTTTTTACGTACTAAAAGTGAAAATTATTGAAAAAAAATTGTCTTCTCAAAAAAATTTTTCTAAGACATTTCATACAGTGAAAAATAATTTTTTTTTGCGAAACTGTCTAATTCTTTTTGTTTGAAACTAACGTCATTAAAAATTGTCTAAGAAAGTTTTTTTACGTACTAAAAGTGAAAATTATTGAAAAAAATTTTCTTTTCAAGAAAAAATTTCAAAAATTTTTCAAAGACATTTCATACAATCAAAAATAATTTTTTTTTGCGAAACTGTCTAATTCTTTTTGTTTGAAACTAACGTCATTACAAATTGTCTAAGAAAGTTTTTTTACGTACTAAAAATGAAAATTATTGAAAAAAATTGTCTTTTCAAAAAAAATTTTCAAAAATTTTTCTAAGACATTTCATACAGTGAAAAATTATTTTTTTTTGCGAAACTGTCTAATTCTTTTTGTTTGAAACTAACGTCATTAAAAATTGTCTAAGAAAGTTTTTTTACGTACTAAAAGTGAAAATAATTGAAAAAAAATTGTCTTTTTAATAAAAATTTTCAAAACTTTTTTTAAGACATTTCATACAGTGAAAAATAATTTTTTTTTGCGAAACTGTCTAATTCTTTTTGTTTGAAACTAACGTCATTAAAAATTGTCTAAGAAAGTTTTTTTACGTACTAAAAGTGAAAATTATTGAAAAAAAACTTTCTTTTCAAAAAAAATTTTCAAAGACATTTCATACAGTGAAAAATAAATTTTTCTTGCGAAACTGTCTAATTCTTTTTGTTTGAAACTAACGTCATTAAAAATTGTCTAAGAAAGTTTTTTTAAGTACTAAAAGTGAAAATTATTGAAAAAAAATTGTCTTTTCAAAAAAATTTTTCTAAGACATTTCATACAGTGAAAAATAATTTTTTTTTGCGAAACTGTCTAATTCGTTTTGTTTGAAACTAACGTCATTAAAAATTGTCTAAGAAAGTTTTTTTACGTACTAAAAGTGAAAATTATTGAAAAAAATTTTCTTTTCAAAAAAATTTTTCTAAGACATTTCATACAGTGAAAAATAATTTTTTTTTGCGAAACTGTCTAATTCTTTTTGTTTGAAACTAACGTCATTAAAAATTGTCTAAGAAAGTTTTTTTACGTACTAAAAGTGAAAATTATTGAAAAAAAATTATCTTTTCAAAAAAATTTTTCTAAGACATTTCATACAGTGAAAAATAATTTTTTTTTGCGAAACTGTCTAATTCTTTTTGTTTGAAACTAACGTCATTAAAAATTGTCTAAGAAAGTTTTTTTACGTACTAAAAGTGAAAATTATTGAAAAAAATTTTCTTTTCAAGAAAAATTTTCAAAAATTTTTCTAAGACATTTCATACAGTGAAAAATAATTTTTTTTTGCGAAACTGTCTAATTCTTTTTGTTTGAAACTAACGTCATTAAAAATTGTCTAAGAAAGTTTTTTTAAGTACTAAAAGTGAAAATTATTGAAAAAAAATTGTCTTTTCAAAAAAATTTTTCTAAGACATTTCATACAGTGAAAAATAATTTTTTTTTGCGAAACTGTCTAATTCTTTTTGTTTGAAACTAACGTCATTAAAAATTGTCTAAGAAAGTTTTTTTACGCACTAAAAGTGAAAATTATTGAAAAAAAATTGTCTTTTCAAAAAAATTTTTCTAAGACATTTCATGCAGTGAAAAATAATTTTTTTTTGCGAAACTGTCTAATTCTTTTTGTTTGAAACTAACGTCATTAAAAATTGTCTAAGAAAGTTTTTTTACGTACTAAAAGTGAAAATTATTGAAAAAAATTTTGTTTTCAAGAAAAATTTTCAAAAATTTTTCTAAGACATTTCATACAGTGAAAAATAATTTTTTTTTGAGAAACTGTCTAATTCTTTTTGTTTGAAACTAACGTCATTAAAAATTGTCTAAGAAAGTTTTTTTACGTACTAAAAGTGAAAATTATTGAAAAAAAATTGTCTTTTCAAAAAAATTTTTCTAAGACATTTCATACAGTGAAAAATAATTTTTTTTTGCGAAACTGTCTAATTCGTTTTGTTTGAAACTAACGTCATTAAAAATTGTCTAAGAAAGTTTTTTTACGTACTAAAAGTGAAAATTATTGAAAAAAAATTAACTTTTCAAAAAAATTTTTCTAAGACATTTCATACAGTGAAAAATAATTTTTTTTTGCGAAACTGTCTAATTCTTTTTGTTTGAAACTAACGTCATTAAAAATTGTCTAAGAAAGTTTTTTTACGTACTAAAAGTGAAAATTATTGAAAAAAAATTGTCTTTTCAAAAAAATTTTTCCAAGACATTTCATACAGTGAAAAATAATTTTTTTTTGCGAAACTGTCTAATTTTTTTTGTTTGAAACTAACGTCATTAAAAATTGTCTAAGAAAGTTTTTTTACGTACTAAAAGTGAAAATTATTGAAAAAAATTTGTCTTTTCAAAAAAACTTTTCTAAGAAATTTCATTCAGTGAAAAATAATTTTTTTTTGCGAAACTGTCTAATTCTTTTTGTTTGAAACTAACGTCATTAAAAATTGTCTAAGAAAGTTTTTTTACGTACTAAAAGTGAAAATTATTGAAAAAAATTATCTTTTCAAGAAAAATTTTCAAAAATTTTTCTAAGACATTTCATACAGTGAAAAATAATTTTTTTTTGCGAAACTGTCTAATTCTTTTTGTTTGAAACTAACGTCATTAAAAATTGTCTAAGAAAGTTTTTTTACGTACTAAAAGTGAAAATTATTGAAAAAAAATTGTCTTTTCAAAAAAATTTTTCCAAGACATTTCATACAGTGAAAAATAATTTTTTTTTGCGAAACTGTCTAATTCGTTTTGTTTGAAACTAACGTCATTAAAAATTGTCTAAGAAAGTTTTTTTACGTACTAAAAGTGAAAATTATTGAAAAAAAATTGTCTTTCCAAAAAAATTTTTCTAAGACATTTCATACAGTGAAAAATAATTTTTTTTTGCGAAACTGTCTAATTCTTTTTGTTTGAAACTAACGTCATTAAAAATTGTCTAAGAAAGTTTTTTTAAGTACTAAAAGTGAAAATTATTGAAAAAAAATTGTCTTTTCAAAAAAATTTTTCTAAGACATTTCATACAGTGAAAAATAATTTTTTTTTGTGAAACTGTCTAATTCGTTTTGTTTGAAACTAACGACATTAAAAATTGTCTAAGAAAGTTTTTTTACGTACTAAAAGTGAAAATTATTGAAAAAAAATTGTCTTTCAAAAAAATTTTTCTAAGACATTTCATACAGTGAAAAATAATTTTTTTTTGCGAAACTGTCTAATTCTTTTTGTTTGAAACTAACGTCATTAAAAATCGTCTAAGAAAGTTTTTTTACGTACTAAAAGTGAAAATTATTGAAAAAGCATTGTCTTTTCAAAAAAATTTTTCTAAGACATTTCATACAGTGAAAAAAAATTTTTTTTTGCGAAACTGTCTAATTCTTTTTGTTTGAAACTAACGTCATTAAAAATTGTCTAAGAAAGTTTTTTTACGTACTAAAAGTGAAAATTATTGAAAAAAATTTGTCTTTTCAAAAAAATTTTTCCAAGACATTTCATACAGTGAAAAATAATTTTTTTTTGCGAAACTGTCTAATTTTTTTTGTTTGAAACTAACGTCATTAAAAATTGTCTAAGAAAGTTTTTTTACGTACTAAAAGTGAAAATTATTGAAAAAAATTTGTCTTTTCAAAAAAACTTTTCTAAGAAATTTCATTCAGTGAAAAATAATTTTTTTTTGCGAAACTGTCTAATTCTTTTTGTTTGAAACTATCGTCATTAAAAATTGTCTAAGAAAGTTTTTTTACGTACTAAAAGTGAAAATTATTGAAAAAAATTTTCTTTTCAAGAAAAATTTTTCTAAGACATTTCATACAGTGAAAAATAATTTTTTTTTGCGAAACTGTCTAATTCTGTTTGTTTGAAACTAACGTCATTAAAAATTGTCTAAGAAAGTTTTTTTAAGTACTAAAAGTGAAAATTATTGAAAAAAAATTGTCTTTTCAAAAAAATTTTTCTAAGACATTTCATACAGTGAAAAATAATTTTTGTTTGTGAAACTGTCTAATTCGTTTTGTTTGAAACTAACGTCATTAAAAATTGTCTAAGAAAGTTTTTTTACGTACTAAAAGTGAAAATTATTGAAAAAAAATTGTCTTTTCAAAAAAATTTTTCTAAGACATTTCATACAGTGAAAAATATTTTTTTTCTTGCGAAACTGTCTAATTCTTTTTGTTTGAAACTAACGTCATTAAAAATTGTCTAAGAAAGTTTTTTTACGTACTAAAAGTGAAAATTATTGAAAAAAATTTTCTTTTCTAAAGAAATTTCAAAAATTTTTCAAAGACATTTCATACAGTCAAAAATAATTTTTTTTTTCGAAACTGTCTAATTCTTTTTGTTTGAAACTAACGTCATTAAAAATTGTCTAAGAAAGCTTTTTTACGTACTAAAAGTGAAAATAATTGAAAAAAAATTTTCTTTTTAATAAAAATTTTCAAAACTTTTTTTAAGACATTTCATACTGTGAAAAATAATTTTTTTTTGCGAAACTGTCTAATTCTTTTTGTTTGAAACTAACGTCATTAAAAATTGTCTAAGAAAGTTTTTTTACGTACTAAAAGTGAAAATTATTGAAAAAAATTTTCTTTTCAAAAAAATTTTTCTAAGACATTTCATACAGTGAAAAATAATTTTTTTTTGCGAAACTGTCTAATTCTTTTTGTTTGAAACTAACGTCATTAAAAATAGTCTAAGAAAGTTTTTTTACGTACTAAAAGTGAAAATTATTGAAAAAAATTTTCTTTTCAAGAAAAATTTTAAAAAATTTTTCTAAGACATTTCATACAGTGAAAAATAATTTTTTTTTGCGAAACTGTCTAATTCTTTTTGTTTGAAACTAACGTCATTAAAAATTGTCTAAGAAAGTTTTTTTAAGTACTAAAAGTGAAAATTATTGAAAAAAAATTGTCTTTTCAAAAAAATTTTTCTAAGACATTTCATACAGTGAAAAATAATTTTTTTTTGCGAAACTGTCTAATTCTTTTTGTTTGAAACTAACGTCATTAAAAATTGTCTAAGAAAGTTTTTTTACGTACTAAAAGTGAAAATTATTGAAAAAAATTTTCTTTTCAAGAAAAATTTTTCTAAGACATTTCATACAGTGAAAAATAATTTTTTTTTGCGAAACTGTCTAATTCTGTTTGTTTGAAACTAACGTCATTAAAAATTGTCTAAGAAAGTTTTTTTAAGTACTAAAAGTGAAAATTATTGAAAAAAAATTGTCTTTTCAAAAAAATTTTTCTAAGACATTTCATACAGTGAAAAATAATTTTTGTTTGTGAAACTGTCTAATTCGTTTTGTTTGAAACTAACGTCATTAAAAATTGTCTAAGAAAGTTTTTTTACGTACTAAAAGTGAAAATTATTGAAAAAAAATTGTCTTTTCAAAAAAATTTTTCTAAGACATTTCATACAGTGAAAAATATTTTTTTTCTTGCGAAACTGTCTAATTCTTTTTGTTTGAAACTAACGTCATTACAAATTGTCTAAGAAAGTTTTTTTACGTACTAAAAGTGAAAATTATTGAAAAAAATTTTCTTTTCTAAAAAAATTTCAAAAATTTTTCAAAGACATTTCATACAGTCAAAAATAATTTTTTTTTTCGAAACTGTCTAATTCTTTTTGTTTGAAACTAACGTCATTAAAAATTGTCTAAGAAAGCTTTTTTACGTACTAAAAGTGAAAATAATTGAAAAAAAATTTTCTTTTTAATAAAAATTTTCAAAACTTTTTTTAAGACATTTCATACTGTGAAAAATAATTTTTTTTTGCGAAACTGTCTAATTCTTTTTGTTTGAAACTAACGTCATTAAAAATTGTCTAAGAAAGTTTTTTTACGTACTAAAAGTGAAAATTATTGAAAAAAATTTTCTTTTCAAAAAAATTTTTCTAAGACATTTCATACAGTGAAAAATAATTTTTTTTTGCGAAACTGTCTAATTCTTTTTGTTTGAAACTAACGTCATTAAAAATAGTCTAAGAAAGTTTTTTTACGTACTAAAAGTGAAAATTATTGAAAAAAATTTTCTTTTCAAGAAAAATTTTCAAAAACTTTTCTAAGACATTTCATACAGTGAAAAATAATTTTTTTTTGCGAAACTGTCTAATTCTTTTTGTTTGAAACTAACGTCATTAAAAATTGTCTAAGAAAGTTTTTTTAAGTACTAAAAGTGAAAATTATTGAAAAAAAATTGTCTTTTCAAAAAAATTTTTCTAAGACATTTCATACAGTGAAAAATAATTTTTTTTTGCGAAACTGTCTAATTCTTTTTGTTTGAAACTAACGTCATTAAAAATTGTCTAAGAAAGTTTTTTTACGCACTAAAAGTGAAAATTATTGAAAAAAATTGTCTTTTCAAAAAAATTTTTCTAAGACATTTCATACAGTGAAAAATAATTTTTTTTTGCGAAACTGTCTAATTCGTTTTGTTTGAAACTAACGTCATTAAAAATTGTCTAAGAAAGTTTTTTTACGTACTAAAAGTGAAAATTATTGAAAAAAAATTAACTTTTCAAAAAAATTTTTCTAAGACATTTCATACAGTGAAAAATAATTTTTTTTTGCGAAACTGTCTAATTCTTTTTGTTTGAAACTAACGTCATTAAAAATTGTCTAAGAAAGTTTTTTTACGTACTAAAAGTGAAAATTATTGAAAAAAAATTGTCTTTTCAAAAAAATTTTTCCAAGACATTTCATACAGTGAAAAATAATTTTTTTTTGCGAAACTGTCTAATTTTTTTTGTTTGAAACTAACGTCATTAAAAATTGTCTAAGAAAGTTTTTTTACGTACTAAAAGTGAAAATTATTGAAAAAAAATTGTCTTTTCAAAAAAATTTTTCTAAGACATTTCATACAGTGAAAAATATTTTTTTTCTTGCGATACTGTCTAATTCTTTTTGTTTGAAACTAACGTCATTACAAATTGTCTAAGAAAGCTTTTTTACGTACTAAAAGTGAAAATTATTGAAAAAAATTTTCTTTTCTAAAAAAATTTCAAAAATTTTTCAAAGACATTTCATACAGTCAAAAATATTTTTTTTTGAGAAACTGTCTAATTCTTTTTGTTTGAAACTAACGTCATTACAAATTGTCTAAGAAAGTTTTTTTACGTACTAAAAGTGAAAATTATTGAAAAAAATTGTCTTTTCAAAAAAAATTTTCAAAAATTTTTCTAAGACATTTCATACAGTGAAAAATAATTTTTTTTTGCGAAACTGTCTAATTCTTTTTGTTTGAAACTAACGTCATTAAAAATTGTCTAAGAAAGCTTTTTTACGTACTAAAAGTGAAAATAATTGAAAAAAAAATTTTCTTTTTAATAAAAATTTTCAAAACTTTTTTTAAGACATTTCATACTGTGAAAAATAATTTTTTTTTGCGAACTGTCTAATTCTTTTTGTTTGAAACTAACGTCATTAAAAATTGTCTAAGAAAGTTTTTTTACGTACTAAAAGTGAAAATTATTGAAAAAAAACTTTCTTTTCAAAAAAAATTTTCAAAGACATTTCATACAGTGAAAAATAATTTTTTTTTGCGAAACTGTCTAATTCTTTTTGTTTGAAACTAACGTCATTAAAAATTGTCTAAGAAAGTTTTTTTAAGTAATAAAAGTGAAAATTATTGAAAAAAAAATTGTCTTTTCAAAAAAATTTTTCTAAGACATTTCATACAGTGAAAATAATTTTTTTTTGCGAAACTGTCTAATTCGTTTTGTTTGAAACTAACGTCATTAAAAATTGTCTAAGAAAGTTTTTTTACGTACTAAAAGTGAAAATTATTGAAAAAAAATTTTCTTTTCAAAAAAATTTTTCTAAGACATTTCATACAGTGAAAAATAATTTTTTTTTGCGAAACCGTCTAATTCTTTTTGTTTGAAACTAACGTCATTAAAAATTGTCTAAGAAAGTTTTTTTACGTACTAAAAGTGAAAATTATTGAAAACAAATTGTCTTTTCAAAAAAATTTTTCTAAGACATTTCATACAGTGAAAAATAATTTTTTTTTGCGAAACTGTCTAATTCTTTTTGTTTGAAACTAACGTCATTAAAAATTGTCTAAGAAAGTTTTTTTACGTACTAAAAGTGAAAATTATTGAAAAAAATTTTGTTTTCAAGAAAAATTTTCAAAAATTTTTCTAAGACATTTCATACAGTGAAAAATAATTTTTTTTTGAGAACCTGTCTAATTTTTTTTGTTTGAAACTAACGTCATTAAAAATTGTCTAAGAAAGTTTTTTTAAGTACTAAAAGTGAAAATTATTGAAAAAAAATTGTCTTTTCAAAAAAATTTTTCTAAGACATTTCATACAGTGAAAAATAATTTTTTTTTGAGAAACTGTCTAATTCTTTTTGTTTGAAACTAACGTCATTAAAAACTGTCTAAGAAAGTTTTTTTACGTACTAAAAGTGAAAATTATTGAAAAAAAATTGTCTTTTCAAAAAAATTTTTCCAAGACATTTCATACAGTGAAAAATAATTTTTTTTTGCGAAACTGTCTAATTCGTTTTGTTTGAAACTAACGTCATTAAAAATTGTCTAAGAAAGTTTTTTTACGTACTAAAAGTGAAAATTATTAAAAAAAAATTGTCTTTTCAAAAAAATTTTTCTAAGACATTTCATACAGTGAAAAATAATTTTTTTTTGCGAAACTGTCTAATTTTTTTTGTTTGAAACTAACGTCATTAAAAATTGTCTAAGAAAGTTTTTTTAAGTACTAAAAGTGAAAATTATTGAAAAAAAATTGTCTTTTCAAAAAAATTTTTCTAAGACATTTCATACAGTGAAAAATAATTTTTGTTTGTGAAACTGTCTAATTCGTTTTGTTTGAAACTAACGACATTAAAAATTGTCTAAGAAAGTTTTTTTACGTACTAAAAGTGAAAATTATTGAAAAAAAATTGTCTTTTCAAAAAAATTTTTCTAAGACATTTCATACAGTGAAAAATAATTTTTTTTTGCGAAACTGTCTAATTCTTTTTGTTTGAAACTAACGTCATTAAAAATTGTCTAAGAAAGTTTTTTTACGTACTAAAAGTGAAAATTATTGAAAAAAAATTGTCTTTTCAAAAAAATTTTTCTAAGACATTTCATACAGTGAAAAATAATTTTTTTTTGCGAAACTGTCTAATTCTTTTTGTTTGAAACTAACGTCATTAAAAATTGTCTAAGAAAGTTTTTTTACGTACTAAAAGTGAAAATTATTGAAAAAAATTTTCTTTTCAAGAAAAATTTTCAAGAATTTTTCTAAGCCATTTCATACAGTGAAAAATAATTTTTTTTTGCGAAACTGTCTAATTCTTTTTGTTTGAAACTAACGTCATTAAAAATTGTCTAAGAATGTTTTTTTAAGTACTAAAAGTGAAAATTATTGAAAAAAAATTGTCTTTTCAAAAAAATTTTTCTAAGACATTTCATACAGTGAAAAATAATTTTTTTTTGCGAAACTGTCTAATTCGTTTTGTTTGAAACTAACGTCATTAAAAATTGTCTAAGAAAGTTTTTTTACGTACTAAAACTGAAAATTATTGAAAAAAAATTTTCTTTTCAAAAAAATTTTTCTAAGACATTTCATACAGTGAAAAATATTTTTTTTTTTGCGAAACTGTCTAATTCTTTTTGTTTGAAACTAACGTCATTACAAATTGTCTAAGAAAGTTTTTTTACGTACTAAAAGTGAAAATTATTGAAAAGAATTGTCTTTTCAAAAAAAATTTTCAAAAATTTTTCTAAGACATTTCATACAGTGAAAAATTATTTTTTTTTGCGAAACTGTCTAATTCTTTTTGTTTGAAACTAACGTCATTAAAAATTGTCTAAGAAAGTTTTTTTACGTACTAAAAGTGAAAATTATTGAAAAAAATTGTCTTTTCAAAAAAAATTTTCAAAAATTTTTCTAAGACATTTCATACAGTGAAAAATAATTTTTTTTTGCGAAACTGTCTAATTTTTTTTGTTTGAAACTAACGTCATTAAAAATTGTCTAAGAAAGTTTTTTTACGTACTAAAAGTGAAAATAATTGAAAAAAAATTTTCTTTTCAATAAAAACTTTCAAAACTTTTTTTAAGACATTTCATACAGTGAAAAAAAATTTTTTTTTGCGAAACTGTCTAATTCTTTTTGTTTGAAACTAACGTCATTAAAAATTGTCTAAGAAAGTTTTTTTACGTACTAAAAGTGAAAATTATTGAAAAAAAACTTTCTTTTCAAAAAAAATTTTCAAAGACATTTCATACAGTGAAAAATAATTTTTTTTTGCGAAACTGTCTAATTCTTTTTGTTTGAAACTAACGTCATTAAAAATTGTCTAAGAAAGTTTTTTTAAGTACTAAAAGTGAAAATTATTGAAAAAAAATTGTCTTTTCAAAAAAATTTTTCTAAGACATTTCATACAGTGAAAAATAATTTTTTTTTGCTAAACTGTCTAATTCGTTTTGTTTGAAACTAACGTCATTAAAAATTGTCTAAGAAAGTTTTTTTACGTACTAAAACTGAAAATTATTGAAAAAAAATTTTCTTTTCAAAAAAATTTTTCTAACACATTTCATACAGTGAAAAATAATTTTTTTTTGCGAAACTGTCTAATTCTTTTTGTTTGAAACTAACGTCATTAAAAATTGTCTAAGAAAGTTTTTTACGTACTAAAAATGAAAATTATTGAAAAAAAAATGTCTTTTGAAAAAAATTTTTCTAAGACATTTCATACAGTGAAAAATAATTTTTTTTGCGAAACTATCCAATTCTTTTTGTTTGAAACTAACGTCATTAAAAATTGTCTAAGAAAGTTTTTTTACGTACTAAAAGTGAAAATAATTGAAAAAAAATTTTCTTTTCAATAAAAACTTTCAAAACTTTTTTTAAGACATTTCATACAGTGAAAAAAAATTTTTTTTTGCGAAACTGTCTAATTCTTTTTGTTTGAAACTAACGTCATTAAAAATTGTCTAAGAAAGTTTTTTACGTACTAAAAGTGAAAATTATTGAAAAAAAATTGTCTTTTCAAAAAAATTTTTCTAAGACATTTTATACAGTGAAAAATAATTTTTTTTTGCGAAACTGTCTAATTCGTTTTGTTTGAAACTAACGTCATTAAAAATTGTCTAAGAAAGTTTTTTTACTTACTAAAAGTGAAAATTATTGAAAAAAAATTTTCTTTTTAAAAAAATTTTTCCAAGACATTTCATACAGTGAAAAATAATTTTTTTTTGGGAAACTGTCTAATTCTTTTTTTTTTAAACTAACGTCATTAAAAATTGTCTAAGAAAGTTTTTTTACGTACTAAAAGTGAAAATTATTGAAAAAAACTTGTCTTTTCAAAAAAAATTTTCAAAATTTTTTCTAAGACATTTCATACTGTAAAAAATAATTTTTTTTTGCGAAACTGTCTAATTCGTTTTGTTTGAAACTAACGTCATTAAAAATTGTCTAAGAAAGTTTTTTTACGTACTAAAAGTGAAAACTATTGAAAAAAAACTTTCTTTTCAAAAAAAATTTTCAAAGACATTTCATACAGTGAAAAACAATTTTTTTTTGCGAAACTGTCTAATTCGTTTTGTTTGAAACTAACGTCATTAAAAATTGTCTAAGAAAGTTTTTTTACGTACTAAAAGTGAAAATTATTGAAAAAAAATTTTCTTTTCAAAAAAATTTTTCTAAGACATTTCATACAGTGAAAAATAATTTTTTTTTGCGAAACTGTCTAATTCTTTTTGTTTGAAACTAACCTCATTAAAAATTGTCTAAGAAAGTTTTTTTACGTACTAAAAGTGAAAATTATTGAAAAAAAATTGTCTTCTCAAAAAAATTTTTCTAAGACATTTCATACAGTGAAAAATAATTTTTTTTTGCGAAACTGTCTAATTCTTTTTGTTTGAAACTAACGTCATTAAAAATTGTCTAAGAAAGTTTTTTTACGTACTAAAAGTGAAAATTATTGAAAAAAATTTTCTTTTCAAGAAAAATTTTCAAGAATTTTTCTAAGCCATTTCATACAGTGAAAAATAATTTTTTTTTGCGAAACTGTCTAATTCTTTTTGTTTGAAACTAACGTCATTAAAAATTGTCTAAGAATGTTTTTTTAAGTACTAAAAGTGAAAATTATTGAAAAAAAATTGTCTTTTCAAAAAAATTTTTCTAAGACATTTCATACAGTGAAAAATAATTTTTTTTTGCGAAACTGTCTAATTCGTTTTGTTTGAAACTAACGTCATTAAAAATTGTCTAAGAAAGTTTTTTTACGTACTAAAACTGAAAATTATTGAAAAAAAATTTTCTTTTCAAAAAAATTTTTCTAAGACATTTCATACAGTGAAAAATATTTTTTTTTTTGCGAAACTGTCTAATTCTTTTTGTTTGAAACTAACGTCATTACAAATTGTCTAAGAAAGTTTTTTTACGTACTAAAAGTGAAAATTATTGAAAAAAATTGTCTTTTCAAAAAAAATTTTCAAAAATTTTTCTAAGACATTTCATACAGTGAAAAATTATTTTTTTTTGCGAAACTGTCTAATTCTTTTTGTTTGAAACTAACGTCATTAAAAATTGTCTAAGAAAGTTTTTTTACGTACTAAAAGTGAAAATTATTGAAAAAAATTGTCTTTTCAAAAAAAATTTTCAAAAATTTTTCTAAGACATTTCATACAGTGAAAAATAATTTTTTTTTGCGAAACTGTCTAATTTTTTTTGTTTGAAACTAACGTCATTAAAAATTGTCTAAGAAAGTTTTTTTACGTACTAAAAGTGAAAATAATTGAAAAAAAATTTTCTTTTCAATAAAAACTTTCAAAACTTTTTTTAAGACATTTCATACAGTGAAAAAAAATTTTTTTTTGCGAAACTGTCTAATTCTTTTTGTTTGAAACTAACGTCATTAAAAATTGTCTAAGAAAGTTTTTTTACGTACTAAAAGTGAAAATTATTGAAAAAAAACTTTCTTTTCAAAAAAAATTTTCAAAGACATTTCATACAGTGAAAAATAATTTTTTTTTGCGAAACTGTCTAATTCTTTTTGTTTGAAACTAACGTCATTAAAAATTGTCTAAGAAAGTTTTTTTAAGTACTAAAAGTGAAAATTATTGAAAAAAAATTGTCTTTTCAAAAAAATTTTTCAAAGACATTTCATACAGTGAAAAATAATTTTTTTTTGCTAAACTGTCTAATTCGTTTTGTTTGAAACTAACGTCATTAAAAATTGTCTAAGAAAGTTTTTTTACGTACTAAAACTGAAAATTATTGAAAAAAAATTTTCTTTTCAAAAAAATTTTTCTAACACATTTCATACAGTGAAAAATAATTTTTTTTTGCGAAACTGTCTAATTCTTTTTGTTTGAAACTAACGTCATTAAAAATTGTCTAAGAAAGTTTTTTACGTACTAAAAATGAAAATTATTGAAAAAAAAATGTCTTTTGAAAAAAATTTTTCTAAGACATTTCATACAGTGAAAAATAATTTTTTTTGCGAAACTATCCAATTCTTTTTGTTTGAAACTAACGTCATTAAAAATTGTCTAAGAAAGTTTTTTTACGTACTAAAAGTGAAAATAATTGAAAAAAAATTTTCTTTTCAATAAAAACTTTCAAAACTTTTTTTAAGACATTTCATACAGTGAAAAAAAATTTTTTTTTGCGAAACTGTCTAATTCTTTTTGTTTGAAACTAACGTCATTAAAAATTGTCTAAGAAAGTTTTTTACGTACTAAAAGTGAAAATTATTGAAAAAAAATTGTCTTTTCAAAAAAATTTTTCTAAGACATTTTATACAGTGAAAAATAATTTTTTTTTGCGAAACTGTCTAATTCGTTTTGTTTGAAACTAACGTCATTAAAAATTGTCTAAGAAAGTTTTTTTACTTACTAAAAGTGAAAATTATTGAAAAAAAATTTTCTTTTTAAAAAAATTTTTCCAAGACATTTCATACAGTGAAAAATAATTTTTTTTTGCGAAACTGTCTAATTCTTTTTTTTTTAAACTAACGTCATTAAAAATTGTCTAAGAAAGTTTTTTTACGTACTAAAAGTGAAAATTATTGAAAAAAACTTGTCTTTTCAAAAAAAATTTTCAAAATTTTTTCTAAGACATTTCATACTGTAAAAAATAATTTTTTTTTGCGAAACTGTCTAATTCGTTTTGTTTGAAACTAACGTCATTAAAAATTGTCTAAGAAAGTTTTTTTACGTACTAAAAGTGAAAACTATTGAAAAAAAACTTTCTTTTCAAAAAAAATTTTCAAAGACATTTCATACAGTGAAAAACAATTTTTTTTTGCGAAACTGTCTAATTCGTTTTGTTTGAAACTAACGTCATTAAAAATTGTCTAAGAAAGTTTTTTTACGTACTAAAAGTGAAAATTATTGAAAAAAAATTTTCTTTTCAAAAAAATTTTTCTAAGACATTTCATACAGTGAAAAATAATTTTTTTTTGCGAAACTGTCTAATTCTTTTTGTTTGAAACTAACCTCATTAAAAATTGTCTAAGAAAGTTTTTTTACGTACTAAAAGTGAAAATTATTGAAAAAAAATTGTCTTCTCAAAAAAATTTTTCTAAGACATTTCATACAGTGAAAAATAATTTTTTTTTGCGAAACTGTCTAATTCTTTTTGTTTGAAACTAACGTCATTAAAAATTGTCTAAGAAAGTTTTTTTACGTACTAAAAGTGAAAATTATTGAAAAAAATTTTCTTTTCAAGAAAAAATTTCAAAAATTCTTCAAAGACATTTCATACAGTGAAAAATAATTTTTTTTTGCGAAACTGTCTAATTCTTTTTGTTTGAAACTAACGTCATTAAAAATTGTCTAAGAAAGTTTTTTTACGCACTAAAAGTGAAAATTATTGAAAAAAAATTGTCTTTTCAAAAAAATTTTTCTAAGACATTTCATGCAGTGAAAAATAATTTTCTTTTGCGAAACTGTCTAATTCTTTTTGTTTGAAACTAACGTCATTAAAAATTGTCTAAGAAAGTTTTTTTACGTACTAAAAGTGAAAATTATTGAAAAAAATTTTGTTTTCAAGAAAAATTTTCAAAAATTTTTCTAAGACATTTCATACAGTGAAAAATAATTTTTTTTTGAGAAACTGTCTAATTCTTTTTGTTTGAAACTAACGTCATTAAAAATTGTCTAAGAAAGTTTTTTTACGTACTAAAAGTGAAAATTATTGAAAAAAGATTGTCTTTTCAAAAAAATTTTTCTAAGACATTTCATACAGTGAAAAATAATTTTTTTTTGCGAAACTGTCTAATTCGTTTTGTTTGAAACTAACGTCATTAAAAATTGTCTAAGAAAGTTTTTTTACGCACTAAAAGTGAAAATTATTGAAAAAAAATTAACTTTTCAAAAAAATTTTTCTAAGACATTTCATACAGTGAAAAATAATTTTTTTTTGCGAAACTGTCTAATTCTTTTTGTTTGAAACTAACGTCATTAAAAATTGTCTAAGAAAGTTTTTTTACGTACTAAAAGTGAAAATTATTGAAAAAAAATTGTCTTTTCAAAAAAATTTTTCCAAGACATTTCATACAGTGAAAAATAATTTTTTTTTGCGAAACTGTCTAATTTTTTTTGTTTGAAACTAACGTCATTAAAAATTGTCTAAGAAAGTTTTTTTACGTACTAAAAGTGAAAATTATTGAAAAAAATTTGTCTTTTCAAAAAAACTTTTCTAAGAAATTTCATTCAGTGAAAAATAATTTTTTTTTGCGAAACTGTCTAATTCTTTTTGTTTGAAACTATCGTCATTAAAAATTGTCTAAGAAAATTTTTTTACGTACTAAAAGTGAAAATTATTGAAAAAAATTTTCTTTTCAAGAAAAATTTTCAAAAATTTTTCTAAGACATTTCATACAGTGAAAAATAATTTTTTTTTGCGAAACTGTCTAATTCTTTTTGTTTGAAACTAACGTCATTAAAAATTGTCTAAGAAAGTTTTTTTACGTACTAAAAGTGAAAATTATTGAAAAAAAATTGTCTTTTCAAAAAAATTTTTCCAAGACATTTCATACAGTGAAAAATAATTTTTTTTTGCGAAACTGTCTAATTCGTTTTGTTTGAAACTAACGTCATTAAAAATTGTCTAAGAAAGTTTTTTTACGTACTAAAAGTGAAAATTATTGAAAAAAAATTGTCTTTCCAAAAAAATTTTTCTAAGACATTTCATACAGTGAAAAATAATTTTTTTTTGCGAAACTGTCTAATTCTTTTTGTTTGAAACTAACGTCATTAAAAATTGTCTAAGAAAGTTTTTTTAAGTACTAAAAGTGAAAATTATTGAAAAAAAATTGTCTTTTCAAAAAAATTTTTCTAAGACATTTCATACAGTGAAAAATAATTTTTTTTTGTGAAACTGTCTAATTCGTTTTGTTTGAAACTAACGACATTAAAAATTGTCTAAGAAAGTTTTTTTACGTACTAAAAGTGAAAATTATTGAAAAAAAATTGTCTTTCAAAAAAATTTTTCTAAGACATTTCATACAGTGAAAAATAATTTTTTTTTGCGAAACTGTCTAATTCTTTTTGTTTGAAACTAACGTCATTAAAAATCGTCTAAGAAAGTTTTTTTACGTACTAAAAGTGAAAATTATTGAAAAAGCATTGTCTTTTCAAAAAAATTTTTCTAAGACATTTCATACAGTGAAAAAAAATTTTTTTTTGCGAAACTGTCTAATTCTTTTTGTTTGAAACTAACGTCATTAAAAATTGTCTAAGAAAGTTTTTTTACGTACTAAAAGTGAAAATTATTGAAAAAAATTTGTCTTTTCAAAAAAATTTTTCCAAGACATTTCATACAGTGAAAAATAATTTTTTTTTGCGAAACTGTCTAATTTTTTTTGTTTGAAACTAACGTCATTAAAAATTGTCTAAGAAAGTTTTTTTACGTACTAAAAGTGAAAATTATTGAAAAAAATTTGTCTTTTCAAAAAAACTTTTCTAAGAAATTTCATTCAGTGAAAAATAATTTTTTTTTGCGAAACTGTCTAATTCTTTTTGTTTGAAACTATCGTCATTAAAAATTGTCTAAGAAAGTTTTTTTACGTACTAAAAGTGAAAATTATTGAAAAAAATTTTCTTTTCAAGAAAAATTTTTCTAAGACATTTCATACAGTGAAAAATAATTTTTTTTTGCGAAACTGTCTAATTCTGTTTGTTTGAAACTAACGTCATTAAAAATTGTCTAAGAAAGTTTTTTTAAGTACTAAAAGTGAAAATTATTGAAAAAAAATTGTCTTTTCAAAAAAATTTTTCTAAGACATTTCATACAGTGAAAAATAATTTTTGTTTGTGAAACTGTCTAATTCGTTTTGTTTGAAACTAACGTCATTAAAAATTGTCTAAGAAAGTTTTTTTACGTACTAAAAGTGAAAATTATTGAAAAAAAATTGTCTTTTCAAAAAAATTTTTCTAAGACATTTCATACAGTGAAAAATATTTTTTTTCTTGCGAAACTGTCTAATTCTTTTTGTTTGAAACTAACGTCATTACAAATTGTCTAAGAAAGTTTTTTTACGTACTAAAAGTGAAAATTATTGAAAAAAATTTTCTTTTCTAAAAAAATTTCAAAAATTTTTCAAAGACATTTCATACAGTCAAAAATAATTTTTTTTTTCGAAACTGTCTAATTCTTTTTGTTTGAAACTAACGTCATTAAAAATTGTCTAAGAAAGCTTTTTTACGTACTAAAAGTGAAAATAATTGAAAAAAAATTTTCTTTTTAATAAAAATTTTCAAAACTTTTTTTAAGACATTTCATACTGTGAAAAATAATTTTTTTTTGCGAAACTGTCTAATTCTTTTTGTTTGAAACTAACGTCATTAAAAATTGTCTAAGAAAGTTTTTTTACGTACTAAAAGTGAAAATTATTGAAAAAAATTTTCTTTTCAAAAAAATTTTTCTAAGACATTTCATACAGTGAAAAATAATTTTTTTTTGCGAAACTGTCTAATTCTTTTTGTTTGAAACTAACGTCATTAAAAATAGTCTAAGAAAGTTTTTTTACGTACTAAAAGTGAAAATTATTGAAAAAAATTCTCTTTTCAAGAAAAATTTTCAAAAATTTTTCTAAGACATTTCATACAGTGAAAAATAATTTTTTTTTGCGAAACTGTCTAATTCTTTTTGTTTGAAACTAACGTCATTAAAAATTGTCTAAGAAAGTTTTTTTAAGTACTAAAAGTGAAAATTATTGAAAAAAAATTGTCTTTTCAAAAAAATTTTTCTAAGACATTTCATACAGTGAAAAATAATTTTTTTTTGCGAAACTGTCTAATTCTTTTTGTTTGAAACTAACGTCATTAAAAATTGTCTAAGAAAGTTTTTTTACGTACTAAAAGTGAAAATTATTGAAAAAAATTTTCTTTTCAAGAAAAATTTTTCTAAGACATTTCATACAGTGAAAAATAATTTTTTTTTGCGAAACTGTCTAATTCTGTTTGTTTGAAACTAACGTCATTAAAAATTGTCTAAGAAAGTTTTTTTAAGTACTAAAAGTGAAAATTATTGAAAAAAAATTGTCTTTTCAAAAAAATTTTTCTAAGACATTTCATACAGTGAAAAATAATTTTTGTTTGTGAAACTGTCTAATTCGTTTTGTTTGAAACTAACGTCATTAAAAATTGTCTAAGAAAGTTTTTTTACGTACTAAAAGTGAAAATTATTGAAAAAAAATTGTCTTTTCAAAAAAATTTTTCTAAGACATTTCATACAGTGAAAAATACTTTTTTTCTTGCGAAACTGTCTAATTCTTTTTGTTTGAAACTAACGTCATTACAAATTGTCTAAGAAAGTTTTTTTACGTACTAAAAGTGAAAATTATTGAAAAAAATTTTCTTTTCTAAAAAAATTTCAAAAATTTTTCAAAGACATTTCATACAGTCAAAAATAATTTTTTTTTTCGAAACTGTCTAATTCTTTTTGTTTGAAACTAACGTCATTAAAAATTGTCTAAGAAAGCTTTTTTACGTACTAAAAGTGAAAATAATTGAAAAAAAATTTTCTTTTTAATAAAAATTTTCAAAACTTTTTTTAAGACATTTCATACTGTGAAAAATAATTTTTTTTTGCGAAACTGTCTAATTCTTTTTGTTTGAAACTAACGTCATTAAAAATTGTCTAAGAAAGTTTTTTTACGTACTAAAAGTGAAAATTATTGAAAAAAATTTTCTTTTCAAAAAAATTTTTCTAAGACATTTCATACAGTGAAAAATAATTTTTTTTTGCGAAACTGTCTAATTCTTTTTGTTTGAAACTAACGTCATTAAAAATAGTCTAAGAAAGTTTTTTTACGTACTAAAAGTGAAAATTATTGAAAAAAATTTTCTTTTCAAAAAAAATTTTCAAAAATTTTTCTAAGACATTTCATACAGTGAAAAATAATTTTTTTTTGCGAAACTGTCTAATTCTTTTTGTTTGAAACTAACGTCATTAAAAATTGTCTAAGAAAGTTTTTTTACGTACTAAAAGTGAAAATTATTGAAAAAAAATTGTCTTTTCAAAAAAATTTTTCTAAGACATTTCATACAGTGAAAAATAATTTTTTTTTGCGAAACTGTCTAATTCTTTTTGTTTGAAACTAACGTCATTAAAAATTGTCTAAGAAAGTTTTTTTACGTACTAAAAGTGAAAATTATTGAAAAAAATTTTCTTTTCAAGAAAAATTTTTCTAAGACATTTCATACAGTGAAAAATAATTTTTTTTTGCGAAACTGTCTAATTCTGTTTGTTTGAAACTAACGTCATTAAAAATTGTCTAAGAAAGTTTTTTTAAGTACTAAAAGTGAAAATTATTGAAAAAAAATTGTCTTTTCAAAAAAATTTTTCTAAGACATTTCATACAGTGAAAAATAATTTTTGTTTGTGAAACTGTCTAATTCGTTTTGTTTGAAACTAACGTCATTAAAAATTGTCTAAGAAAGTTTTTTTACGTACTAAAAGTGAAAATTATTGAAAAAAAATTGTCTTTTCAAAAAAATTTTTCTAAGACATTTCATACAGTGAAAAATATTTTTTTTCTTGCGAAACTGTCTAATTCTTTTTGTTTGAAACTAACGTCATTACAAATTGTCTAAGAAAGTTTTTTTACGTACTAAAAGTGAAAATTATTGAAAAAAATTTTCTTTTCTAAAAAAATTTCAAAAATTTTTCAAAGACATTTCATACAGTCAAAAATAATTTTTTTTTTCGAAGCTGTCTAATTCTTTTTGTTTGAAACTAACGTCATTAAAAATTGTCTAAGAAAGCTTTTTTACGTACTAAAAGTGAAAATAATTGAAAAAAAATTTTCTTTTTAATAAAAATTTTCAAAACTTTTTTTAAGACATTTCATACTGTGAAAAATAATTTTTTTTTGCGAAACTGTCTAATTCTTTTTGTTTGAAACTAACGTCATTAAAAATTGTCTAAGAAAGTTTTTTTACGTACTAAAAGTGAAAATTATTGAAAAAAATTTTCTTTTCAAAAAAATTTTTCTAAGACATTTCATACAGTGAAAAATAATTTTTTTTTGCGAAACTGTCTAATTCTTTTTGTTTGAAACTAACGTCATTAAAAATAGTCTAAGAAAGTTTTTTTACGTACTAAAAGTGAAAATTATTGAAAAAAATTTTCTTTTCAAGAAAAATTTTCAAAAATTTTTCTAAGACATTTCATACAGTGAAAAATAATTTTTTTTTGCGAAACTGTCTAATTCTTTTTGTTTGAAACTAACGTCATTAAAAATTGTCTAAGAAAGTTTTTTTAAGTACTAAAAGTGAAAATTATTGAAAAAAAATTGTCTTTTCAAAAAAATTTTTCTAAGACATTTCATACAGTGAAAAATAATTTTTTTTTGCGAAACTGTCTAATTCTTTTTGTTTGAAACTAACGTCATTAAAAATTGTCTAAGAAAGTTTTTTTACGCACTAAAAGTGAAAATTATTGAAAAAAATTGTTATTTCAAAAAAATTTTTCTAAGACATTTCATACAGTGAAAAATAATTTTTTTTTGCGAAACTGTCTAATTCGTTTTGTTTGAAACTAACGTCATTAAAAATTGTCTAAGAAAGTTTTTTTACGTACTAAAAGTGAAAATTATTGAAAAAAAATTAACTTTTCAAAAAAATTTTTCTAAGACATTTCATACAGTGAAAAATAATTTTTTTTTGCGAAACTGTCTAATTCTTTTTGTTTGAAACTAACGTCATTAAAAATTGTCTAAGAAAGTTTTTTTACGTACTAAAAGTGAAAATTATTGAAAAAAAATTGTCTTTTCAAAAAAATTTTTCCAAGACATTTCATACAGTGAAAAATAATTTTTTTTTGCGAAACTGTCTAATTTTTTTTGTTTGAAACTAACGTCATTAAAAATTGTCTAAGAAAGTTTTTTTACGTAATAAAAGTGAAAATTATTGAAAAAAAATTGTCTTTTCAAAAAAATTTTTCTAAGACATTTCATACAGTGAAAAATATTTTTTTTCTTGCGATACTGTCTAATTCTTTTTGTTTGAAACTAACGTCATTACAAATTGTCTAAGAAAGCTTTTTTACGTACTAAAAGTGAAAATTATTGAAAAAAATTTTCTTTTCTAAAAAAATTTCAAAAATTTTTCAAAGACATTTCATACAGTCAAAAATATTTTTTTTTGAGAAACTGTCTAATTCTTTTTGTTTGAAACTAACGTCATTACAAATTGTCTAAGAAAGTTTTTTTACGTACTAAAAGTGAAAATTATTGAAAAAAATTGTCTTTTCAAAAAAAATTTTCAAAAATTTTTCTAAGACATTTCATACAGTGAAAAATAATTTTTTTTTGCGAAACTGTCTAATTCTTTTTGTTTGAAACTAACGTCATTAAAAATTGTCTAAGAAAGCTTTTTTACGTACTAAAAGTGAAAATAATTGAAAAAAAATTTTCTTTTTAATAAAAATTTTCAAAACTTTTTTTAAGACATTTCATACTGTGAAAAATAATTTTTTTTTGCGAAACTGTCTAATTCTTTTTGTTTGAAACTAACGTCATTAAAAATTGTCTAAGAAAGTTTTTTTACGTACTAAAAGTGAAAATTATTGAAAAAAAACTTTCTTTTCAAAAAAAATTTTCAAAGACATTTCATACAGTGAAAAATAATTTTTTTTTGCGAAACTGTCTAATTCTTTTTGTTTGAAACTAACGTCATTAAAAATTGTCTAAGAAAGTTTTTTTAAGTAATAAAAGTGAAAATTATTGAAAAAAAATTGTCTTTTCAAAAAAATTTTTCTAAGACATTTCATACAGTGAAAAATAATTTTTTTTTGCGAAACTGTCTAATTCGTTTTGTTTGAAACTAACGTCATTAAAAATTGTCTAAGAAAATTTTTTTACGTACTAAAAGTGAAAATTATTGAAAAAAAATTTTCTTTTCAAAAAAATTTTTCTAAGACATTTCATACAGTGAAAAATAATTTTTTTTTGCGAAACCGTCTAATTCTTTTTGTTTGAAACTAACGTCATTAAAAATTGTCTAAGAAAGTTTTTTTACGTACTAAAAGTGAAAATTATTGAAAACAAATTGTCTTTTCAAAAAAATTTTTCTAAGACATTTCATACAGTGAAAAATAATTTTTTTTTGCGAAACTGTCTAATTCTTTTTGTTTGAAACTAACGTCATTAAAAATTGTCTAAGAAAGTTTTTTTACGTACTAAAAGTGAAAATTATTGAAAAAAATTTTGTTTTCAAGAAAAATTTTCAAAAATTTTTCTAAGACATTTCATACAGTGAAAAATAATTTTTTTTTGAGAACCTGTCTAATTTTTTTTGTTTGAAACTAACGTCATTAAAAATTGTCTAAGAAAGTTTTTTTAAGTACTAAAAGTGAAAATTATTGAAAAAAAATTGTCTTTTCAAAAAAATTTTTCTAAGACATTTCATACAGTGAAAAATAATTTTTTTTTGAGAAACTGTCTAATTCTTTTTGTTTGAAACTAACGTCATTAAAAACTGTCTAAGAAAGTTTTTTTACGTACTAAAAGTGAAAATTATTGAAAAAAAATTGTCTTTTCAAAAAAATTTTTCCAAGACATTTCATACAGTGAAAAATAATTTTTTTTTGCGAAACTGTCTAATTCGTTTTGTTTGAAACTAACGTCATTAAAAATTGTCTAAGAAAGTTTTTTTACGTACTAAAAGTGAAAATTATTAAAAAAAAATTGTCTTTTCAAAAAAATTTTTCTAAGACATTTCATACAGTGAAAAATAATTTTTTTTTGCGAAACTGTCTAATTTTTTTTGTTTGAAACTAACGTCATTAAAAATTGTCTAAGAAAGTTTTTTTAAGTACTAAAAGTGAAAATTATTGAAAAAAAATTGTCTTTTCAAAAAAATTTTTCTAAGACATTTCATACAGTGAAAAATAATTTTTGTTTGTGAAACTGTCTAATTCGTTTTGTTTGAAACTAACGACATTAAAAATTGTCTAAGAAAGTTTTTTTACGTACTAAAAGTGAAAATTATTGAAAAAAAATTGTCTTTTCAAAAAAATTTTTCTAAGACATTTCATACAGTGAAAAATAATTTTTTTTTGCGAAACTGTCTAATTCTTTTTGTTTGAAACTAACGTCATTAAAAATTGTCTAAGAAAGTTTTTTTACGTACTAAAAGTGAAAATTATTGAAAAAAAATTGTCTTTTCAAAAAAATTTTTCTAAGACATTTCATACAGTGAAAAATAATTTTTTTTTGCGAAACTGTCTAATTCTTTTTGTTTGAAACTAACGTCATTAAAAATTGTCTAAGAAAGTTTTTTTACGTACTAAAAGTGAAAATTATTGAAAAAAATTTTCTTTTCAAGAAAAATTTTCAAGAATTTTTCTAAGCCATTTCATACAGTGAAAAATAATTTTTTTTTGCGAAACTGTCTAATTCTTTTTGTTTGAAACTAACGTCATTAAAAATTGTCTAAGAATGTTTTTTTAAGTACTAAAAGTGAAAATTATTGAAAAAAAATTGTCTTTTCAAAAAAATTTTTCTAAGACATTTCATACAGTGAAAAATAATTTTTTTTTGCGAAACTGTCTAATTCGTTTTGTTTGAAACTAACGTCATTAAAAATTGTCTAAGAAAGTTTTTTTACGTACTAAAACTGAAAATTATTGAAAAAAAATTTTCTTTTCAAAAAAATTTTTCTAAGACATTTCATACAGTGAAAAATAATTTTTTTTTGCGAAACTGTCTAATTCTTTTTGTTTGAAACTAACGTCATTAAAAATTGTCTAAGAAAGTTTTTTACGTACTAAAAATGAAAATTATTGAAAAAAAAATGTTATTTGAAAAAAATTTTTCTAAGACATTTCATACAGTGAAAAATAATTTTTTTTTGCGAAACTATCCAATTCTTTTTGTTTGAAACTAACGTCATTAAAAATTGTCTAAGAAAGTTTTTTTACGTACTAAAAGTGAAAATAATTGAAAAAAAATTTTCTTTTCAATAAAAACTTTCAAAACTTTTTTTAAGACATTTCATACAGTGAAAAAAAATTTTTTTTTGCGAAACTGTCTAATTCTTTTTGTTTGAAACTAACGTCATTAAAAATTGTCTAAGAAAGTTTTTTACGTACTAAAAGTGAAAATTATTGAAAAAAAATTGTCTTTTCAAAAAAATTTTTCTAAGACATTTTATACAGTGAAAAATAATTTTTTTTTGCGAAACTGTCTAATTCGTTTTGTTTGAAACTAACGTCATTAAAAATTGTCTAAGAAAGTTTTTTTACTTACTAAAAGTGAAAATTATTGAAAAAAAATTTTCTTTTTAAAAAAATTTTTCCAAGACATTTCATACAGTGAAAAATAATTTTTTTTTGCGAAACTGTCTAATTCTTTTTTTTTTAAACTAACGTCATTAAAAATTGTCTAAGAAAGTTTTTTTACGTACTAAAAGTGAAAATTATTGAAAAAAACTTGTCTTTTCAAAAAAAATTTTCAAAATTTTTTCTAAGACATTTCATACTGTAAAAAATAATTTTTTTTTGCGAAACTGTCTAATTCGTTTTGTTTGAAACTAACGTCATTAAAAATTGTCTAAGAAAGTTTTTTTACGTACTAAAAGTGAAAACTATTGAAAAAAAACTTTCTTTTCAAAAAAAATTTTCAAAGACATTTCATACAGTGAAAAATAATTTTTTTTTGCGAAACTGTCTAATTCGTTTTGTTTGAAACTAACGTCATTAAAAATTGTCTAAGAAAGTTTTTTTACGTACTAAAAGTGAAAATTATTGAAAAAAAATTTTCTTTTCAAAAAAATTTTTCTAAGACATTTCATACAGTGAAAAATAATTTTTTTTTGCGAAACTGTCTAATTCTTTTTGTTTGAAACTAACCTCATTAAAAATTGTCTAAGAAAGTTTTTTTACGTACTAAAAGTGAAAATTATTGAAAAAAAATTGTCTTCTCAAAAAAATTTTTCTAAGACATTTCATACAGTGAAAAATAATTTTTTTTTGCGAAACTGTCTAATTCTTTTTGTTTGAAACTAACGTCATTAAAAATTGTCTAAGAAAGTTGTTTTACGTACTAAAAGTGAAAATTATTGAAAAAAATTTTCTTTTCAAGAAAAAATTTCAAAAATTTTTCAAAGACATTTCATACAGTCAAAAATAATTTTTTTTTGCGAAACTGTCTAATTCTTTTTGTTTGAAACTAACGTCATTACAAATTGTCTAAGAAAGTTTTTTTACGTACTAAAAATGAAAATTATTGAAAAAAATTGTCTTTTCAAAAAAAATTTTCAAAAATTTTTCTAAGACATTTCATACAGTGAAAAATTATTTTTTTTTGCGAAACTGTCTAATTCTTTTTGTTTGAAACTAACGTCATTAAAAATTGTCTAAGAAAGTTTTTTTACGTACTAAAAGTGAAAATAATTGAAAAAAAATTTTCTTTTTAATAAAAATTTTCAAAACTTTTTTTAAGACATTTCATACAGTGAAAAATAATTTTTTTTTGCGAAACTGTCTAATTCTTTTTGTTTGAAACTAACGTCATTAAAAATTGTCTAAGAAAGTTTTTTTACGTACTAAAAGTGAAAATTATTGAAAAAAAACTTTCTTTTCAAAAAAAATTTTCAAAGACATTTCATACAGTGAAAAATAATTTTTTCTTGCGAAACTGTCTAATTCTTTTTGTTTGAAACTAACGTCATTAAAAATTGTCTAAGAAAGTTTTTTTACGTACTAAAAGTGAAAATTATTGAAAAAAAATTGTCTTTTCAAAAAAATTTTTCTAAGACATTTCATACAGTGAAAAATAATTTTTTTTTGCGAAACTGTCTAATTCGTTTTGTTTGAAACTAACGTCATTAAAAATTGTCTAAGAAAGTTTTTTTACGTACTAAAAGTGAAAATTATTGAAAAAAATTTTCTTTTCAAAAAAATTTTTCTAAGACATTTCATACAGTGAAAAATAATTTTTTTTTGCGAAACTGTCTAATTCCTTTTGTTTGAAACTAACGTCATTAAAAATTGTCTAAGAAAGTTTTTTTACGTACTAAAAGTGAAAATTATTGAAAAAAAATTATCTTTTCAAAAAAATTTTTCTAAGACATTTCATACAGTGAAAAATAATTTTTTTTTGCGAAACTGTCTAATTCTTTTTGTTTGAAACTAACGTCATTAAAAATTGTCTAAGAAAGTTTTTTTACGTACTAAAAGTGAAAATTATTGAAAAAAATTTTCTTTTCAAGAAAAATTTTCAAAAATTTTTCTAAGACATTTCATACAGTGAAAAATAATTTTTTTTTGCGAAACTGTCTAATTCTTTTTGTTTGAAACTAACGTCATTAAAAATTGTCTAAGAAAGTTTTTTTACGTACTAAAAGTGAAAATTATTGAAAAAAATTTTGTTTTCAAGAAAAATTTTCAAAAATTTTTCTAAGACATTTCATACAGTGAAAAATAATTTTTTTTTGCGAAACTGTCTAATTCGTTTTGTTTGAAACTAACGTCATTAAAAATTGTCTAAGAAAGTTTTTTTACGTACTAAAAGTGAAAATTATTGAAAAAAAATTAACTTTTCAAAAAAATTTTTCTAAGACATTTCATACAGTGAAAAATAATTTTTTTTTGCGAAACTGTCTAATTCTTTTTGTTTGAAACTAACGTCATTAAAAATCGTCAAAGAAAGTTTTTTTAAGTACTAAAAGTGAAAATTATTGAAAAAAAATTGTCTTTTCAAAAAAATTTTTCTAAGACATTTCATACTGTGAAAAATAATTTTTTTTTGTGAAACTGTCTAATTCGTTTTGTTTGAAACTAACGACATTAAAAATTGTCTAAGAAAGTTTTTTTACGTACTAAAAGTGAAAATTATTGAAAAAAAATTGTCTTTCAAAAAAATTTTTCTAAGACATTTCATACAGTGAAAAATAATTTTTTTTTGCGAAACTGTCTAATTCTTTTTGTTTGAAACTAACGTCATTAAAAATCGTCAAAGAAAGTTTTTTTACGTACTAAAAGTGAAAATTATTGAAAAAACATTGTCTTTTCAAAAAAATTTTCTAAGACATTTCATACAGTGAAAAAAAATTTTTTTTTGCGAAACTGTCTAATTCTTTTTGTTTGAAACTAACGTCATTAAAAATTGTCTAAGAAAGTTTTTTTACGTACTAAAAGTGAAAATTATTGAAAAAAATTTGTCTTTTCAAAAAAATTTTTCCAAGACATTTCATACAGTGAAAAATAATTTTTTTTTGCGAAACTGTCTAATTTTTTTTGTTTGAAACTAACGTCATTAAAAATTGTCTAAGAAAGTTTTTTTACGTACTAAAAGTGAAAATTATTGAAAAAAATTTGTCTTTTCAAAAAAACTTTTCTAAGAAATTTCATTCAGTGAAAAATAATTTTTTTTTGCGAAACTGTCTAATTCTTTTTGTTTGAAACTATCGTCATTAAAAATTGTCTAAGAAAGTTTTTTTACGTACTAAAAGTGAAAATTATTGAAAAAAATTTTCTTTTCAAGAAAAATTTTTCTAAGACATTTCATACAGTGAAAAATAATTTTTTTTTGCGAAACTGTCTAATTCTGTTTGTTTGAAACTAACGTCATTAAAAATTGTCTAAGAAAGTTTTTTTAAGTACTAAAAGTGAAAATTATTGAAAAAAAATTGTCTTTTCAAAAAAATTTTTCTAAGACATTTCATACAGTGAAAAATAATTTTTGTTTGTGAAACTGTCTAATTCGTTTTGTTTGAAACTAACGTCATTAAAAATTGTCTAAGAAAGTTTTTTTACGTACTAAAAGTGAAAATTATTGAAAAAAAATTGTCTTTTCAAAAAAATTTTTCTAAGACATTTCATACAGTGAAAAATATTTTTTTTCTTGCGAAACTGTCTAATTTTTTTTGTTTGAAACTAACGTCATTACAAATTGTCTAAGAAAGTTTTTTTACGTACTAAAAGTGAAAATTATTGAAAAAAATTTTCTTTTCTAAAAAAATTTCAAAAATTTTTCAAAGACATTTCATACAGTCAAAAATAATTTTTTTTTTCGAAACTGTCTAATTCTTTTTGTTTGAAACTAACGTCATTAAAAATTGTCTAAGAAAGCTTTTTTACGTACTAAAAGTGAAAATAATTGAAAAAAAATTTTCTTTTTAATAAAAATTTTCAAAACTTTTTTTAAGACATTTCATACTGTGAAAAATAATTTTTTTTTGCGAAACTGTCTAATTCTTTTTGTTTGAAACTAACGTCATTAAAAATTGTCTAAGAAAGTTTTTTTACGTACTAAAAGTGAAAATTATTGAAAAAAATTTTCTTTTCAAAAAAATTTTTCTAAGACATTTCATACAGTGAAAAATAATTTTTTTTTGCGAAACTGTCTAATTCTTTTTGTTTGAAACTAACGTCATTAAAAATTGTCTAAGAAAGTTTTTTTACGTACTAAAAGTGAAAATTATTGAAAAAAAATTATCTTTTCAAAAAAATTTTTCTAAGACATTTCATACAGTGAAAAATAATTTTTTTTTGCGAAACTGTCTAATTCTTTTTGTTTGAAACTAACGTCATTAAAAATAGTCTAAGAAAGTTTTTTTACGTACTAAAAGTGAAAATTATTGAAAAAAATTTTCTTTTCAAGAAAAATTTTCAAAAATTTTTCTAAGACATTTCATACAGTGAAAAATAATTTTTTTTTGCGAAACTGTCTAATTCTTTTTGTTTGAAACTAACGTCATTAAAAATTGTCTAAGAAAGTTTTTTTAAGTACTAAAAGTGAAAATTATTGAAAAAAAATTGTCTTTTCAAAAAAATTTTTCTAAGACATTTCATACAGTGAAAAATAATTTTTTTTTGCGAAACTGTCTAATTCTTTTTGTTTGAAACTAACGTCATTAAAAATTGTCTAAGAAAGTTTTTTTACGCACTAAAAGTGAAAATTATTGAAAAAAAATTGTCTTTTCAAAAAAATTTTTCTAAGACATTTCATACAGTGAAAAATAATTTTTTTTTGCGAAACTGTCTAATTCGTTTTGTTTGAAACTAACGTCATTAAAAATTGTCTAAGAAAGTTTTTTTACGTACTAAAAGTGAAAATTATTGAAAAAAAATTAACTTTTCAAAAAAATTTTTCTAAGACATTTCATACAGTGAAAAATAATTTTTTTTTGCGAAACTGTCTAATTCTTTTTGTTTGAAACTAACGTCATTAAAAATTGTCTAAGAAAGTTTTTTTACGTACTAAAAGTAAAAATTATTGAAAAAAAATTGTCTTTTCAAAAAAATTTTTCCAAGACATTTCATACAGTGAAAAATAATTTTTTTTTGCGAAACTGTCTAATTTTTTTTGTTTGAAACTAACGTCATTAAAAATTGTCTAAGAAAGTTTTTTTACGTACTAAAAGTGAAAATTATTGAAAAAAAATTGTCTTTTCAAAAAAATTTTTCTAAGACATTTCATACAGTGAAAAATATTTTTTTTCTTGCGATACTGTCTAATTCTTTTTGTTTGAAACTAACGTCATTACAAATTGTCTAAGAAAGTTTTTTTACGTACTAAAAGTGAAAATTATTGAAAAAAATTGTCTTTTCTAAAAAAATTTCAAAAATTTTTCAAAGACACTTCATACAGTCAAAAATATTTTTTTTTGAGAAACTGTCTAATTCTTTTTGTTTGAAACTAACGTCATTACAAATTGTCTAAGAAAGTTTTTTTACGTACTAAAAGTGAAAATTATTGAAAAAAATTGTCTTTTCAAAAAAAATTTTCAAAAATTTTTCTAAGACATTTCATACAGTGAAAAATAATTTTTTTTTGCGAAACTGTCTAATTCTTTTTGTTTGAAACTAACGTCATTAAAAATTGTCTAAGAAAGCTTTTTTACGTACTAAAAGTGAAAATAATTGAAAAAAAATTTTCTTTTTAATAAAAATTTTCAAAACTTTTTTTAAGACATTTCATACTGTGAAAAATAATTTTTTTTTGCGAAACTGTCTAATTCTTTTTGTTTGAAACTAACGTCATTAAAAATTGTCTAAGAAAGTTTTTTTACGTACTAAAAGTGAAAATTATTGAAAAAAAACTTTCTTTTCAAAAAAAATTTTCAAAGACATTTCATACAGTGAAAAATAATTTTTTTTTGCGAAACTGTCTAATTCTTTTTGTTTGAAACTAACGTCATTAAAAATTGTCTAAGAAAGTTTTTTTAAGTAATAAAAGTGAAAATTATTGAAAAAAAATTGTCTTTTCAAAAAAATTTTTCTAAGACATTTCATACAGTGAAAAATAATTTTTTTTTGCGAAACTGTCTAATTCGTTTTGTTTGAAACTAACGTCATTAAAAATTGTCTAAGAAAATTTTTTTACGTACTAAAAGTGAAAATTATTGAAAAAAAATTTTCTTTTCAAAAAAATTTTTCTAAGACATTTCATACAGTGAAAAATAATTTTTTTTTGCGAAACCGTCTAATTCTTTTTGTTTGAAACTAACGTCATTAAAAATTGTCTAAGAAAGTTTTTTTACGTACTAAAAGTGAAAATTATTGAAAACAAATTGTCTTTTCAAAAAAATTTTTCTAAGACATTTCATACAGTGAAAAATAATTTTTTTTTGCGAAACTGTCTAATTCTTTTTGTTTGAAACTAACGTCATTAAAAATTGTCTAAGAAAGTTTTTTTACGTACTAAAAGTGAAAATTATTGAAAAAAATTTTGTTTTCAAGAAAAATTTTCAAAAATTTTTCTAAGACATTTCATACAGTGAAAAATAATTTTTTTTTGAGAACCTGTCTAATTTTTTTTGTTTGAAACTAACGTCATTAAAAATTGTCTAAGAAAGTTTTTTTAAGTACTAAAAGTGAAAATTATTGAAAAAAAATTGTCTTTTCAAAAAAATTTTTCTAAGACATTTCATACAGTGAAAAATAATTTTTTTTTGAGAAACTGTCTAATTCTTTTTGTTTGAAACTAACGTCATTAAAAACTGTCTAAGAAAGTTTTTTTACGTACTAAAAGTGAAAATTATTGAAAAAAAATTGTCTTTTCAAAAAAATTTTTCCAAGACATTTCATACAGTGAAAAATAATTTTTTTTTGCGAAACTGTCTAATTCGTTTTGTTTGAAACTAACGTCATTAAAAATTGTCTAAGAAAGTTTTTTTACGTACTAAAAGTGAAAATTATTAAAAAAAAATTGTCTTTTCAAAAAAATTTTTCTAAGACATTTCATACAGTGAAAAATAATTTTTTTTTGCGAAACTGTCTAATTCTTTTTGTTTGAAACTAACGTCATTAAAAATTGTCTAAGAAAGTTTTTTTACGCACTAAAAGTGAAAATTATTGAAAAAAAATTGTCTTTTCAAAAAAATTTTTCTAAGACATTTCATACAGTGAAAAATAATTTTTTTTTGCGAAACTGTCTAATTCGTTTTGTTTGAAACTAACGTCATTAAAAATTGTCTAAGAAAGTTTTTTTACGTACTAAAAGTGAAAATTATTGAAAAAAAATTAACTTTTCAAAAAAATTTTTCTAAGACATTTCATACAGTGAAAAATAATTTTTTTTTGCGAAACTGTCTAATTCTTTTTGTTTGAAACTAACGTCATTAAAAATTGTCTAAGAAAGTTTTTTTACGTACTAAAAGTAAAAATTATTGAAAAAAAATTGTCTTTTCAAAAAAATTTTTCCAAGACATTTCATACAGTGAAAAATAATTTTTTTTTGCGAAACTGTCTAATTTTTTTTGTTTGAAACTAACGTCATTAAAAATTGTCTAAGAAAGTTTTTTTACGTACTAAAAGTGAAAATTATTGAAAAAAAATTGTCTTTTCAAAAAAATTTTTCTAAGACATTTCATACAGTGAAAAATATTTTTTTTCTTGCGATACTGTCTAATTCTTTTTGTTTGAAACTAACGTCATTACAAATTGTCTAAGAAAGTTTTTTTACGTACTAAAAGTGAAAATTATTGAAAAAAATTGTCTTTTCTAAAAAAATTTCAAAAATTTTTCAAAGACACTTCATACAGTCAAAAATATTTTTTTTTGAGAAACTGTCTAATTCTTTTTGTTTGAAACTAACGTCATTACAAATTGTCTAAGAAAGTTTTTTTACGTACTAAAAGTGAAAATTATTGAAAAAAATTGTCTTTTCAAAAAAAATTTTCAAAAATTTTTCTAAGACATTTCATACAGAGAAAAATAATTTTTTTTTGCGAAACTGTCTAATTCTTTTTGTTTGAAACTAACGTCATTAAAAATTGTCTAAGAAACCTTTTTTACGTACTAAAAGTGAAAATAATTGAAAAAAAATTGTCTTTTTAATAAAAATTTTCAAAACTTTTTTTAAGACATTTCATACTGTGAAAAATAATTTTTTTTTGCGAAACTGTCTAATTCTTTTTGTTTGAAACTAACGTCATTAAAAATTGTCTAAGAAAGTTTTTTTACGTACTAAAAGTGAAAATTATTGAAAAAAAACTTTCTTTTCAAAAAAAATTTTCAAAGACATTTCATACAGTGAAAAATAATTTTTTTTTGCGAAACTGTCTAATTCTTTTTGTTTGAAACTAACGTCATTAAAAATTGTCTAAGAAAGTTTTTTTAAGTAATAAAAGTGAAAATTATTGAAAAAAAATTGTCTTTTCAAAAAAATTTTTCTAAGACATTTCATACAGTGAAAAATAATTTTTTTTTGCGAAACTGTCTAATTCGTTTTGTTTGAAACTAACGTCATTAAAAATTGTCTAAGAAAATTTTTTTACGTACTAAAAGTGAAAATTATTGAAAAAAAATTTTCTTTTCAAAAAAATTTTTCTAAGACATTTCATACAGTGAAAAATAATTTTTTTTTGCGAAACCGTCTAATTCTTTTTGTTTGAAACTAACGTCATTAAAAATTGTCTAAGAAAGTTTTTTTACGTACTAAAAGTGAAAATTATTGAAAACAAATTGTCTTTTCAAAAAAATTTTTCTAAGACATTTCATACAGTGAAAAATAATTTTTTTTTGCGAAACTGTCTAATTCTTTTTGTTTGAAACTAACGTCATTAAAAATTGTCTAAGAAAGTTTTTTTACGTACTAAAAGTGAAAATTATTGAAAAAAATTTTGTTTTCAAGAAAAATTTTCAAAAATTTTTCTAAGACATTTCATACAGTGAAAAATAATTTTTTTTTGAGAACCTGTCTAATTTTTTTTGTTTGAAACTAACGTCATTAAAAATTGTCTAAGAAAGTTTTTTTAAGTACTAAAAGTGAAAATTATTGAAAAAAAATTGTCTTTTCAAAAAAATTTTTCTAAGACATTTCATACAGTGAAAAATAATTTTTTTTTGAGAAACTGTCTAATTCTTTTTGTTTGAAACTAACGTCATTAAAAACTGTCTAAGAAAGTTTTTTTACGTACTAAAAGTGAAAATTATTGAAAAAAAATTGTCTTTTCAAAAAAATTTTTCCAAGACATTTCATACAGTGAAAAATAATTTTTTTTTGCGAAACTGTCTAATTCGTTTTGTTTGAAACTAACGTCATTAAAAATTGTCTAAGAAAGTTTTTTTACGTACTAAAAGTGAAAATTATTAAAAAAAAATTGTCTTTTCAAAAAAATTTTTCTAAGACATTTCATACAGTGAAAAATAATTTTTTTTTGCGAAACTGTCTAATTTTTTTTGTTTGAAACTAACGTCATTAAAAATTGTCTAAGAAAGTTTTTTTAAGTACTAAAAGTGAAAATTATTGAAAAAAAATTGTCTTTTCAAAAAAATTTTTCTAAGACATTTCATACAGTGAAAAATAATTTTTGTTTGTGAAACTGTCTAATTCGTTTTGTTTGAAACTAACGACATTAAAAATTGTCTAAGAAAGTTTTTTTACGTACTAAAAGTGAAAATTATTGAAAAAAAATTGTCTTTTCAAAAAAATTTTTCTAAGACATTTCATACAGTGAAAAATAATTTTTTTTTGCGAAACTGTCTAATTCTTTTTGTTTGAAACTAACGTCATTAAAAATTGTCTAAGAAAGTTTTTTTACGTACTAAAAGTGAAAATTATTGAAAAAAAATTGTCTTTTCAAAAAAATTTTTCTAAGACATTTCATACTGTGAAAAATAATTTTTTTTTGCGAAACTGTCTAATTCTTTTTGTTTGAAACTAACGTCATTAAAAATTGTCTAAGAAAGTTTTTTTAAGTACTAAAAGTGAAAATTATTGAAAAAAATTTTCTTTTCAAGAAAAATTTTCAAAAATTTTTCTAAGCCATTTCATACAGTGAAAAATAATTTTTTTTTGCGAAACTGTCTAATTCTTTTTGTTTGAAACTAACGTCATTAAAAATTGTCTAAGAATGTTTTTTTAAGTACTAAAAGTGAAAATTATTGAAAAAAAATTGTCTTTTCAAAAAAATTTTTCTAAGACATTTCATACAGTGAAAAATAATTTTTTTTTGCGAAACTGTCTAATTCGTTTTGTTTGAAACTAACGTCATTAAAAATTGTCTAAGAAAGTTTTTTTACGTACTAAAACTGAAAATTATTGAAAAAAAATTTTCTTTTCAAAAAAATTTTTCTAAGACATTTCATACAGTGAAAAATATTTTTTTTTTTGCGAAACTGTCTAATTCTTTTTGTTTGAAACTAACGTCATTACAAATTGTCTAAGAAAGTTTTTTTACGTACTAAAAGTGAAAATTATTGAAAAAAATTGTCTTTTCAAAAAAAATTTTCAAAAATTTTTCTAAGACATTTCATACAGTGAAAAATTATTTTTTTTTGCGAAACTGTCTAATTCTTTTTGTTTGAAACTAACGTCATTAAAAATTGTCTAAGAAAGTTTTTTTACGTACTAAAAGTGAAAATTATTGAAAAAAATTGTCTTTTCAAAAAAAATTTTCTAAAATTTTTCTAAGACATTTCATACAGTGAAAAATAATTTTTTTTTGCGAAACTGTCTAATTTTTTTTGTTTGAAACTAACGTCATTAAAAATTGTCTAAGAAAGTTTTTTTACGTACTAAGAGTGAAAATAATTGAAAAAAAATTTTCTTTTCAATAAAAACTTTCAAAACTTTTTTTAAGACATTTCATACAGTGAAAAAAAATTTTTTTTTGCGAAACTGTCTAATTCTTTTTGTTTGAAACTAACGTCATTAAAAATTGTCTAAGAAAGTTTTTTTACGTACTAAAAGTGAAAATTATTGAAAAAAAACTTTCTTTTCAAAAAAAATTTTCAAAGACATTTCATACAGTGAAAAATAATTTTTTTTTGCGAAACTGTCTAATTCTTTTTGTTTGAAACTAACGTCATTAAAAATTGTCTAAGAAAGTTTTTTTAAGTACTAAAAGTGAAAATTATTGAAAAAAAATTGTCTTTTCAAAAAAATTTTTCTAAGACATTTCATACAGTGAAAAATAATTTTTTTTTGCTAAACTGTCTAATTCGTTTTGTTTGAAACTAACGTCATTAAAAATTGTCTAAGAAAGTTTTTTTACGCACTAAAACTGAAAATTATTGAAAAAAAATTTTCTTTTCAAAAAAATTTTTCTAACACATTTCATACAGTGAAAAATAATTTTTTTTTGCGAAACTGTCTAATTCTTTTTGTTTGAAACTAACGTCATTAAAAATTGTCTAAGAAAGTTTTTTTACGTACTAAAAGTGAAAATTATTGAAAAAAAATTTTCTTTTCAAAAAAATTTTTCTAAGACATTTCATACAGTGAAAAATAATTTTTTTTTGCGAAACTGTCTAATTCTTTTTGTTTGAAACTAACGTCATTAAAAATTGTCTAAGAAAGTTTTTTTACGTACTAAAAGTGAAAATTATTGAAAAAAATTTTCTTTTCAAGAAAAATTTTCAAAAATTTTTCTAAGACATTTCATACAGTGAAAAATAATTTTTTTTTGCGAAACTGTCTAATTCTTTTTGTTTGAAACTAACGTCATTAAACATTGTCTAAGAAAGTTTTTTACGTACTAAAAGTGAAAATTATTGAAAAAAAATTGTCTTTTCAAAAAAATTTTTCTAAGACATTTTATACAGTGAAAAATAATTTTTTTTTGCGAAACTGTCTAATTCGTTTTGTTTGAAACTAACGTCATTAAAAATTGTCTAAGAAAGTTTTTTTACTTACTAAAAGTGAAAATTATTGAAAAAAAATTGTCTTTTCAAAAAAATTTTTCTAAGACATTTTATACAGTGAAAAATAATTTTTTTTTGCGAAACTGTCTAATTCGTTTTTTTTGAAACTAACGTCATTAAAAATTGTCTAAGAAAGTTTTTTTACGTACTAAAACTGAAAATTATTGAAAAAAAATTTTCTTTTCAAAAAAATTTTTCTAAGACATTTCATACAGTGAAAAATATTTTTTTTTTTGCGAAACTGTCTAATTCTTTTTGTTTGAAACTAACCTCATAAAAATTGTCTAAGAAAGTTTTTTTACGTACTAAAAGTGAAAATTATTGAAAAAAATTGTCTTTTCAAAAAAAATTTTCAAAAATTTTTCTAAGACATTTCATACAGTGAAAAATTATTTTTTTTTGCGAAACTGTCTAATTCTTTTTGTTTGAAACTAACGTCATTAAAAATTGTCTAAGAAAGTTTTTTTACGTACTAAAAGTGAAAATTATTGAAAAAAATTGTCTTTTCAAAAAAAATTTTCAAAAATTTTTCTAAGACATTTCATACAGTGAAAAATAATTTTTTTTTGCGAAACTGTCTAATTTTTTTTGTTTGAAACTAACGTCATTAAAAATTGTCTAAGAAAGTTTTTTTACGTACTAAAAGTGAAAATAATTGAAAAAAAATTTTCTTTTCAATAAAAACTTTCAAAACTTTTTTTAAGACATTTTATACAGTGAAAAAAAATTTTTTTTTGCGAAACTGTCTAATTCTTTTTGTTTGAAACTAACGTCATTAAAAATTGTCTAAGAAAGTTTTTTTACGTACTAAAAGTGAAAATTATTGAAAAAAAACTTTCTTTTCAAAAAAAATTTTCAAAGACATTTCATACAGTGAAAAATAATTTTTTTTTGCGAAACTGTCTAATTCTTTTTGTTTGAAACTAACGTCATTAAAAATTGTCTAAGAAAGTTTTTTTAAGTACTAAAAGTGAAAATTATTGAAAACAAATTGTCTTTTCAAAAAAATTTTTCTAAGACATTTCATACAGTGAAAAATAATTTTTTTTTGCTAAACTGTCTAATTCGTTTTGTTTGAAACTAACGTCATTAAAAATTGTCTAAGAAAGTTTTTTTACGTACTAAAACTGAAAATTATTGAAAAAAAATTTTCTTTTCAAAAAAATTTTTCTAACACATTTCATACAGTGAAAAATAATTTTTTTTTGCGAAACTGTCTAATTCTTTTTGTTTGAAACTAACGTCATTAAAAATTGTCTAAGAAAGTTTTTTACGTACTAAAAATGAAAATTATTGAAAAAAAAATGTTATTTGAAAAAAATTTTTCTAAGACATTTCATACAGTGAAAAATAATTTTTTTTTGCGAAACTATCCAATTCTTTTTGTTTGAAACTAACGTCATTAAAAATTGTCTAAGAAAGTTTTTTTACGTACTAAAAGTGAAAATAATTGAAAAAAAATTTTCTTTTCAATAAAAACTTTCAAAACTTTTTTTAAGACATTTCATACAGTGAAAAAAATTTTTTTTTTGCGAAACTGTCTAATTCTTTTTGTTTGAAACTAACGTCATTAAAAATTGTCTAAGAAAGTTTTTTACGTACTAAAAGTGAAAATTATTGAAAAAAAATTGTCTTTTCAAAAAAATTTTTCTAAGACATTTTATACAGTAAAAAATAATTTTTTTTTGCGAAACTGTCTAATTCGTTTTGTTTGAAACTAACGTCATTAAAAATTGTCTAAGAAAGTTTTTTTACTTACTAAAAGTGAAAATTATTGAAAAAAAATTTTCTTTTTAAAAAAATTTTTCCAAGACATTTCATACAGTGAAAAATAATTTTTTTTTGCGAAACTGTCTAATTCTTTTTTTTTTAAACTAACGTCATTAAAAATTGTCTAAGAAAGTTTTTTTACGTACTAAAAGTGAAAATTATTGAAAAAAACTTGTCTTTTCAAAAAAAATTTTGAAAATTTTTTCTAAGACATTTCATACTGTAAAAAATAATTTTTTTTTGCGAAACTGTCTAATTCGTTTTGTTTGAAACTAACGTCATTAAAAATTGTCTAAGAAAGTTTTTTTACGTACTAAAAGTGAAAACTATTGAAAAAAAACTTTCTTTTCAAAAAAAATTTTCAAAGACATTTCATACAGTGAAAAATAATTTTTTTTTGCGAAACTGTCTAATTCGTTTTGTTTGAAACTAACGTCATTAAAAATTGTCTAAGAAAGTTTTTTTACGTACTAAAAGTGAAAATTATTGAAAAAAAATTTTCTTTTCAAAAAAATTTTTCTAAGACATTTCATACAGTGAAAAATAATTTTTTTTTGCGAAACTGTCTAATTCTTTTTGTTTGAAACTAACCTCATTAAAAATTGTCTAAGAAAGTTTTTTTACGTACTAAAAGTGAAAATTATTGAAAAAAAATTGTCTTCTCAAAAAAATTTTTCTAAGACATTTCATACAGTGAAAAATAATTTTTTTTTGCGAAACTGTCTAATTCTTTTTGTTTGAAACTAACGTCATTAAAAATTGTCTAAGAAAGTTTTTTTACGTACTAAAAGTGAAAATTATTGAAAAAAATTTTCTTTTCAAGAAAAAATTTCAAAAATTTTTCAAAGACATTTCATACAGTCAAAAATAATTTTTTTTTTCGAAACTGTCTAATTCTTTTTGTTTGAAACTAACGTCATTACAAATTGTCTAAGAAAGTTTTTTTACGTACTAAAAATGAAAATTATTGAAAAAAATTGTCTTTTCAAAAAAAATTTTCAAAAATTTTTCTAAGACATTTCATACAGTGAAAAATTATTTTTTTTTGCGAAACTGTCTAATTCTTTTTGTTTGAAACTAACGTCATTAAAAATTGTCTAAGAAAGTTTTTTTACGTACTAAAAGTGAAAATAATTGAAAAAAAATTGTCTTTTTAATAAAAATTTTCAAAACTTTTTTTAAGACATTTCATACAGTGAAAAATAATTTTTTTTTGCGAAACTGTCTAATTCTTTTTGTTTGAAACTAACGTCATTAAAAATTGTCTAAGAAAGTTTTTTTACGTACTAAAAGTGAAAATTATTGAAAAAAAACTTTCTTTTCAAAAAAAATTTTCAAAGACATTTCATACAGTGAAAAATAATTTTTTTTTGCGAAACTGTCTAATTCTTTTTGTTTGAAACTAACGTCATTAAAAATTGTCTAAGAAAGTTTTTTTACGTACTAAAAGTGAAAATTATTGAAAAAAAATTGTCTTTTCAAAAAAATTTTTCTAAGACATTTCATACAGTGAAAAATAATTTTTTTTTGCGAAACTGTCTAATTCGTTTTGTTTGAAACTAACGTCATTAAAAATTGTCTAAGAAAGTTTTTTTACGTACTAAAAGTGAAAATTATTGAAAAAAATTTTCTTTTCAAAAAAATTTTTCTAAGACATTTCATACAGTGAAAAATAATTTTTTTTTGCGAAACTGTCTAATTCCTTTTGTTTGAAACTAACGTCATTAAAAATTGTCTAAGAAAGTTTTTTTACGTACTAAAAGTGAAAATTATTGAAAAAAAATTATCTTTTCAAAAAAATTTTTCTAAGACATTTCATACAGTGAAAAATAATTTTTTTTTGCGAAACTGTCTAATTCTTTTTGTTTGAAACTAACGTCATTAAAAATTGTCTAAGAAAGTTTTTTTACGTACTAAAAGTGAAAATTATTGAAAAAAATTTTCTTTTCAAGAAAAATTTTCAAAAATTTTTCTAAGACATTTCATACAGTGAAAAATAATTTTTTTTTGCGAAACTGTCTAATTCTTTTTGTTTGAAACTAACGTCATTAAAAATTGTCTAAGAAAGTTTTTTTAAGTACTAAAAGTGAAAATTATTGAAAAAAAATTGTCTTTTCAAAAAAATTTTTCTAAGACATTTCATACAGTGAAAAATAATTTTTTTTTGCGAAACTGTCTAATTCTTTTTGTTTGAAACTAACGTCATTAAAAATTGTCTAAGAAAGTTTTTTTACGCACTAACAGTGAAAATTATTGAAAAAAAATTGTCTTTTCAAAAAAATTTTTCTAAGACATTTCATACAGTGAAAAATAATTTTTTTTTGCGAAACTGTCTAATTCTTTTTGTTTGAAACTAACGTCATTAAAAATTGTCTAAGAAAGTTTTTTTACGTACTAAAAGTGAAAATTATTGAAAAAAATTTTGTTTTCAAGAAAAATTTTCAAAAATTTTTCTAAGACATTTCATACAGTGAAAAACAATTTTTTTTTGAGAAACTGTCTAATTCTTTTTGTTTGAAACTAACGTCATTAAAAATTGTCTAAGAAAGTTTTTTTACGTACTAAAAGTGAAAATTATTGAAAAAAAATTGTCTTTTCAAAAAAATTTTTCTAAGACATTTCATACAGTGAAAAATAATTTTTTTTTGCGAAACTGTCTAATTCGTTTTGTTTGAAACTAACGTCATTAAAAATTGTCTAAGAAAGTTTTTTTACGTACTAAAAGTGAAAATAATTGAAAAAAAATTTTCTTTTTAATAAAAATTTTCAAAACTTTTTTTAAGACATTTCATACTGTGAAAAATAATTTTTTTTTGCGAAACTGTCTAATTCTTTTTGTTTGAAACTAACGTCATTAAAAATTGTCTAAGAAAGTTTTTTTACGTACTAAAAGTGAAAATTATTGAAAAAAATTTTCTTTTCAAAAAAATTTTTCTAAGACATTTCATACAGTGAAAAATAATTTTTTTTTGCGAAACTGTCTAATTCTTTTTGTTTGAAACTAACGTCATTAAAAATTGTCTAAGAAAGTTTTTTTACGTACTAAAAGTGAAAATTATTGAAAAAAAATTATCTTTTCAAAAAAATTTTTCTAAGACATTTCATACAGTGAAAAATAATTTTTTTTTGCGAAACTGTCTAATTCTTTTTGTTTGAAACTAACGTCATTAAAAATAGTCTAAGAAAGTTTTTTTACGTACTAAAAGTGAAAATTATTGAAAAAAATTTTCTTTTCAAGAAAAATTTTCAAAAATTTTTCTAAGACATTTCATACAGTGAAAAATAATTTTTTTTTGCGAAACTGTCTAATTCTTTTTGTTTGAAACTAACGTCATTAAAAATTGTCTAAGAAAGTTTTTTTAAGTACTAAAAGTGAAAATTATTGAAAAAAAATTGTCTTTTCAAAAAAATTTTTCTAAGACATTTCATACAGTGAAAAATAATTTTTTTTTGCGAAACTGTCTAATTCTTTTTGTTTGAAACTAACGTCATTAAAAATTGTCTAAGAAAGTTTTTTTACGCACTAAAAGTGAAAATTATTGAAAAAAAATTGTCTTTTCAAAAAAATTTTTCTAAGACATTTCATACAGTGAAAAATAATTTTTTTTTGCGAAACTGTCTAATTCGTTTTGTTTGAAACTAACGTCATTAAAAATTGTCTAAGAAAGTTTTTTTACGTACTAAAAGTGAAAATTATTGAAAAAAAATTAACTTTTCAAAAAAATTTTTCTAAGACATTTCATACAGTGAAAAATAATTTTTTTTTGCGAAACTGTCTAATTCTTTTTGTTTGAAACTAACGTCATTAAAAATTGTCTAAGAAAGTTTTTTTACGTACTAAAAGTAAAAATTATTGAAAAAAAATTGTCTTTTCAAAAAAATTTTTCCAAGACATTTCATACAGTGAAAAATAATTTTTTTTTGCGAAACTGTCTAATTTTTTTTGTTTGAAACTAACGTCATTAAAAATTGTCTAAGAAAGTTTTTTTACGTACTAAAAGTGAAAATTATTGAAAAAAAATTGTCTTTTCAAAAAAATTTTTCTAAGACATTTCATACAGTGAAAAATATTTTTTTTCTTGCGATACTGTCTAATTCTTTTTGTTTGAAACTAACGTCATTAAAAATTGTCTAAGAAAGTTTTTTTACGTACTAAAAGTGAAAATTATTGAAAAAAATTTTCTTTTCTAAAAAAATTTCAAAAATTTTTCAAAGACATTTCATACAGTCAAAAATATTTTTTTTTGAGAAACTGTCTAATTCTTTTTGTTTGAAACTAACGTCATTACAAATTGTCTAAGAAAGTTTTTTTACGTACTAAAAGTGAAAATTATTGAAAAAAATTGTCTTTTCAAAAAAAATTTTCAAAAATTTTTCTAAGACATTTCATACAGTGAAAAATAATTTTTTTTTGCGAAACTGTCTAATTCTTTTTGTTTGAAACTAACGTCATTAAAAATTGTCTAAGAAAGCTTTTTTACGTACTAAAAGTGAAAATAATTGAAAAAAAATTTTCTTTTTAATAAAAATTTTCAAAACTTTTTTTAAGACATTTCATACTGTGAAAAATAATTTTTTTTTGCGAAACTGTCTAATTCTTTTTGTTTGAAACTAACGTCATTAAAAATTGTCTAAGAAAGTTTTTTTACGTACTAAAAGTGAAAATTATTGAAAAAAAACTTTCTTTTCAAAAAAAATTTTCAAAGACATTTCATACAGTGAAAAATAATTTTTTTTTGCGAAACTGTCTAATTCTTTTTGTTTGAAACTAACGTCATTAAAAATTGTCTAAGAAAGTTTTTTTAAGTAATAAAAGTGAAAATTATTGAAAAAAAATTGTCTTTTCAAAAAAATTTTTCTAAGACATTTCATACAGTGAAAAATATTTTTTTTTTGCGAAACTGTCTAATTCGTTTTGTTTGAAACTAACGTCATTAAAAATTGTCTAAGAAAATTTTTTTACGTACTAAAAGTGAAAATTATTGAAAAAAAATTTTCTTTTCAAAAAAATTTTTCCAAGACATTTCATACAGTGAAAAATAATTTTTTTTTGCGAAACCGTCCAATTCTTTTTGTTTGAAACTAACGTCATTAAAAATTGTCTAAGAAAGTTTTTTTACGTACTAAAAGTGAAAATTATTGAAAACAAATTGTCTTTTCAAAAAAATTTTTCTAAGACATTTCATACAGTGAAAAATAATTTTTTTTTGCGAAACTGTCTAATTCTTTTTGTTTGAAACTAACGTCATTAAAAATTGTCTAAGAAAGTTTTTTTACGTACTAAAAGTGAAAATTATTGAAAAAAATTTTGTTTTCAAGAAAAATTTTCAAAAATTTTTCTAAGACATTTCATACAGTGAAAAATAATTTTTTTTTGAGAACCTGTCTAATTTTTTTTGTTTGAAACTAACGTCATTAAAAATTGTCTAAGAAAGTTTTTTTAAGTACTAAAAGTGAAAATTATTGAAAAAAAATTGTCTTTTCAAAAAAATTTTTCTAAGACATTTCATACAGTGAAAAATAATTTTTTTTTGAGAAACTGTCTAATTCTTTTTGTTTGAAACTAACGTCATTAAAAACTGTCTAAGAAAGTTTTTTTACGTACTAAAAGTGAAAATTATTGAAAAAAAATTGTCTTTTCAAAAAAATTTTTCCAAGACATTTCATACAGTGAAAAATAATTTTTTTTTGCGAAACTGTCTAATTCGTTTTGTTTGAAACTAACGTCATTAAAAATTGTCTAAGAAAGTTTTTTACGTACTAAAAGTGAAAATTATTAAAAAAAAATTGTCTTTTCAAAAAAATTTTTCTAAGACATTTCATACAGTGAAAAATAATTTTTTTTTGCGAAACTGTCTAATTTTTTTTGTTTGAAACTAACGTCATTAAAAATTGTCTAAGAAAGTTTTTTTAAGTACTAAAAGTGAAAATTATTGAAAAAAAATTGTCTTTTCAAAAAAATTTTTCTAAGACATTTCATACAGTGAAAAATAATTTTTGTTTGTGAAACTGTCTAATTCGTTTTGTTTGAAACTAACGACATTAAAAATTGTCTAAGAAAGTTTTTTTACGTACTAAAAGTGAAAATTATTGAAAAAAAATTGTCTTTTCAAAAAAATTTTTCTAAGACATTTCATACAGTGAAAAATATTTTTTTTTTGCGAAACTGTCTAATTCTTTTTGTTTGAAACTAACGTCATTAAAAATTGTCTAAGAAAGTTTTTTTACGTACTAAAAGTGAAAATTATTGAAAAAAAATTGTCTTTTCAAAAAAATTTTTCTAAGACATTTCATACTGTGAAAAATAATTTTTTTTTGCGAAACTGTCTAATTCTTTTTGTTTGAAACTAACGTCATTAAAAATTGTCTAAGAAAGTTTTTTTACGTACTAAAAGTGAAAATTATTGAAAAAAATTTTCTTTTCAAGAAAAATTTTCAAAAATTTTTCTAAGCCATTTCATACAGTGAAAAATAATTTTTTTTTGCGAAACTGTCTAATTCTTTTTGTTTGAAACTAACGTCATTAAAAATTGTCTAAGAATGTTTTTTTAAGTACTAAAAGTGAAAATTATTGAAAAAAAATTGTCTTTTCAAAAAAATTTTTCTAAGACATTTCATACAGTGAAAAATAATTTTTTTTTGCGAAACTGTCTAATTCGTTTTGTTTGAAACTAACGTCATTAAAAATTGTCTAAGAAAGTTTTTTTACGTACTAAAACTGAAAATTATTGAAAAAAAATTTTCTTTTCAAAAAAATTTTTCTAAGACATTTCATACAGTGAAAAATATTTTTTTTTTTGCGAAACTGTCTAATTCTTTTTGTTTGAAACTAACGTCATTACAAATTGTCTAAGAAAGTTTTTTTACGTACTAAAAGTGAAAATTATTGAAAAAAATTGTCTTTTCAAAAAAAATTTTCAAAAATTTTTCTAAGACATTTCATACAGTGAAAAATTTTTTTTTTTTGCGAAACTGTCTAATTCTTTTTGTTTGAAACTAACGTCATTAAAAATTGTCTAAGAAAGTTTTTTTACGTACTAAAAGTGAAAATTATTGAAAAAAATTGTCTTTTCAAAAAAAATTTTCAAAAATTTTTCTAAGACATTTCATACAGTGAAAAATAATTTTTTTTTGCGAAACTGTCTAATTTTTTTTGTTTGAAACTAACGTCATTAAAAATTGTCTAAGAAAGTTTTTTTACGTACTAAGAGTGAAAATAATTGAAAAAAAATTTTCTTTTCAATAAAAACTTTCAAAACTTTTTTTAAGACATTTCATACAGTGAAAAAAAATTTTTTTTTGCGAAACTGTCTAATTCTTTTTGTTTGAAACTAACGTCATTAAAAATTGTCTAAGAAAGTTTTTTTACGTACTAAAAGTGAAAATTATTGAAAAAAAACTTTCTTTTCAAAAAAAATTTTCAAAGACATTTCATACAGTGAAAAATAATTTTTTTTTGCGAAACTGTCTAATTCTTTTTGTTTGAAACTAACGTCATTAAAAATTGTCTAAGAAAGTTTTTTTAAGTACTAAAAGTGAAAATTATTGAAAAAAAATTGTCTTTTCAAAAAAATTTTTCTAAGACATTTCATACAGTGAAAAATAATTTTTTTTTGCTAAACTGTCTAATTCGTTTTGTTTGAAACTAACGTCATTAAAAATTGTCTAAGAAAGTTTTTTTACGCACTAAAACTGAAAATTATTGAAAAAAAATTTTCTTTTCAAAAAAATTTTTCTAACACATTTCATACAGTGAAAAATAATTTTTTTTTGCGAAACTGTCTAATTCTTTTTGTTTGAAACTAACGTCATTAAAAATTGTCTAAGAAAGTTTTTTTACGTACTAAAAGTGAAAATTATTGAAAAAAAATTTTCTTTTCAAAAAAATTTTTCTAAGACATTTCATACAGTGAAAAATAATTTTTTTTTGCGAAACTGTCTAATTCTTTTTGTTTGAAACTAACGTCATTAAAAATTGTCTAAGAAAGTTTTTTTACGTACTAAAAGTGAAAATTATTGAAAAAAATTTTCTTTTCAAGAAAAATTTTCAAAAATTTTTCTAAGACATTTCATACAGTGAAAAATAATTTTTTTTTGCGAAACTGTCTAATTCTTTTTGTTTGAAACTAACGTCATTAAACATTGTCTAAGAAAGTTTTTTACGTACTAAAAGTGAAAATTATTGAAAAAAAATTGTCTTTTCAAAAAAATTTTTCTAAGACATTTTATACAGTGAAAAATAATTTTTTTTTGCGAAACTGTCTAATTCGTTTTGTTTGAAACTAACGTCATTAAAAATTGTCTAAGAAAGTTTTTTTACTTACTAAAAGTGAAAATTATTGAAAAAAAATTTTCTTTTTAAAAAAATTTTTCCAAGACATTTCATACAGTGAAAAATAATTTTTTTTTGCGAAACTGTCTAATTCGTTTTTTTTGAAACTAACGTCATTAAAAATTGTCTAAGAAAGTTTTTTTACGTACTAAAAGTGAAAATTATTGAAAAAAAATTGTCTTTTCAAAAAAATTTTTCTAAGACATTTCATACAGTGAAAAATATTTTTTTTTTGCGAAAATGTCTAATTCGTTTTGTTTGAAACTAACGTCATTAAAAATTGTTTAAGAAAGTTTTTTTACGTACTAAAAGTGAAAACTATTGAAAAAAAATTTTCTTTTTAATAAATATTTTCCAAGACATTTCATACAGTGAAAAATAATTTTTTTTTCCGAAACTGTCTAAATCTTTTTGTTTGAAACTAACGTCATTAAAAATTGTTTAAGAAAGTTTTTTTACGTACTAAAAATGAAAATTATTGAAAAAAAAATGTCTTTTGAAAAAAATTTTTCTAAGACATTTCATACAGTGAAAAATAATTTTTTTTTGCGAAACTATCCAATTCTTTTTGTTTGAAACTAACGTCATTAAAAATTGTCTAAGAAAGTTTTTTTACGTACTAAAAGTGAAAATAATTGAAAAAAAATTTTCTTTTCAATAAAAACTTTCAAAACTTTTTTTAAGACATTTCATACAGTGAAAAAAAATTTTTTTTTGCGAAACTGTCTAATTCTTTTTGTTTGAAACTAACGTCATTAAAAATTGTCTAAGAAAGTTTTTTACGTACTAAAAGTGAAAATTATTGAAAAAAAATTGTCTTTTCAAAAATATTTTTCTAAGACATTTTATACAGTGAAAAATAATTTTTTTTTGCGAAACTGTCTAATTCGTTTTGTTTGAAACTAACGTCATTAAAAATTGTCTAAGAAAGTTTTTTTACTTACTAAAAGTGAAAATTATTGAAAAAAAATTTTCTTTTTAAAAAAATTTTTCCAAGACATTTCATACAGTGAAAAATAATTTTTTTTTGCGAAACTGTCTAATTCTTTTTTTTTAAACTAACGTCATTAAAAATTGTCTAAGAAAGTTTTTTTACGTACTAAAAGTGAAAATTATTGAAAAAAAATTGTCTTTTCAAAAAAATTTTTCTAAGACATTTCATACAGTGAAAAATAATTTTTTTTTGCGAAACTGTCTAATTCGTTTTGTTTGAAACTAACGTCATTAAAAATTGTTTAAGAAAGTTTTTTTACGTACTAAAAGTGAAAATTATTGAAAAAAAATTGTCTTTTTAATAAATATTTTCCAAGACATTTCATACAGTGAAAAATAATTTTTTTTTGCGAAACTGTCTAATTCTTTTTGTTTGAAACTAACGTCATTAAAAATTGTCTAAGAAAGTTTTTTTACGTACTAAAAGTGAAAATTATTGAAAAAAAATTGTCTTTTCAAAAAAATTTTTCTAAGACATTTCATACAGTGAAAAATAATTTTTTTTTGCGAAACTGTCTAATTCTTTTTGTTTGAAACTAACGTCATTACAAATTGTCTAAGAAAGTTTTTTTACGTACTAAAAGTGAAAATTATTGAAAAAAATTGTCTTTTCAAAAAAATTTTCAAAAATTTTTCTAAGACATTTCATACAGTGAAAAATAATTTTTTTTTGCGAAAGTGTCTAAATCTTTTTGTTTGAAACTAACGTCATTAAAAATTGTCTAAGAAAGTTTTTTTACGTCGTAAAAGTGAAAATTATTGAAAAAAAAATGTCTTTTGAAAAAAATTTTTCTAAGACATTTCATACAGTGAAAAATAATTTTTTTTTGCGAAACTATCCAATTCTTTTTGTTTGAAACTAACGTCATTAAAAATTGTCTAAGAAAGTTTTTTTACGTACTAAAAGTGAAAATTATTGAAAAAAAATTTTCTTTTCAAAAAAATTTTTCTAAGACATTTCATACAGTGAAAAATAATTTTTTTTTGCGAAAGTGTCTAAATCTTTTTGTTTGAAACTAACGTCATTAAAAATTGTTTAAGAAAGTTTTTTTACGTACTAAAAGTGAAAATTATTGAAAAAAATTTTCTTTTCCAAAAAAATTTTCAAAAATTTTTTTAAGACATTTCATACAGTGAAAAATAATTTTTTTTTGCGAAACTGTCTAATTCTTTTTGTTTGAAACTAACGTCATTAAAAATTGTCTAAGAAAGTTTTTTTACGTACTAAAAGTGAAAATTATTGAAAAAAAATTGTCTTTTCAAAAAAATTTTTCTAAGACATTTCATACAGTGAAAAATAATTTTTTTTTGAGAAACTGTCTAATTCTTTTTGTTTGAAACTAACGTCATTAAAAACTGTCTAAGAAAGTTTTTTTACGTACTAAAAGTGAAAATTATTGAAAAAAAATTGTCTTTTCAAAAAAATTTTTCCAAGACATTTCATACAGTGAAAAATAATTTTTTTTTGCGAAACTGTCTAATTCGTTTTGTTTGAAACTAACGTCATTAAAAATTGTCTAAGAAAGTTTTTTTACGTACTAAAAGTGAAAATTATTAAAAAAAAATTGTCTTTTCAAAAAAATTTTTCTAAGACATTTCATACAGTGAAAAATAATTTTTTTTTGCGAAACTGTCTAATTTTTTTTGTTTGAAACTAACGTCATTAAAAATTGTCTAAGAAAGTTTTTTTAAGTACTAAAAGTGAAAATTATTGAAAAAAAATTGTCTTTTCAAAAAAATTTTTCTAAGACATTTCATACAGTGAAAAATAATTTTTGTTTGTGAAACTGTCTAATTCGTTTTGTTTGAAACTAACGACATTAAAAATTGTCTAAGAAAGTTTTTTTACGTACTAAAAGTGAAAATTATTGAAAAAAAATTGTCTTTTCAAAAAAATTTTTCTAAGACATTTCATACAGTGAAAAATAATTTTTTTTTGCGAAACTGTCTAATTCTTTTTGTTTGAAACTAACGTCATTAAAAATTGTCTAAGAAAGTTTTTTTACGTACTAAAAGTGAAAATTATTGAAAAAAAATTGTCTTTTCAAAAAAATTTTTCTAAGACATTTCATACAGTGAAAAATAATTTTTTTTTGCGAAACTGTCTAATTCTTTTTGTTTGAAACTAACGTCATTAAAAATTGTCTAAGAAAGTTTTTTTACGTACTAAAAGTGAAAATTATTGAAAAAAATTTTCTTTTCAAGAAAAATTTTCAAAAATTTTTCTAAGCCATTTCATACAGTGAAAAATAATTTTTTTTTGCGAAACTGTCTAATTCTTTTTGTTTGAAACTAACGTCATTAAAAATTGTCTAAGAATGTTTTTTTAAGTACTAAAAGTGAAAATTATTGAAAAAAAATTGTCTTTTCAAAAAAATTTTTCTAAGACATTTCATACAGTGAAAAATAATTTTTTTTTGCGAAACTGTCTAATTCGTTTTGTTTGAAATTAACGTCATTAAAAATTGTCTAAGAAAGTTTTTTTACGTACTAAAACTGAAAATTATTGAAAAAAAATTTTCTTTTCAAAAAAATTTTTCTAAGACATTTCATACAGTGAAAAATATTTTTTTTTTTGCGAAACTGTCTAATTCTTTTTGTTTGAAACTAACGTCATTACAAATTGTCTAAGAAAGTTTTTTTACGTACTAAAAGTGAAAATTATTGAAAAAAATTGTCTTTTCAAAAAAAAATTTTCAAAAATTTTTCTAAGACATTTCATACAGTGAAAAATTATTTTTTTTTGCGAAATTGTCTAATTCTTTTTGTTTGAAACTAACGTCATTAAAAATTGTCTAAGAAAGTTTTTTTACGTACTAAAAGTGAAAATTATTGAAAAAAATTGTCTTTTCAAAAAAAATTTTCAAAAATTTTTCTAAGACATTTCATACAGTGAAAAATAATTTTTTTTTGCGAAACTGTCTAATTTTTTTTGTTTGAAACTAACGTCATTAAAAATTGTCTAAGAAAGTTTTTTTACGTACTAAGAGTGAAAATAATTGAAAAAAAATTTTCTTTTCAATAAAAACTTTCAAAACTTTTTTTAAGACATTTCATACAGTGAAAAAAAATTTTTTTTTGCGAAACTGTCTAATTCTTTTTGTTTGAAACTAACGTCATTAAAAATTGTCTAAGAAAGTTTTTTTACGTACTAAAAGTGAAAATTATTGAAAAAAAACTTTCTTTTCAAAAAAAATTTTCAAAGACATTTCATACAGTGAAAAATAATTTTTTTTTGCGAAACTGTCTAATTCTTTTTGTTTGAAACTAACGTCATTAAAAATTGTCTAAGAAAGTTTTTTTAAGTACTAAAAGTGAAAATTATTGAAAAAAAATTGTCTTTTCAAAAAAATTTTTCTAAGACATTTCATACAGTGAAAAATAATTTTTTTTTGCTAAACTGTCTAATTCGTTTTGTTTGAAACTAACGTCATTAAAAATTGTCTAAGAAAGTTTTTTTACGCACTAAAACTGAAAATTATTGAAAAAAAATTTTCTTTTCAAAAAAATTTTTCTAACACATTTCATACAGTGAAAAATAATTTTTTTTTGCGAAACTGTCTAATTCTTTTTGTTTGAAACTAACGTCATTAAAAATTGTCTAAGAAAGTTTTTTTACGTACTAAAAGTGAAAATTATTGAAAAAAAATTTTCTTTTCAAAAAAATTTTTCTAAGACATTTCATACAGTGAAAAATAATTTTTTTTTGCGAAACTGTCTAATTCTTTTTGTTTGAAACTAACGTCATTAAAAATTGTCTAAGAAAGTTTTTTTACGTACTAAAAGTGAAAATTATTGAAAAAAATTTTCTTTTCAAGAAAAATTTTCAAAAATTTTTCTAAGACATTTCATACAGTGAAAAATAATTTTTTTTTGCGAAACTGTCTAATTCTTTTTGTTTGAAACTAACGTCATTAAAAATTGTCTAAGAAAGTTTTTTACGTACTAAAAGTGAAAATTATTGAAAAAAAATTGTCTTTTCAAAAAAATTTTTCTAAGACATTTTATACAGTGAAAAATAATTTTTTTTTGCGAAACTGTCTAATTCGTTTTGTTTGAAACTAACGTCATTAAAAATTGTCTAAGAAAGTTTTTTTACTTACTAAAAGTGAAAATTATTGAAAAAAAATTTTCTTTTTAAAAAAATTTTTCCAAGACATTTCATACAGTGAAAAATAATTTTTTTTTGCGAAACTGTCTAATTCTTTTTTTTTGAAACTAACGTCATTAAAAATTGTCTAAGAAAGTTTTTTTACGTACTAAAAGTGAAAATTATTGAAAAAAAATTGTCTTTTCAAAAAAATTTTTCTAAGACATTTCATACAGTGAAAAATATTTTTTTTTTGCGAAAATGTCTAATTCGTTTTGTTTGAAACTAACGTCATTAAAAATTGTTTAAGAAAGTTTTTTTACGTACTAAAAGTGAAAACTATTGAAAAAAAATTTTCTTTTTAATAAATATTTTCCAAGACATTTCATACAGTGAAAAATAATTTTTTTTTGCGAAACTGTCTAATTCTTTTTGTTTGAAACTAACGTCATTAAAAATTGTCTAAGAAAGTTTTTTTACGTACTAAAAGTGAAAATTATTGAAAAAAAATTGTCTTTTCAAAAAAATTTTTCTAAGACATTTCATACAGTGAAAAATAATTTTTTTTTGCGAAACTGTCTAATTCTTTTTGTTTGAAACTAACGTCATTACAAATTGTCTAAGAAAGTTTTTTTACGTACTAAAAGTGAAAATTATTGAAAAATATTGTCTTTTCAAAAAAATTTTCAAAAATTTTTCTAAGACATTTCATACAGTGAAAAATAATTTTTTTTTGCGAAAGTGTCTAAATCTTTTTGTTTGAAACTAACGTCATTAAAAATTGTCTAAGAAAGTTTTTTTACGTCGTAAAAGTGAAAATTATTGAAAAAAAAATGTCTTTTGAAAAAAATTTTTCTAAGACATTTCATACAGTGAAAAATAATTTTTTTTTGCGAAACTATCCAATTCTTTTTGTTTGAAACTAACGTCATTAAAAATTGTCTAAGAAAGTTTTTTTACGTACTAAAAGTGAAAATTATTGAAAAAAAATTTTCTTTTCAAAAAAATTTTTCTAAGACATTTCATACAGTGAAAAATAATTTTTTTTTGCGAAAGTGTCTAAATCTTTTTGTTTGAAACTAACGTCATTAAAAATTGTTTAAGAAAGTTTTTTTACGTACTAAAAATGAAAATTATTGAAAAAAAAATGTCTTTTGAAAAAAATTTTTCTAAGACATTTCATACAGTGAAAAATAATTTTTTTTTGCGAAACTATCCAATTCTTTTTGTTTGAAACTAACGTCATTAAAAATTGTCTAAGAAAGTTTTTTTACGTACTAAAAGTGAAAATAATTGAAAAAAAATTTTCTTTTCAATAAAAACTTTCAAAACTTTTTTTAAGACATTTCATACAGTGAAAAAAAATTTTTTTTTGCGAAACTGTCTAATTCTTTTTGTTTGAAACTAACGTCATTAAAAATTGTCTAAGAAAGTTTTTTACGTACTAAAAGTGAAAATTATTGAAAAAAAATTGTCTTTTCAAAAAAATTTTTCTAAGACATTTTATACAGTGAAAAATAATTTTTTTTTGCGAAACTGTCTAATTCGTTTTGTTTGAAACTAACGTCATTAAAAATTGTCTAAGAAAGTTTTTTTACTTACTAAAAGTGAAAATTATTGAAAAAAAATTTTCTTTTTAAAAAAATTTTTCCAAGACATTTCATACAGTGAAAAATAATTTTTTTTTGCGAAACTGTCTAATTCTTTTTTTTTTAAACTAACGTCATTAAAAATTGTCTAAGAAAGTTTTTTTACGTACTAAAAGTGAAAATTATTGAAAAAAAATTGTCTTTTCAAAAAAATTTTTCTAAGACATTTCATACAGTGAAAAATAATTTTTTTTTGCGAAACTGTCTAATTCGTTTTGTTTGAAACTAACGTCATTAAAAATTGTTTAAGAAAGTTTTTTTACGTACTAAAAGTGAAAATTATTGAAAAAAAATTGTCTTTTTAATAAATATTTTCCAAGACATTTCATACAGTGAAAAATAATTTTTTTTTGCGAAACTGTCTAATTCTTTTTGTTTGAAACTAACGTCATTAAAAATTGTTTAAGAAAGTTTTTTTACGTACTAAAAGTGAAAATTATTGAAAAAAAATTGTCTTTTTAATAAATATTTTCCAAGACATTTCATACAGTGAAAAATAATTTTTTTTTGCGAAACTGTCTAATTCTTTTTGTTTGAAACTAACGTCATTAAAAATTGTCTAAGAAAGTTTTTTTACGTACTAAAAGTGAAAATTATTGAAAAAAAATTGTCTTTTCAAAAAAATTTTTCTAAGACATTTCATACAGTGAAAAATAATTTTTTTTTGCGAAACTGTCTAATTCTTTTTGTTTGAAACTAACGTCATTACAAATTGTCTAAGAAAGTTTTTTTACGTACTAAAAGTGAAAATTATTGAAAAAAATTGTCTTTTCAAAAAAATTTTCAAAAATTTTTCTAAGACATTTCATACAGTGAAAAATAATTTTTTTTTGCGAAAGTGTCTAAATCTTTTTGTTTGAAACTAACGTCATTAAAAATTGTCTAAGAAAGTTTTTTTACGTCGTAAAAGTGAAAATTATTGAAAAAAAAATGTCTTTTGAAAAAAATTTTTCTAAGACATTTCATACAGTGAAAAATAATTTTTTTTTGCGAAACTATCCAATTCTTTTTGTTTGAAACTAACGTCATTAAAAATTGTCTAAGAAAGTTTTTTTACGTACTAAAAGTGAAAATTATTGAAAAAAAATTTTCTTTTCAAAAAAATTTTTCTAAGACATTTCATACAGTGAAAAATAATTTTTTTTTGCGAAAGTGTCTAAATCTTTTTGTTTGAAACTAACGTCATTAAAAATTGTTTAAGAAAGTTTTTTTACGTACTAAAAGTGAAAATTATTGAAAAAAATTTTCTTTTCCAAAAAAATTTTCAAAAATTTTTTTAAGACATTTCATACAGTGAAAAATAATTTTTTTTTGCGAAACTGTCTAATTCTTTTTGTTTGAAACTAACGTCATTAAAAATTGTCTAAGAAAGTTTTTTTTACGTACTAAAAGTGAAAATTATTGAAAAAAAACTGTCTTTTTAAAAAAAATTTTCTAAGACATTTCATACAGTCAAAAATAATTTTTTTTTGCGAAACTGTCTAATTCTTTTTGTTTGAAACTAACGTCATTGCAAATTGTCTAAGAAAGTTTTTTTACGTACTAAAAGTGAAAATTATTGAAAAAAATTGTCTTTTCAAAAATAATTTTCAAAAATTTTTCTAAGACATTTCATACAGTGAAAAATAATTTTTTTTTGCGAAACTGTCTAATTCTTTTTGTTTGAAACTAACGTCATTACAAATTGTCTAAGAAAGTTTTTTTACGTACTAAAAGTGAAAATTATTGAAAAAAATTGTCTTTTCAAAAAAAATTTTCAAAAATTTTTCTAAGACATTTCATACAGTGAAAAATAATTTTTTTTTGCGAAACTGTCTAATTCTTTTTGTTTGAAACTAACGTCAATAAAAATTGTCTAAGAAAGTTTTTTTACGTACTAAAAGTGAAAATTATTGAAAAAAAATTGTCTTTTCAAAAAAATTTTTCTAAGACATTTCATACAGTGAAAAATAATTTTTTTTTGCGAAACTGTCTAATTCTTTTTGTTTGAAACTAACGTCATTAAAAATTGTCTAAGAAAGTTTTTTTACGTACTAAAAGTGAAAATTATTGAAAAAAAATTGTCTTCAAAAAAATTTTTCTAAGACATTTCATACAGTGAAAAATAATTTTTTTTTGCGAAACTGTCTAATTCTTTTTGTTTGAAACTATCGTCATTACAAATTGTCTAAGAAAGTTTTTTTACGTACTAAAAGTGAAAATTATTGAAAAAAAATTGTCTTTTAAAAAAAATTTTTCTAAGACATTTCATACAGTGAAAAATAATTTTTTTTTGCGAAACTGTCTAATTCTTTTTGTTTGAAACTAACGTCATTAAAAATTGTATAAGAAAGTTTTTTTACGTACTAAAAGTGAAAATTATTGAAAAAAATTTTCTTTTCAAGAAAAATTTTCAAAAATTTTTCTAAGACATTTCATACAGTGAAAAATAATTTTTTTTTGCGAAACTGTCTAATTCGTTTTGTTTGAAACTAACGTCATTAAAAATTGTCTAAGAAAGTTTTTTTAAGTACTAAACGTGAAAATTATTGAAAAAAAATTGTCTTTTCAAAAAAATTTTTCTAAGACATTTTATACAGTGAAAAATAATTTTTTTTTGCGAAACTGTCTAATTCGTTTTGTTTGAAACTAACGTCATTGCAAATTGTCTAAGAAAGTTTTTTTACTTACTAAAAGTGAAAATTATTGAAAAAAAATTTTCTTTTTAAAAAAATTTTTCCAAGACATTTCATACAGTGAAAAATAATTTTTTTTTGCGAAACTGTCTAATTCGTTTTGTTTGAAACTAACGTCATTAAAAATTGTTTAAGAAAGTTTTTTTACGTACTAAAAGTGAAAATTATTGAAAAAAAATTTTCTTTTTAATAAATATTTTCCAAGACATTTCATACAGTGAAAAATAATTTTTTTTTGCGAAACTGTCTAATTCTTTTTGTTTGAAACTAACGTCATTAAAAATTGTCTAAGAAAGTTTTTTTAAGTACTAAAAGTGAAAATTATTGAAAAAAAATTGTCTTTTCAAAAAAATTTTTCTAAGACATTTCATACAGTGAAAAATAATTTTTGTTTGTGAAACTGTCTAATTCGTTTTGTTTGAAACTAACGTCATTAAAAATTGTCTAAGAAAGTTTTTTTACGTACTAAAAGTGAAAATTATTGAAAAAAAATTGTCTTTTCAAAAAAATTTTTCTAAGACATTTCATACAGTGAAAAATATTTTTTTTCTTGCGAAACTGTCTAATTCTTTTTGTTTGAAACTAACGTCATTACAAATTGTCTAAGAAAGTTTTTTTACGTACTAAAAGTGAAAATTATTGAAAAAAATTTTCTTTTCTAAAAAAATTTCAAAAATTTTTCAAAGACATTTCATACAGTCAAAAATAATTTTTTTTTTCGAAACTGTCTAATTCTTTTTGTTTGAAACTAACGTCATTACAAATTGTCTAAGAAAGTTTTTTTACGTACTAAAAGTGAAAATTATTGAAAAAAATTGTCTTTTCAAAAAAAATTTTCAAAAATTTTTCTAAGACATTTCATACAGTGAAAAATAATTTTTTTTTGCGAAACTGTCTAATTCTTTTTGTTTGAAACTAACGTCATTAAAAATTGTCTAAGAAAGCTTTTTTACGTACTAAAAGTGAAAATAATTGAAAAAAAATTTTCTTTTTAATAAAAATTTTCAAAACTTTTTTTAAGACATTTCATACTGTGAAAAATAATTTTTTTTTGCGAAACTGTCTAATTCTTTTTGTTTGAAACTAACGTCATTAAAAATTGTCTAAGAAAGTTTTTTTACGTACTAAAAGTGAAAATTATTGAAAAAAATTTTCTTTTCAAAAAAATTTTTCTAAGACATTTCATACAGTGAAAAATAATTTTTTTTTGCGAAACTGTCTAATTCTTTTTGTTTGAAACTAACGTCATTAAAAATTGTCTAAGAAAGTTTTTTTACGTACTAAAAGTGAAAATTATTGAAAAAAAATTATCTTTTCAAAAAAATTTTTCTAAGACATTTCATACAGTGAAAAATAATTTTTTTTTGCGAAACTGTCTAATTCTTTTTGTTTGAAACTAACGTCATTAAAAATTGTCTAAGAAAGTTTTTTTACGTACTAAAAGTGAAAATTATTGAAAAAAATTTTCTTTTCAAGAAAAATTTTCAAAAATTTTTCTAAGACATTTCATACAGTGAAAAATAATTTTTTTTTGCGAAACTGTCTAATTCTTTTTGTTTGAAACTAACGTCATTAAAAATTGTCTAAGAAAGTTTTTTTAAGTACTAAAAGTGAAAATTATTGAAAAAAAATTGTCTTTTCAAAAAAATTTTTCTAAGACATTTCATACAGTGAAAAATAATTTTTTTTTGCGAAACTGTCTAATTCTTTTTGTTTGAAACTAACGTCATTAAAAATTGTCTAAGAAAGTTTTTTTACTTACTAAAAGTGAAAATTATTGAAAAAAAATTGTCTTTTCAAAAAAATTTTTCTAAGACATTTCATACAGTGAAAAATAATTTTTTTTTGCGAAACTGTCTAATTCGTTTTGTTTGAAACTAACGTCATTAAAAATTGTCTAAGAAAGTTTTTTTACGTACTAAAAGTGAAAATTATTGAAAAAAAATTAACTTTTCAAAAAAATTTTTCTAAGACATTTCATACAGTGAAAAATAATTTTTTTTTGCGAAACTGTCTAATTCTTTTTGTTTGAAACTAACGTCATTAAAAATTGTCTAAGAAAGTTTTTTTACGTACTAAAAGTGAAAATTATTGAAAAAAAATTGTCTTTTCAAAAAAATTTTTCCAAGACATTTCATATAGTGAAAAATAATTTTTTTTTGCGAAACTGTCTAATTTTTTTTGTTTGAAACTAACGTCATTAAAAATTGTCTAAGAAAGTTTTTTTACGTACTAAAAGTGAAAATTATTGAAAAAAAATTGTCTTTTCAAAAAAATTTTTCTAAGACATTTCATACAGTGAAAAATATTTTTTTTCTTGCGAAACTGTCTAATTCTTTTTGTTTGAAACTAACGTCATTACAAATTGTCTAAGAAAGTTTTTTTACGTACTAAAAGTGAAAATTATTGAAAAAAATTTTCTTTTCTAAAAAAATTTCAAAAATTTTTCAAAGACATTTCATACAGTCAAAAATAATTTTTTTTTTCGAAACTGTCTAATTCTTTTTGTTTGAAACTAACGTCATTACAAATTGTCTAAGAAAGTTTTTTTACGTACTAAAAGTGAAAATTATTGAAAAAAATTGTCTTTTCAAAAAAAATTTTCAAAAATTTTTCTAAGACATTTCATACAGTGAAAAATAATTTTTTTTTGCGAAACTGTCTAATTCTGTTTGTTTGAAACTAACGTCATTAAAAATTGTCTAAGAAAGTTTTTTTAAGTACTAAAAGTGAAAATTATTGAAAAAAAATTGTCTTTTCAAAAAAATTTTTCTAAGACATTTCATACAGTGAAAAATAATTTTTGTTTGTGAAACTGTCTAATTCGTTTTGTTTGAAACTAACGTCATTAAAAATTGTCTAAGAAAGTTTTTTTACGTACTAAAAGTGAAAATTATTGAAAAAAAATTGTCTTTTCAAAAAAATTTTTCTAAGACATTTCATACAGTGAAAAATATTTTTTTTCTTGCGAAACTGTCTAATTCTTTTTGTTTGAAACTAACGTCATTACAAATTGTCTAAGAAAGTTTTTTTACGTACTAAAAGTGAAAATTATTGAAAAAAATTTTCTTTTCTAAAAAAATTTCAAAAATTTTTCAAAGACATTTCATACAGTCAAAAATAATTTTTTTTTTCGAAACTGTCTAATTCTTTTTGTTTGAAACTAACGTCATTACAAATTGTCTAAGAAAGTTTTTTTACGTACTAAAAGTGAAAATTATTGAAAAAAATTGTCTTTTCAAAAAAAATTTTCAAAAATTTTTCTAAGACATTTCATACAGTGAAAAATAATTTTTTTTTGCGAAACTGTCTAATTCTTTTTGTTTGAAACTAACGTCATTAAAAATTGTCTAAGAAAGCTTTTTTACGTACTAAAAGTGAAAATAATTGAAAAAAAATTTTCTTTTTAATAAAAATTTTCAAAACTTTTTTTAAGACATTTCATACTGTGAAAAATAATTTTTTTTTGCGAAACTGTCTAATTCTTTTTGTTTGAAACTAACGTCATTAAAAATTGTCTAAGAAAGTTTTTTTACGTACTAAAAGTGAAAATTATTGAAAAAAATTTTCTTTTCAAAAAAATTTTTCTAAGACATTTCATACAGTGAAAAATAATTTTTTTTTGCGAAACTGTCTAATTCTTTTTGTTTGAAACTAACGTCATTAAAAATTGTCTAAGAAAGTTTTTTTACGTACTAAAAGTGAAAATTATTGAAAAAAAATTATCTTTTCAAAAAAATTTTTCTAAGACATTTCATACAGTGAAAAATAATTTTTTTTTGCGAAACTGTCTAATTCTTTTTGTTTGAAACTAACGTCATTAAAAATTGTCTAAGAAAGTTTTTTTACGTACTAAAAGTGAAAATTATTGAAAAAAATTTTCTTTTCAAGAAAAATTTTCAAAAATTTTTCTAAGACATTTCATACAGTGAAAAATAATTTTTTTTTGCGAAACTGTCTAATTCTTTTTGTTTGAAACTAACGTCATTAAAAATTGTCTAAGAAAGTTTTTTTACTTACTAAAAGTGAAAATTATTGAAAAAAAATTGTCTTTTCAAAAAAATTTTTCTAAGACATTTCATACAGTGAAAAACAATTTTTTTTTGCGAAACTGTCTAATTCGTTTTGTTTGAAACTAACGTCATTAAAAATTGTCTAAGAAAGTTTTTTTACGTACTAAAAGTGAAAATTATTGAAAAAAAATTAACTTTTCAAAAAAACTTTTCTAAGACATTTCATACAGTGAAAAATAATTTTTTTTTGCGAAACTGTCTAATTCTTTTTGTTTGAAACTAACGTCATTAAAAATTGTCTAAGAAAGTTTTTTTACGTACTAAAAGTGAAAATTATTGAAAAAAAATTGTCTTTTCAAAAAAATTTTTCCAAGACATTTCATATAGTGAAAAATAATTTTTTTTTGCGAAACTGTCTAATTTTTTTTGTTTGAAACTAACGTCATTAAAAATTGTCTAAGAAAGTTTTTTTACGTACTAAAAGTGAAAATTATTGAAAAAAAATTGTCTTTTCAAAAAAATTTTTCTAAGACATTTCATACAGTGAAAAATATTTTTTGTCTTGCGAAACTGTCTAATTCGTTTTGTTTGAAACTAACGTCATTACAAATTGTCTAAGAAAGTTTTTTTACGTACTAAAAGTGAAAATTATTGAAAAAAATTTTCTTTTCTAAAAAAATTTCAAAAATTTTTCAAAGACATTTCATACAGTCAAAAATAATTTTTTTTTTCGAAACTGTCTAATTCTTTTTGTTTGAAACTAACGTCATTACAAATTGTCTAAGAAAGTTTTTTTACGTACTAAAAGTGAAAATTATTGAAAAAAATTGTCTTTTCAAAAAAAATTTTCAAAAATTTTTCTAAGACATTTCATACAGTGAAAAATAATTTTTTTTTGCGAAACTGTCTAATTCTTTTTGTTTGAAACTAACGTCATTAAAAATTGTCTAAGAAAGCTTTTTTACGTACTAAAAGTGAAAATAATTGAAAAAAAATTTTCTTTTTAATAAATATTTTCAAAACTTTTTTTAAGACATTTCATACTGTGAAAAATAATTTTTTTTTGCGAAACTGTCTAATTCTTTTTGTTTGAAACTAACGTCATTAAAAATTGTCTAAGAAAGTTTTTTTACGTACTAAAAGTGAAAATTATTGAAAAAAAACTTTCTTTTCAAAAAAAATTTTCAAAGACATTTCATACAGTGAAAAATAATTTTTTTTTGCGAAACTGTCTAATTCTTTTTGTTTGAAACTAACGTCATTAAAAATTGTCTAAGAAAGTTTTTTTAAGTAATAAAAGTGAAAATTATTGAAAAAAAATTGTCTTTTCAAAAAAATTTTTCTAAGACATTTCATACAGTGAAAAATAATTTTTTTTTGCGAAACTGTCTAATTCGTTTTGTTTGAAACTAACGTCATTAAAAATTGTCTAAGAAAATTTTTTTACGTACTAAAAGTGAAAATTATTGAAAAAAAATTTTCTTTTCAAAAAAATTTTTCTAAGACATTTCATACAGTGAAAAATAATTTTTTTTTGCGAAACCGTCTAATTCTTTTTGTTTGAAACTAACGTCATTAAAAATTGTCTAAGAAAGTTTTTTTACGTACTAAAAGTGAAAATTATTGAAAACAAATTGTCTTTTCAAAAAAATTTTTCTAAGACATTTCATACAGTGAAAAATAATTTTTTTTTGCGAAACTGTCTAATTCTTTTTGTTTGAAACTAACGTCATTAAAAATTGTCTAAGAAAGTTTTTTTACGTACTAAAAGTGAAAATTATTGAAAAAAATTTTCTTTTCAAGAAAAATTTTCAAAAATTTTTCTAAGCCATTTCATACAGTGAAAAATAATTTTTTTTTGCGAAACTGTCTAATTCTTTTTGTTTGAAACTAACGTCATTAAAAATTGTCTAAGAATGTTTTTTTAAGTACTAAAAGTGAAAATTATTGAAAAAAAATTGTCTTTTCAAAAAAATTTTTCTAAGACATTTCATACAGTGAAAAATAATTTTTTTTTGCGAAACTGTCTAATTCGTTTTGTTTGAAACTAACGTCATTAAAAATTGTCTAAGAAAGTTTTTTTACGTACTAAAAGTGAAAATTATTGAAAAAAAATTTTCTTTTCAAAAAAATTTTTCTAAGACATTTCATACAGTGAAAAATATTTTTTTTTTTGCGAAACTGTCTAATTCTTTTTGTTTGAAACTAACGTCATTACAAATTGTCTAAGAAAGTTTTTTTACGTACTAAAAGTGAAAATTATTGAAAAAAATTGTCTTTTCAAAAAAAATTTTCAAAAATTTTTCTAAGACATTTCATACAGTGAAAAATTATTTTTTTTTGCGAAACTGTCTAATTCTTTTTGTTTGAAACTAACGTCATTAAAAATTGTCTAAGAAAGTTTTTTTACGTACTAAAAGTGAAAATTATTGAAAAAAATTGTCTTTTCAAAAAAAATTTTCAAAAATTTTTCTAAGACATTTCATACAGTGAAAAATAATTTTTTTTTGCGAAACTGTCTAATTTTTTTTGTTTGAAACCAACGTCATTAAAAATTGTCTAAGAAAGTTTTTTTACGTACTAAGAGTGAAAATAATTGAAAAAAAATTTTCTTTTCAATAAAAACTTTCAAAACTTTTTTTAAGACATTTCATACAGTGAAAAAAAATTTTTTTTTGCGAAACTGTCTAATTCTTTTTGTTTGAAACTAACGTCATTAAAAATTGTCTAAGAAAGTTTTTTTACGTACTAAAAGTGAAAATTATTGAAAAAAAACTTTCTTTTCAAAAAAAATTTTCAAAGACATTTCATACAGTGAAAAATAATTTTTTTTTGCGAAACTGTCTAATTCTTTTTGTTTGAAACTAACGTCATTAAAAATTGTCTAAGAAAGTTTTTTTAAGTACTAAAAGTGAAAATTATTGAAAAAAAATTGTCTTTTCAAAAAAATTTTTCTAAGACATTTCATACAGTGAAAAATAATTTTTTTTTGCTAAACTGTCTAATTCGTTTTGTTTGAAACTAACGTCATTAAAAATTGTCTAAGAAAGTTTTTTTACGCACTAAAACTGAAAATTATTGAAAAAAAATTTTCTTTTCAAAAAAATTTTTCTAACACATTTCATACAGTGAAAAATAATTTTTTTTTGCGAAACTGTCTAATTCTTTTTGTTTGAAACTAACGTCATTAAAAATTGTCTAAGAAAGTTTTTTTACGTACTAAAAGTGAAAATTATTGAAAAAAAATTTTCTTTTCAAAAAAATTTTTCTAAGACATTTCATACAGTGAAAAATAATTTTTTTTTGCGAAACTGTCTAATTCTTTTTGTTTGAAACTAACGTCATTAAAAATTGTCTAAGAAAGTTTTTTTACGTACTAAAAGTGAAAATTATTGAAAAAAATTTTCTTTTCAAGAAAAATTTTCAAAAATTTTTCTAAGACATTTCATACAGTGAAAAATAATTTTTTTTTGCGAAACTGTCTAATTCTTTTTGTTTGAAACTAACGTCATTAAACATTGTCTAAGAAAGTTTTTTACGTACTAAAAGTGAAAATTATTGAAAAAAAATTGTCTTTTCAAAAAAATTTTTCTAAGACATTTTATACAGTGAAAAATAATTTTTTTTTGCGAAACTGTCTAATTCGTTTTGTTTGAAACTAACGTCATTAAAAATTGTCTAAGAAAGTTTTTTTACTTACTAAAAGTGAAAATTATTGAAAAAAAATTGTCTTTTCAAAAAAATTTTTCTAAGACATTTTATACAGTGAAAAATAATTTTTTTTTGCGAAACTGTCTAATTCGTTTTGTTTGAAACTAACGTCATTAAAAATTGTCTAAGAAAGTTTTTTTACGTACTAAAACTGAAAATTATTGAAAAAAAATTTTCTTTTCAAAAAAATTTTTCTAAGACATTTCATACAGTGAAAAATATTTTTTTTTTTGCGAAACTGTCTAATTCTTTTTGTTTGAAACTAACCTCATTACAAATTGTCTAAGAAAGTTTTTTTACGTACTAAAAGTGAAAATTATTGAAAAAAATTGTCTTTTCAAAAAAAATTTTCAAAAATTTTTCTAAGACATTTCATACAGTGAAAAATTATTTTTTTTTGCGAAACTGTCTAATTCTTTTTGTTTGAAACTAACGTCATTAAAAATTGTCTAAGAAAGTTTTTTTACGTACTAAAAGTGAAAATTATTGAAAAAAATTGTCTTTTCAAAAATAATTTTCAAAAATTTTTCTAAGACATTTCATACAGTGAAAAATAATTTTTTTTTGCGAAACTGTCTAATTTTTTTTGTTTGAAACTAACGTCATTAAAAATTGTCTAAGAAAGTTTTTTTACGTACTAAAAGTGAAAATAATTGAAAAAAAATTTTCTTTTCAATAAAAACTTTCAAAACTTTTTTTAAGACATTTTATACAGTGAAAAAAAATTTTTTTTTGCGAAACTGTCTAATTCTTTTTGTTTGAAACTAACGTCATTAAAAATTGTCTATGAAAGTTTTTTTACGTACTAAAAGTGAAAATTATTGAAAAAAAACTTTCTTTTCAAAAAAAATTTTCAAAGACATTTCATACAGTGAAAAATAATTTTTTTTTGCGAAACTGTCTAATTCTTTTTGTTTGAAACTAACGTCATTAAAAATTGTCTAAGAAAGTTTTTTTAAGTACTAAAAGTGAAAATTATTGAAAACAAATTGTCTTTTCAAAAAAATTTTTCTAAGACATTTCATACAGTGAAAAATAATTTTTTTTTGCTAAACTGTCTAATTCGTTTTGTTTGAAACTAACGTCATTAAAAATTGTCTAAGAAAGTTTTTTTACGTACTAAAACTGAAAATTATTGAAAAAAAATTTTCTTTTCAAAAAAATTTTTCTAACACATTTCATACAGTGAAAAATAATTTTTTTTTGCGAAACTGTCTAATTCTTTTTGTTTGAAACTAACGTCATTAAAAATTGTCTAAGAAAGTTTTTTACGTACTAAAAATGAAAATTATTGAAAAAAAAATGTTATTTGAAAAAAATTTTTCTAAGACATTTCATACAGTGAAAAATAATTTTTTTTTGCGAAACTATCCAATTCTTTTTGTTTGAAACTAACGTCATTAAAAATTGTCTAAGAAAGTTTTTTTACGTACTAAAAGTGAAAATAATTGAAAAAAAATTTTCTTTTCAATAAAAACTTTCAAAACTTTTTTTAAGACATTTCATACAGTGAAAAAAAATTTTTTTTTGCGAAACTGTCTAATTCTTTTTGTTTGAAACTAACGTCATTAAAAATTGTCTAAGAAAGTTTTTTACGTACTAAAAGTGAAAATTATTGAAAAAAAATTGTCTTTTCAAAAAAATTTTTCTAAGACATTTTATACAGTGAAAAATAATTTTTTTTTGCGAAACTGTCTAATTCGTTTTGTTTGAAACTAACGTCATTAAAAATTGTCTAAGAAAGTTTTTTTACTTACTAAAAGTGAAAAATATTGAAAAAAAATTTTCTTTTTAAAAAAATTTTTCCAAGACATTTCATACAGTGAAAAATAATTTTTTTTTGCGAAACTGTCTAATTCTTTTTTTTTTAAACTAACGTCATTAAAAATTGTCTAAGAAAGTTTTTTTACGTACTAAAAGTGAAAATTATTGAAAAAAACTTGTCTTTTCAAAAAAAATTTTCAAAATTTTTTCTAAGACATTTCATACTGTAAAAAATAATTTTTTTTTGCGAAACTGTCTAATTCTTTTTGTTTGAAACTAACGTCATTAAAAATTGTATAAGAAAGTTTTTTTACGTACTAAAAGTGAAAATTATTGAAAAAAATTTTCTTTTCAAGAAAAATTTTCAAAAATTTTTCTAAGACATTTCATACAGTGAAAAATAATTTTTTTTTGCGAAACTGTCTAATTCGTTTTGTTTGAAACTAACGTCATTAAAAATTGTCTAAGAAAGTTTTTTTAAGTACTAAACGTGAAAATTATTGAAAAAAAATTGTCTTTTCAAAAAAATTTTTCTAAGACATTTTATACAGTGAAAAATAATTTTTTTTTGCGAAACTGTCTAATTCGTTTTGTTTGAAACTAACGTCATTGCAAATTGTCTAAGAAAGTTTTTTTACTTACTAAAAGTGAAAATTATTGAAAAAAAATTTTCTTTTTAAAAAAATTTTTCCAAGACATTTCATACAGTGAAAAATAATTTTTTTTTGCGAAACTGTCTAATTCGTTTTGTTTGAAACTAACGTCATTAAAAATTGTTTAAGAAAGTTTTTTTACGTACTAAAAGTGAAAATTATTGAAAAAAAATTTTCTTTTTAATAAATATTTTCCAAGACATTTCATACAGTGAAAAATAATTTTTTTTTGCGAAACTGTCTAATTCTGTTTGTTTGAAACTAACGTCATTAAAAATTGTCTAAGAAAGTTTTTTTAAGTACTAAAAGTGAAAATTATTGAAAAAAAATTGTCTTTTCAAAAAAATTTTTCTAAGACATTTCATACAGTGAAAAATAATTTTTGTTTGTGAAACTGTCTAATTCGTTTTGTTTGAAACTAACGTCATTAAAAATTGTCTAAGAAAGTTTTTTTACGTACTAAAAGTGAAAATTATTGAAAAAAAATTGTCTTTTCAAAAAAATTTTTCTAAGACATTTCATACAGTGAAAAATATTTTTTTTCTTGCGAAACTGTCTAATTCTTTTTGTTTGAAACTAACGTCATTACAAATTGTCTAAGAAAGTTTTTTTACGTACTAAAAGTGAAAATTATTGAAAAAAATTTTCTTTTCTAAAAAAATTTCAAAAATTTTTCAAAGACATTTCATACAGTCAAAAATAATTTTTTTTTTCGAAACTGTCTAATTCTTTTTGTTTGAAACTAACGTCATTACAAATTGTCTAAGAAAGTTTTTTTACGTACTAAAAGTGAAAATTATTGAAAAAAATTGTCTTTTCAAAAAAAATTTTCAAAAATTTTTCTAAGACATTTCATACAGTGAAAAATAATTTTTTTTTGCGAAACTGTCTAATTCTTTTTGTTTGAAACTAACGTCATTAAAAATTGTCTAAGAAAGCTTTTTTACGTACTAAAAGTGAAAATAATTGAAAAAAAATTTTCTTTTTAATAAAAATTTTCAAAACTTTTTTTAAGACATTTCATACTGTGAAAAATAATTTTTTTTTGCGAAACTGTCTAATTCTTTTTGTTTGAAACTAACGTCATTAAAAATTGTCTAAGAAAGTTTTTTTACGTACTAAAAGTGAAAATTATTGAAAAAAATTTTCTTTTCAAAAAAATTTTTCTAAGACATTTCATACAGTGAAAAATAATTTTTTTTTGCGAAACTGTCTAATTCTTTTTGTTTGAAACTAACGTCATTAAAAATTGTCTAAGAAAGTTTTTTTACGTACTAAAAGTGAAAATTATTGAAAAAAAATTATCTTTTCAAAAAAATTTTTCTAAGACATTTCATACAGTGAAAAATAATTTTTTTTTGCGAAACTGTCTAATTCTTTTTGTTTGAAACTAACGTCATTAAAAATTGTCTAAGAAAGTTTTTTTACGTACTAAAAGTGAAAATTATTGAAAAAAATTTTCTTTTCAAGAAAAATTTTCAAAAATTTTTCTAAGACATTTCATACAGTGAAAAATAATTTTTTTTTGCGAAACTGTCTAATTCTTTTTGTTTGAAACTAACGTCATTAAAAATTGTCTAAGAAAGTTTTTTTAAGTACTAAAAGTGAAAATTATTGAAAAAAAATTGTCTTTTCAAAAAAATTTTTCTAAGACATTTCATACAGTGAAAAATAATTTTTTTTTGCGAAACTGTCTAATTCTTTTTGTTTGAAACTAACGTCATTAAAAATTGTCTAAGAAAGTTTTTTTACTTACTAAAAGTGAAAATTATTGAAAAAAAATTGTCTTTTCAAAAAAATTTTTCTAAGACATTTCATACAGTGAAAAATAATTTTTTTTTGCGAAACTGTCTAATTCGTTTTGTTTGAAACTAACGTCATTAAAAATTGTCTAAGAAAGTTTTTTTACGTACTAAAAGTGAAAATTATTGAAAAAAAATTAACTTTTCAAAAAAATTTTTCTAAGACATTTCATACAGTGAAAAATAATTTTTTTTTGCGAAACTGTCTAATTCTTTTTGTTTGAAACTAACGTCATTAAAAATTGTCTAAGAAAGTTTTTTTACGTACTAAAAGTGAAAATTATTGAAAAAAAATTGTCTTTTCAAAAAAATTTTTCCAAGACATTTCATATAGTGAAAAATAATTTTTTTTTGCGAAACTGTCTAATTTTTTTTGTTTGAAACTAACGTCATTAAAAATTGTCTAAGAAAGTTTTTTTACGTACTAAAAGTGAAAATTATTGAAAAAAAATTGTCTTTTCAAAAAAATTTTTCTAAGACATTTCATACAGTGAAAAATATTTTTTTTCTTGCGAAACTGTCTAATTCTTTTTGTTTGAAACTAACGTCATTACAAATTGTCTAAGAAAGTTTTTTACGTACTAAAAGTGAAAATTATTGAAAAAAATTTTCTTTTCTAAAAAAATTTCAAAAATTTTTCAAAGACATTTCATACAGTCAAAAATAATTTTTTTTTTCGAAACTGTCTAATTCTTTTTGTTTGAAACTAACGTCATTACAAATTGTCTAAGAAAGTTTTTTTACGTACTAAAAGTGAAAATTATTGAAAAAAATTGTCTTTTCAAAAAAAATTTTCAAAAATTTTTCTAAGACATTTCATACAGTGAAAAATAATTTTTTTTTGCGAAACTGTCTAATTCTGTTTGTTTGAAACTAACGTCATTAAAAATTGTCTAAGAAAGTTTTTTTAAGTACTAAAAGTGAAAATTATTGAAAAAAAATTGTCTTTTCAAAAAAATTTTTCTAAGACATTTCATACAGTGAAAAATAATTTTTGTTTGTGAAACTGTCTAATTCGTTTTGTTTGAAACTAACGTCATTAAAAATTGTCTAAGAAAGTTTTTTTACGTACTAAAAGTGAAAATTATTGAAAAAAAATTGTCTTTTCAAAAAAATTTTTCTAAGACATTTCATACAGTGAAAAATATTTTTTTTCTTGCGAAACTGTCTAATTCTTTTTGTTTGAAACTAACGTCATTACAAATTGTCTAAGAAAGTTTTTTTACGTACTAAAAGTGAAAATTATTGAAAAAAATTTTCTTTTCTAAAAAAATTTCAAAAATTTTTCAAAGACATTTCATACAGTCAAAAATAATTTTTTTTTTCGAAACTGTCTAATTCTTTTTGTTTGAAACTAACGTCATTACAAATTGTCTAAGAAAGTTTTTTTACGTACTAAAAGTGAAAATTATTGAAAAAAATTGTCTTTTCAAAAAAAATTTTCAAAAATTTTTCTAAGACATTTCATACAGTGAAAAATAATTTTTTTTTGCGAAACTGTCTAATTCTTTTTGTTTGAAACTAACGTCATTAAAAATTGTCTAAGAAAGCTTTTTTACGTACTAAAAGTGAAAATAATTGAAAAAAAATTTTCTTTTTAATAAAAATTTTCAAAACTTTTTTTAAGACATTTCATACTGTGAAAAATAATTTTTTTTTGCGAAACTGTCTAATTCTTTTTGTTTGAAACTAACGTCATTAAAAATTGTCTAAGAAAGTTTTTTTACGTACTAAAAGTGAAAATTATTGAAAAAAATTTTCTTTTCAAAAAAATTTTTCTAAGACATTTCATACAGTGAAAAATAATTTTTTTTTGCGAAACTGTCTAATTCTTTTTGTTTGAAACTAACGTCATTAAAAATTGTCTAAGAAAGTTTTTTTACGTACTAAAAGTGAAAATTATTGAAAAAAAATTATCTTTTCAAAAAAATTTTTCTAAGACATTTCATACAGTGAAAAATAATTTTTTTTTGCGAAACTGTCTAATTCTTTTTGTTTGAAACTAACGTCATTAAAAATTGTCTAAGAAAGTTTTTTTACGTACTAAAAGTGAAAATTATTGAAAAAAATTTTCTTTTCAAGAAAAATTTTCAAAAATTTTTCTAAGACATTTCATACAGTGAAAAATAATTTTTTTTTGCGAAACTGTCTAATTCTTTTTGTTTGAAACTAACGTCATTAAAAATTGTCTAAGAAAGTTTTTTTAAGTACTAAAAGTGAAAATTATTGAAAAAAAATTGTCTTTTCAAAAAAATTTTTCTAAGACATTTCATACAGTGAAAAATAATTTTTTTTTGCGAAACTGTCTAATTCTTTTTGTTTGAAACTAACGTCATTAAAAATTGTCTAAGAAAGTTTTTTTACTTACTAAAAGTGAAAATTATTGAAAAAAAATTGTCTTTTCAAAAAAATTTTTCTAAGACATTTCATACAGTGAAAAATAATTTTTTTTTGCGAAACTGTCTAATTCGTTTTGTTTGAAACTAACGTCATTAAAAATTGTCTAAGAAAGTTTTTTTACGTACTAAAAGTGAAAATTATTGAAAAAAAATTAACTTTTCAAAAAAACTTTTCTAAGACATTTCATACAGTGAAAAATAATTTTTTTTTGCGAAACTGTCTAATTCTTTTTGTTTGAAACTAACGTCATTAAAAATTGTCTAAGAAAGTTTTTTTACGTACTAAAAGTGAAAATTATTGAAAAAAAATTGTCTTTTCAAAAAAATTTTTCCAAGACATTTCATATAGTGAAAAATAATTTTTTTTTGCGAAACTGTCTAATTTTTTTTGTTTGAAACTAACGTCATTAAAAATTGTCTAAGAAAGTTTTTTTACGTACTAAAAGTGAAAATTATTGAAAAAAAATTGTCTTTTCAAAAAAATTTTTCTAAGACATTTCATACAGTGAAAAATATTTTTTTTCTTGCGAAACTGTCTAATTCTTTTTGTTTGAAACTAACGTCATTACAAATTGTCTAAGAAAGTTTTTTTACGTACTAAAAGTGAAAATTATTGAAAAAAATTTTCTTTTCTAAAAAAATTTCAAAAATTTTTCAAAGACATTTCATACAGTCAAAAATAATTTTTTTTTTCGAAACTGTCTAATTCTTTTTGTTTGAAACTAACGTCATTACAAATTGTCTAAGAAAGTTTTTTTACGTACTAAAAGTGAAAAGTATTGAAAAAAATTGTCTTTTCAAAAAAAATTTTCAAAAATTTTTCTAAGACATTTCATACAGTGAAAAATAATTTTTTTTTGCGAAACTGTCTAATTCTTTTTGTTTGAAACTAACGTCATTAAAAATTGTCTAAGAAAGCTTTTTTACGTACTAAAAGTGAAAATAATTGAAAAAAAATTTTCTTTTTAATAAATATTTTCAAAACTTTTTTTAAGACATTTCATACTGTGAAAAATAATTTTTTTTTGCGAAACTGTCTAATTCTTTTTGTTTGAAACTAACGTCATTAAAAATTGTCTAAGAAAGTTTTTTTACGTACTAAAAGTGAAAATTATTGAAAAAAAACTTTCTTTTCAAAAAAAATTTTCAAAGACATTTCATACAGTGAAAAATAATTTTTTTTTGCGAAACTGTCTAATTCTTTTTGTTTGAAACTAACGTCATTAAAAATTGTCTAAGAAAGTTTTTTTACGTACTAAAAGTGAAAATTATTGAAAAAAAATTATCTTTTCAAAAAAATTTTTCTAAGACATTTCATACAGTGAAAAATAATTTTTTTTTGCGAAACTGTCTAATTCTTTTTGTTTGAAACTAACGTCATTAAAAATTGTCTAAGAAAGTTTTTTTACGTACTAAAAGTGAAAATTATTGAAAAAAATTTTCTTTTCAAGAAAAATTTTCAAAAATTTTTCTAAGACATTTCATACAGTGAAAAATAATTTTTTTTTGCGAAACTGTCTAATTCTTTTTGTTTGAAACTAACGTCATTAAAAATTGTCTAAGAAAGTTTTTTTAAGTACTAAAAGTGAAAATTATTGAAAAAAAATTGTCTTTTCAAAAAAATTTTTCTAAGACATTTCATACAGTGAAAAATAATTTTTTTTTGCGAAACTGTCTAATTCTTTTTGTTTGAAACTAACGTCATTAAAAATTGTCTAAGAAAGTTTTTTTACTTACTAAAAGTGAAAATTATTGAAAAAAAATTGTCTTTTCAAAAAAATTTTTCTAAGACATTTCATACAGTGAAAAATAATTTTTTTTTGCGAAACTGTCTAATTCGTTTTGTTTGAAACTAACGTCATTAAAAATTGTCTAAGAAAGTTTTTTTACGTACTAAAAGTGAAAATTATTGAAAAAAAATTAACTTTTCAAAAAAACTTTTCTAAGACATTTCATACAGTGAAAAATAATTTTTTTTTGCGAAACTGTCTAATTCTTTTTGTTTGAAACTAACGTCATTAAAAATTGTCTAAGAAAGTTTTTTTACGTACTAAAAGTGAAAATTATTGAAAAAAAATTGTCTTTTCAAAAAAATTTTTCCAAGACATTTCATATAGTGAAAAATAATTTTTTTTTGCGAAACTGTCTAATTTTTTTTGTTTGAAACTAACGTCATTAAAAATTGTCTAAGAAAGTTTTTTTACGTACTAAAAGTGAAAATTATTGAAAAAAAATTGTCTTTTCAAAAAAATTTTTCTAAGACATTTCATACAGTGAAAAATATTTTTTTTCTTGCGAAACTGTCTAATTCGTTTTGTTTGAAACTAACGTCATTACAAATTGTCTAAGAAAGTTTTTTTACGTACTAAAAGTGAAAATTATTGAAAAAAATTTTCTTTTCTAAAAAAATTTAAAAAATTTTTCAAAGACATTTCATACAGTCAAAAATAATTTTTTTTTTCGAAACTGTCTAATTCTTTTTGTTTGAAACTAACGTCATTACAAATTGTCTAAGAAAGTTTTTTTACGTACTAAAAGTGAAAATTATTGAAAAAAATTGTCTTTTCAAAAAAAATTTTCAAAAATTTTTCTAAGACATTTCATACAGTGAAAAATAATTTTTTTTTGCGAAACTGTCTAATTCTTTTTGTTTGAAACTAACGTCATTAAAAATTGTCTAAGAAAGCTTTTTTACGTACTAAAAGTGAAAATAATTGAAAAAAAATTTTCTTTTTAATAAATATTTTCAAAACTTTTTTTAAGACATTTCATACTGTGAAAAATAATTTTTTTTTGCGAAACTGTCTAATTCTTTTTGTTTGAAACTAACGTCATTAAAAATTGTCTAAGAAAGTTTTTTTACGTACTAAAAGTGAAAATTATTGAAAAAAAACTTTCTTTTCAAAAAAAATTTTCAAAGACATTTCATACAGTGAAAAATAATTTTTTTTTGCGAAACTGTCTAATTCTTTTTGTTTGAAACTAACGTCATTAAAAATTGTCTAAGAAAGTTTTTTTAAGTAATAAAAGTGAAAATTATTGAAAAAAAATTGTCTTTTCAAAAAAATTTTTCTAAGACATTTCATACAGTGAAAAATAATTTTTTTTTGCGAAACTGTGTAATTCGTTTTGTTTGAAACTAACGTCATTAAAAATTGTCTAAGAAAATTTTTTTACGTACTAAAAGTGAAAATTATTGAAAAAAAATTTTCTTTTCAAAAAAATTTTTCTAAGACATTTCATACAGTGAAAAATAATTTTTTTTTGCGAAACCGTCTAATTCTTTTTGTTTGAAACTAACGTCATTAAAAATTGTCTAAGAAAGTTTTTTTACGTACTAAAAGTGAAAATTATTGAAAACAAATTGTCTTTTCAAAAAAATTTTTCTAAGACATTTCATACAGTGAAAAATAATTTTTTTTTGCGAAACTGTCTAATTCTTTTTGTTTGAAACTAACGTCATTAAAAATTGTCTAAGAAAGTTTTTTTACGTACTAAAAGTGAAAATTATTGAAAAAAATTTTCTTTTCAAGAAAAATTTTCAAAAATTTTTCTAAGCCATTTCATACAGTGAAAAATAATTTTTTTTTGCGAAACTGTCTAATTCTTTTTGTTTGAAACTAACGTCATTAAAAATTGTCTAAGAATGTTTTTTTAAGTACTAAAAGTGAAAATTATTGAAAAAAAATTGTCTTTTCAAAAAAATTTTTCTAAGACATTTCATACAGTGAAAAATAATTTTTTTTTGCGAAACTGTCTAATTCGTTTTGTTTGAAACTAACGTCATTAAAAATTGTCTAAGAAAGTTTTTTTACGTACTAAAACTGAAAATTATTGAAAAAAAATTTTCTTTTCAAAAAAATTTTTCTAAGACATTTCATACAGTGAAAAATATTTTTTTTTTTGCGAAACTGTCTAATTCTTTTTGTTTGAAACTAACGTCATTACAAATTGTCTAAGAAAGTTTTTTTACGTACTAAAAGTGAAAATTATTGAAAAAAATTGTCTTTTCAAAAAAAATTTTCAAAAATTTTTCTAAGACATTTCATACAGTGAAAAATTATTTTTTTTTGCGAAACTGTCTAATTCTTTTTGTTTGAAACTAACGTCATTAAAAATTGTCTAAGAAAGTTTTTTTACGTACTAAAAGTGAAAATTATTGAAAAAAATTGTCTTTTCAAAAAAAATTTTCAAAAATTTTTCTAAGACATTTCATACAGTGAAAAATAATTTTTTTTTGCGAAACTGTCTAATTTTTTTTGTTTGAAACCAACGTCATTAAAAATTGTCTAAGAAAGTTTTTTTACGTACTAAGAGTGAAAATAATTGAAAAAAAATTTTCTTTTCAATAAAAACTTTCAAAACTTTTTTTAAGACATTTCATACAGTGAAAAAAAATTTTTTTTTGCGAAACTGTCTAATTCTTTTTGTTTGAAACTAACGTCATTAAAAATTGTCTAAGAAAGTTTTTTTACGTACTAAAAGTGAAAATTATTGAAAAAAAACTTTCTTTTCAAAAAAAATTTTCAAAGACATTTCATACAGTGAAAAATAATTTTTTTTTGCGAAACTGTCTAATTCTTTTTGTTTGAAACTAACGTCATTAAAAATTGTCTAAGAAAGTTTTTTTAAGTACTAAAAGTGAAAATTATTGAAAAAAAATTGTCTTTTCAAAAAAATTTTTCTAAGACATTTCATACAGTGAAAAATAATTTTTTTTTGCTAAACTGTCTAATTCGTTTTGTTTGAAACTAACGTCATTAAAAATTGTCTAAGAAAGTTTTTTTACGCACTAAAACTGAAAATTATTGAAAAAAAATTTTCTTTTCAAAAAAATTTTTCTAACACATTTCATACAGTGAAAAATAATTTTTTTTTGCGAAACTGTCTAATTCTTTTTGTTTGAAACTAACGTCATTAAAAATTGTCTAAGAAAGTTTTTTTACGTACTAAAAGTGAAAATTATTGAAAAAAAATTTTCTTTTCAAAAAAATTTTTCTAAGACATTTCATACAGTGAAAAATAATTTTTTTTTGCGAAACTGTCTAATTCTTTTTGTTTGAAACTAACGTCATTAAAAATTGTCTAAGAAAGTTTTTTTACGTACTAAAAGTGAAAATTATTGAAAAAAATTTTCTTTTCAAGAAAAATTTTCAAAAATTTTTCTAAGACATTTCATACAGTGAAAAATAATTTTTTTTTGCGAAACTGTCTAATTCTTTTTGTTTGAAACGAACGTCATTAAACATTGTCTAAGAAAGTTTTTTACGTACTAAAAGTGAAAATTATTGAAAAAAAATTGTCTTTTCAAAAAAATTTTTCTAAGACATTTTATACAGTGAAAAATAATTTTTTTTTGCGAAACTGTCTAATTCGTTTTGTTTGAAACTAACGTCATTAAAAATTGTCTAAGAAAGTTTTTTTACTTACTAAAAGTGAAAATTATTGAAAAAAAATTGTCTTTTCAAAAAAATTTTTCTAAGACATTTTATACAGTGAAAAATAATTTTTTTTTGCGAAACTGTCTAATTCGTTTTGTTTGAAACTAACGTCATTAAAAATTGTCTAAGAAAGTTTTTTTACGTACTAAAACTGAAAATTATTGAAAAAAAATTTTCTTTTCAAAAAAATTTTTCTAAGACATTTCATACAGTGAAAAATATTTTTTTTTTTGCGAAACTGTCTAATTCTTTTTGTTTGAAACTAACCTCATTACAAATTGTCTAAGAAAGTTTTTTTACGTACTAAAAGTGAAAATTATTGAAAAAAATTGTCTTTTCAAAAAAAATTTTCAAAAATTTTTCTAAGACATTTCATACAGTGAAAAATTATTTTTTTTTGCGAAACTGTCTAATTCTTTTTGTTTGAAACTAACGTCATTAAAAATTGTCTAAGAAAGTTTTTTTACGTACTAAAAGTGAAAATTATTGAAAAAAATTGTCTTTTCAAAAAAAATTTTCAAAAATTTTTCTAAGACATTTCATACAGTGAAAAATAATTTTTTTTTGCGAAACTGTCTAATTTTTTTTGTTTGAAACTAACGTCATTAAAAATTGTCTAAGAAAGTTTTTTTACGTACTAAAAGTGAAAATAATTGAAAAAAAATTTTCTTTTCAATAAAAACTTTCAAAACTTTTTTTAAGACATTTTATACAGTGAAAAAAAATTTTTTTTTGCGAAACTGTCTAATTCTTTTTGTTTGAAACTAACGTCATTAAAAATTGTCTAAGAAAGTTTTTTTACGTACTAAAAGTGAAAATTATTGAAAAAAAACTTTCTTTTCAAAAAAAATTTTCAAAGACATTTCATACAGTGAAAAATAATTTTTTTTTGCGAAACTGTCTAATTCTTTTTGTTTGAAACTAACGTCATTAAAAATTGTCTAAGAAAGTTTTTTTAAGTACTAAAAGTGAAAATTATTGAAAACAAATTGTCTTTTCAAAAAAATTTTTCTAAGACATTTCATACAGTGAAAAATAATTTTTTTTTGCTAAACTGTCTAATTCGTTTTGTTTGAAACTAACGTCATTAAAAATTGTCTAAGAAAGTTTTTTTACGTACTAAAACTGAAAATTATTGAAAAAAAATTTTCTTTTCAAAAAAATTTTTCTAACACATTTCATACAGTGAAAAATAATTTTTTTTTGCGAAACTGTCTAATTCTTTTTGTTTGAAACTAACGTCATTAAAAATTGTCTAAGAAAGTTTTTTACGTACTAAAAATGAAAATTATTGAAAAAAAAATGTTATTTGAAAAAAATTTTTCTAAGACATTTCATACAGTGAAAAATAATTTTTTTTTGCGAAACTATCCAATTCTTTTTGTTTGAAACTAACGTCATTAAAAATTGTCTAAGAAAGTTTTTTTACGTACTAAAAGTGAAAATAATTGAAAAAAAATTTTCTTTTCAATAAAAACTTTCAAAACTTTTTTTAAGACATTTCATACAGTGAAAAAAAATTTTTTTTTGCGAAACTGTCTAATTCTTTTTGTTTGAAACTAACGTCATTAAAAATTGTCTAAGAAAGTTTTTTACGTACTAAAAGTGAAAATTATTGAAAAAAAATTGTCTTTTCAAAAAAATTTTTCTAAGACATTTTATACAGTGAAAAATAATTTTTTTTTGCGAAACTGTCTAATTCGTTTTGTTTGAAACTAACGTCATTAAAAATTGTCTAAGAAAGTTTTTTTACTTACTAAAAGTGAAAAATATTGAAAAAAAATTTTCTTTTTAAAAAAATTTTTCCAAGACATTTCATACAGTGAAAAATAATTTTTTTTTGCGAAACTGTCTAATTCTTTTTTTTTTAAACTAACGTCATTAAAAATTGTCTAAGAAAGTTTTTTTACGTACTAAAAGTGAAAATTATTGAAAAAAACTTGTCTTTTCAAAAAAAATTTTCAAAATTTTTTCTAAGACATTTCATACTGTAAAAAATAATTTTTTTTTGCGAAACTGTCTAATTCTTTTTGTTTGAAACTAACGTCATTAAAAATTGTATAAGAAAGTTTTTTTACGTACTAAAAGTGAAAATTATTGAAAAAAATTTTCTTTTCAAGAAAAATTTTCAAAAATTTTTCTAAGACATTTCATACAGTGAAAAATAATTTTTTTTTGCGAAACTGTCTAATTCGTTTTGTTTGAAACTAACGTCATTAAAAATTGTCTAAGAAAGTTTTTTTAAGTACTAAACGTGAAAATTATTGAAAAAAAATTGTCTTTTCAAAAAAATTTTTCTAAGACATTTTATACAATGAAAAATAATTTTTTTTTGCGAAACTGTCTAATTCGTTTTGTTTGAAACTAACGTCATTGCAAATTGTCTAAGAAAGTTTTTTTACTTACTAAAAGTGAAAATTATTGAAAAAAAATTTTCTTTTTAAAAAAATTTTTCCAAGACATTTCATACAGTGAAAAATAATTTTTTTTTGCGAAACTGTCTAATTCGTTTTGTTTGAAACTAACGTCATTAAAAATTGTTTAAGAAAGTTTTTTTACGTACTAAAAGTGAAAATTATTGAAAAAAAATTTTCTTTTTAATAAATATTTTCCAAGACATTTCATACAGTGAAAAATAATTTTTTTTTGCGAAACTGTCTAATTCTGTTTGTTTGAAACTAACGTCATTAAAAATTGTCTAAGAAAGTTTTTTTAAGTACTAAAAGTGAAAATTATTGAAAAAAAATTGTCTTTTCAAAAAAATTTTTCTAAGACATTTCATACAGTGAAAAATAATTTTTGTTTGTGAAACTGTCTAATTCGTTTTGTTTGAAACTAACGTCATTAAAAATTGTCTAAGAAAGTTTTTTTACGTACTAAAAGTGAAAATTATTGAAAAAAAATTGTCTTTTCAAAAAAATTTTTCTAAGACATTTCATACAGTGAAAAATATTTTTTTTCTTGCGAAACTGTCTAATTCTTTTTGTTTGAAACTAACGTCATTACAAATTGTCTAAGAAAGTTTTTTTACGTACTAAAAGTGAAAATTATTGAAAAAAATTTTCTTTTCTAAAAAAATTTCAAAAATTTTTCAAAGACATTTCATACAGTCAAAAATAATTTTTTTTTTCGAAACTGTCTAATTCTTTTTGTTTGAAACTAACGTCATTACAAATTGTCTAAGAAAGTTTTTTTACGTACTAAAAGTGAAAATTATTGAAAAAAATTGTCTTTTCAAAAAAAATTTTCAAAAATTTTTCTAAGACATTTCATACAGTGAAAAATAATTTTTTTTTGCGAAACTGTCTAATTCTTTTTGTTTGAAACTAACGTCATTAAAAATTGTCTAAGAAAGCTTTTTTACGTACTAAAAGTGAAAATAATTGAAAAAAAATTTTCTTTTTAATAAAAATTTTCAAAACTTTTTTTAAGACATTTCATACTGTGAAAAATAATTTTTTTTTGCGAAACTGTCTAATTCTTTTTGTTTGAAACTAACGTCATTAAAAATTGTCTAAGAAAGTTTTTTTACGTACTAAAAGTGAAAATTATTGAAAAAAATTTTCTTTTCAAAAAAATTTTTCTAAGACATTTCATACAGTGAAAAATAATTTTTTTTTGCGAAACTGTCTAATTCTTTTTGTTTGAAACTAACGTCATTAAAAATTGTCTAAGAAAATTTTTTTACGTACTAAAAGTGAAAATTATTGAAAAAAAATTATCTTTTCAAAAAAATTTTTCTAAGACATTTCATACAGTGAAAAATAATTTTTTTTTGCGAAACCGTCTAATTCTTTTTGTTTGAAACTAACGTCATTAAAAATTGTCTAAGAAAGTTTTTTTACGTACTAAAAGTGAAAATTATTGAAAACAAATTGTCTTTTCAAAAAAATTTTTCTAAGACATTTCATACAGTGAAAAATAATTTTTTTTTGCGAAACTGTCTAATTCTTTTTGTTTGAAACTAACGTCATTAAAAATTGTCTAAGAAAGTTTTTTTACGTACTAAAAGTGAAAATTATTGAAAAAAATTTTCTTTTCAAGAAAAATTTTCAAAAATTTTTCTAAGCCATTTCATACAGTGAAAAATAATTTTTTTTTGCGAAACTGTCTAATTCTTTTTGTTTGAAACTAACGTCATTAAAAATTGTCTAAGAATGTTTTTTTAAGTACTAAAAGTGAAAATTATTGAAAAAAAATTGTCTTTTCAAAAAAATTTTTCTAAGACATTTCATACAGTGAAAAATAATTTTTTTTTGCGAAACTGTCTAATTCGTTTTGTTTGAAACTAACGTCATTAAAAATTGTCTAAGAAAGTTTTTTTACGTACTAAAACTGAAAATTATTGAAAAAAAATTTTCTTTTCAAAAAAATTTTTCTAAGACATTTCATACAGTGAAAAATATTTTTTTTTTTTGCGAAACTGTCTAATTCTTTTTGTTTGAAACTAACGTCATTACAAATTGTCTAAGAAAGTTTTTTTACGTACTAAAAGTGAAAATTATTGAAAAAAATTGTCTTTTCAAAAAAAATTTTCAAAAATTTTTCTAAGACATTTCATACAGTGAAAAATTATTTTTTTTTGCGAAACTGTCTAATTCTTTTTGTTTGAAACTAACGTCATTAAAAATTGTCTAAGAAAGTTTTTTTACGTACTAAAAGTGAAAATTATTGAAAAAAATTGTCTTTTCAAAAAAAATTTTCAAAAATTTTTCTAAGACATTTCATACAGTGAAAAATAATTTTTTTTTGCGAAACTGTCTAATTTTTTTTGTTTGAAACCAACGTCATTAAAAATTGTCTAAGAAAGTTTTTTTACGTACTAAGAGTGAAAATAATTGAAAAAAAATTTTCTTTTCAATAAAAACTTTCAAAACTTTTTTTAAGACATTTCATACAGTGAAAAAAAATTTTTTTTTGCGAAACTGTCTAATTCTTTTTGTTTGAAACTAACGTCATTAAAAATTGTCTAAGAAAGTTTTTTTACGTACTAAAAGTGAAAATTATTGAAAAAAAACTTTCTTTTCAAAAAAAATTTTCAAAGACATTTCATACAGTGAAAAATAATTTTTTTTTGCGAAACTGTCTAATTCTTTTTGTTTGAAACTAACGTCATTAAAAATTGTCTAAGAAAGTTTTTTTAAGTACTAAAAGTGAAAATTATTGAAAAAAAATTGTCTTTTCAAAAAAATTTTTCTAAGACATTTCATACAGTGAAAAATAATTTTTTTTTGCTAAACTGTCTAATTCGTTTTGTTTGAAACTAACGTCATTAAAAATTGTCTAAGAAAGTTTTTTTACGCACTAAAACTGAAAATTATTGAAAAAAAATTTTCTTTTCAAAAAAATTTTTCTAACACATTTCATACAGTGAAAAATAATTTTTTTTTGCGAAACTGTCTAATTCTTTTTGTTTGAAACTAACGTCATTAAAAATTGTCTAAGAAAGTTTTTTTACGTACTAAAAGTGAAAATTATTGAAAAAAAATTTTCTTTTCAAAAAAATTTTTCTAAGACATTTCATACAGTGAAAAATAATTTTTTTTTGCGAAACTGTCTAATTCTTTTTGTTTGAAACTAACGTCATTAAAAATTGTCTAAGAAAGTTTTTTTACGTACTAAAAGTGAAAATTATTGAAAAAAATTTTCTTTTCAAGAAAAATTTTCAAAAATTTTTCTAAGACATTTCATACAGTGAAAAATAATTTTTTTTTGCGAAACTGTCTAATTCTTTTTGTTTGAAACGAACGTCATTAAACATTGTCTAAGAAAGTTTTTTACGTACTAAAAGTGAAAATTATTGAAAAAAAATTGTCTTTTCAAAAAAATTTTTCTAAGACATTTTATACAGTGAAAAATAATTTTTTTTTGCGAAACTGTCTAATTCGTTTTGTTTGAAACTAACGTCATTAAAAATTGTCTAAGAAAGTTTTTTTACTTACTAAAAGTGAAAATTATTGAAAAAAAATTGTCTTTTCAAAAAAATTTTTCTAAGACATTTTATACAGTGAAAAATAATTTTTTTTTGCGAAACTGTCTAATTCGTTTTGTTTGAAACTAACGTCATTAAAAATTGTCTAAGAAAGTTTTTTTACGTACTAAAACTGAAAATTATTGAAAAAAAATTTTCTTTTCAAAAAAATTTTTCTAAGACATTTCATACAGTGAAAAATATTTTTTTTTTTGCGAAACTGTCTAATTCTTTTTGTTTGAAACTAACCTCATTACAAATTGTCTAAGAAAGTTTTTTTACGTACTAAAAGTGAAAATTATTGAAAAAAATTGTCTTTTCAAAAAAAATTTTCAAAAATTTTTCTAAGACATTTCATACAGTGAAAAATTATTTTTTTTTGCGAAACTGTCTAATTCTTTTTGTTTGAAACTAACGTCATTAAAAATTGTCTAAGAAAGTTTTTTTACGTACTAAAAGTGAAAATTATTGAAAAAAATTGTCTTTTCAAAAAAAATTTTCAAAAATTTTTCTAAGACATTTCATACAGTGAAAAATAATTTTTTTTTGCGAAACTGTCTAATTTTTTTTGTTTGAAACTAACGTCATTAAAAATTGTCTAAGAAAGTTTTTTTACGTACTAAAAGTGAAAATAATTGAAAAAAAATTTTCTTTTCAATAAAAACTTTCAAAACTTTTTTTAAGACATTTTATACAGTGAAAAAAAATTTTTTTTTGCGAAACTGTCTAATTCTTTTTGTTTGAAACTAACGTCATTAAAAATTGTCTAAGAAAGTTTTTTTACGTACTAAAAGTGAAAATTATTGAAAAAAAACTTTCTTTTCAAAAAAAATTTTCAAAGACATTTCATACAGTGAAAAATAATTTTTTTTTGCGAAACTGTCTAATTCTTTTTGTTTGAAACTAACGTCATTAAAAATTGTCTAAGAAAGTTTTTTTAAGTACTAAAAGTGAAAATTATTGAAAACAAATTGTCTTTTCAAAAAAATTTTTCTAAGACATTTCATACAGTGAAAAATAATTTTTTTTTGCTAAACTGTCTAATTCGTTTTGTTTGAAACTAACGTCATTAAAAATTGTCTAAGAAAGTTTTTTTACGTACTAAAACTGAAAATTATTGAAAAAAAATTTTCTTTTCAAAAAAATTTTTCTAACACATTTCATACAGTGAAAAATAATTTTTTTTTGCGAAACTGTCTAATTCTTTTTGTTTGAAACTAACGTCATTAAAAATTGTCTAAGAAAGTTTTTTACGTACTAAAAATGAAAATTATTGAAAAAAAAATGTTATTTGAAAAAAATTTTTCTAAGACATTTCATACAGTGAAAAATAATTTTTTTTTGCGAAACTATCCAATTCTTTTTGTTTGAAACTAACGTCATTAAAAATTGTCTAAGAAAGTTTTTTTACGTACTAAAAGTGAAAATAATTGAAAAAAAATTTTCTTTTCAATAAAAACTTTCAAAACTTTTTTTAAGACATTTCATACAGTGAAAAAAAATTTTTTTTTGCGAAACTGTCTAATTCTTTTTGTTTGAAACTAACGTCATTAAAAATTGTCTAAGAAAGTTTTTTACGTACTAAAAGTGAAAATTATTGAAAAAAAATTGTCTTTTCAAAAAAATTTTTCTAAGACATTTTATACAGTGAAAAATAATTTTTTTTTGCGAAACTGTCTAATTCGTTTTGTTTGAAACTAACGTCATTAAAAATTGTCTAAGAAAGTTTTTTTACTTACTAAAAGTGAAAAATATTGAAAAAAAATTTTCTTTTTAAAAAAATTTTTCCAAGACATTTCATACAGTGAAAAATAATTTTTTTTTGCGAAACTGTCTAATTCTTTTTTTTTTAAACTAACGTCATTAAAAATTGTCTAAGAAAGTTTTTTTACGTACTAAAAGTGAAAATTATTGAAAAAAACTTGTCTTTTCAAAAAAAATTTTCAAAATTTTTTCTAAGACATTTCATACTGTAAAAAATAATTTTTTTTTGCGAAACTGTCTAATTCTTTTTGTTTGAAACTAACGTCATTAAAAATTGTATAAGAAAGTTTTTTTACGTACTAAAAGTGAAAATTATTGAAAAAAATTTTCTTTTCAAGAAAAATTTTCAAAAATTTTTCTAAGACATTTCATACAGTGAAAAATAATTTTTTTTTGCGAAACTGTCTAATTCGTTTTGTTTGAAACTAACGTCATTAAAAATTGTCTAAGAAAGTTTTTTTAAGTACTAAACGTGAAAATTATTGAAAAAAAATTGTCTTTTCAAAAAAATTTTTCTAAGACATTTTATACAGTGAAAAATAATTTTTTTTTGCGAAACTGTCTAATTCGTTTTGTTTGAAACTAACGTCATTGCAAATTGTCTAAGAAAGTTTTTTTACTTACTAAAAGTGAAAATTATTGAAAAAAAATTTTCTTTTTAAAAAAATTTTTCCAAGACATTTCATACAGTGAAAAATAATTTTTTTTTGCGAAACTGTCTAATTCGTTTTGTTTGAAACTAACGTCATTAAAAATTGTTTAAGAAAGTTTTTTTACGTACTAAAAGTGAAAATTATTGAAAAAAAATTTTCTTTTTAATAAATATTTTCCAAGACATTTCATACAGTGAAAAATAATTTTTTTTTGCGAAACTGTCTAATTCTGTTTGTTTGAAACTAACGTCATTAAAAATTGTCTAAGAAAGTTTTTTTAAGTACTAAAAGTGAAAATTATTGAAAAAAAATTGTCTTTTCAAAAAAATTTTTCTAAGACATTTCATACAGTGAAAAATAATTTTTGTTTGTGAAACTGTCTAATTCGTTTTGTTTGAAACTAACGTCATTAAAAATTGTCTAAGAAAGTTTTTTTACGTACTAAAAGTGAAAATTATTGAAAAAAAATTGTCTTTTCAAAAAAATTTTTCTAAGACATTTCATACAGTGAAAAATATTTTTTTTCTTGCGAAACTGTCTAATTCTTTTTGTTTGAAACTAACGTCATTACAAATTGTCTAAGAAAGTTTTTTTACGTACTAAAAGTGAAAATTATTGAAAAAAATTTTCTTTTCTAAAAAAATTTCAAAAATTTTTCAAAGACATTTCATACAGTCAAAAATAATTTTTTTTTTCGAAACTGTCTAATTCTTTTTGTTTGAAACTAACGTCATTACAAATTGTCTAAGAAAGTTTTTTTACGTACTAAAAGTGAAAATTATTGAAAAAAATTGTCTTTTCAAAAAAAATTTTCAAAAATTTTTCTAAGACATTTCATACAGTGAAAAATAATTTTTTTTTGCGAAACTGTCTAATTCTTTTTGTTTGAAACTAACGTCATTAAAAATTGTCTAAGAAAGCTTTTTTACGTACTAAAAGTGAAAATAATTGAAAAAAAATTTTCTTTTTAATAAAAATTTTCAAAACTTTTTTTAAGACATTTCATACTGTGAAAAATAATTTTTTTTTGCGAAACTGTCTAATTCTTTTTGTTTGAAACTAACGTCATTAAAAATTGTCTAAGAAAGTTTTTTTACGTACTAAAAGTGAAAATTATTGAAAAAAATTTTCTTTTCAAAAAAATTTTTCTAAGACATTTCATACAGTGAAAAATAATTTTTTTTTGCGAAACTGTCTAATTCTTTTTGTTTGAAACTAACGTCATTAAAAATTGTCTAAGAAAGTTTTTTTACGTACTAAAAGTGAAAATTATTGAAAAAAAATTATCTTTTCAAAAAAATTTTTCTAAGACATTTCATACAGTGAAAAATAATTTTTTTTTGCGAAACTGTCTAATTCTTTTTGTTTGAAACTAACGTCATTAAAAATTGTCTAAGAAAGTTTTTTTACGTACTAAAAGTGAAAATTATTGAAAAAAATTTTCTTTTCAAGAAAAATTTTCAAAAATTTTTCTAAGACATTTCATACAGTGAAAAATAATTTTTTTTTGCGAAACTGTCTAATTCTTTTTGTTTGAAACTAACGTCATTAAAAATTGTCTAAGAAAGTTTTTTTAAGTACTAAAAGTGAAAATTATTGAAAAAAAATTGTCTTTTCAAAAAAATTTTTCTAAGACATTTCATAGAGTGAAAAATAATTTTTTTTTGCGAAACTGTCTAATTCTTTTTGTTTGAAACTAACGTCATTAAAAATTGTCTAAGAAAGTTTTTTTACTTACTAAAAGTGAAAATTATTGAAAAAAAATTGTCTTTTCAAAAAAATTTTTCTAAGACATTTCATACAGTGAAAAATAATTTTTTTTTGCGAAACTGTCTAATTCGTTTTGTTTGAAACTAACGTCATTAAAAATTGTCTAAGAAAGTTTTTTTACGTACTAAAAGTGAAAATTATTGAAAAAAAATTAACTTTTCAAAAAAATTTTTCTAAGACATTTCATACAGTGAAAAATAATTTTTTTTTGCGAAACTGTCTAATTCTTTTTGTTTGAAACTAACGTCATTAAAAATTGTCTAAGAAAGTTTTTTTACGTACTAAAAGTGAAAATTATTGAAAAAAAATTGTCTTTTCAAAAAAATTTTTCCAAGACATTTCATATAGTGAAAAATAATTTTTTTTTGCGAAACTGTCTAATTTTTTTTGTTTGAAACTAACGTCATTAAAAATTGTCTAAGAAAGTTTTTTTACGTACTAAAAGTGAAAATTATTGAAAAAAAATTGTCTTTTCAAAAAAATTTTTCTAAGACATTTCATACAGTGAAAAATATTTTTTTTCTTGCGAAACTGTCTAATTCTTTTTGTTTGAAACTAACGTCATTACAAATTGTCTAAGAAAGTTTTTTTACGTACTAAAAGTGAAAATTATTGAAAAAAATTTTCTTTTCTAAAAAAATTTCAAAAATTTTTCAAAGACATTTCATACAGTCAAAAATAATTTTTTTTTTCGAAACTGTCTAATTCTTTTTGTTTGAAACTAACGTCATTACAAATTGTCTAAGAAAGTTTTTTTACGTACTAAAAGTGAAAATTATTGAAAAAAATTGTCTTTTCAAAAAAAATTTTCAAAAATTTTTCTAAGACATTTCATACAGTGAAAAATAATTTTTTTTTGCGAAACTGTCTAATTCTGTTTGTTTGAAACTAACGTCATTAAAAATTGTCTAAGAAAGTTTTTTTAAGTACTAAAAGTGAAAATTATTGAAAAAAAATTGTCTTTTCAAAAAAATTTTTCTAAGACATTTCATACAGTGAAAAATAATTTTTGTTTGTGAAACTGTCTAATTCGTTTTGTTTGAAACTAACGTCATTAAAAATTGTCTAAGAAAGTTTTTTTACGTACTAAAAGTGAAAATTATTGAAAAAAAATTGTCTTTTCAAAAAAATTTTTCTAAGACATTTCATACAGTGAAAAATATTTTTTTTCTTGCGAAACTGTCTAATTCTTTTTGTTTGAAACTAACGTCATTACAAATTGTCTAAGAAAGTTTTTTTACGTACTAAAAGTGAAAATTATTGAAAAAAATTTTCTTTTCTAAAAAAATTTCAAAAATTTTTCAAAGACATTTCATACAGTCAAAAATAATTTTTTTTTTCGAAACTGTCTAATTCTTTTTGTTTGAAACTAACGTCATTACAAATTGTCTAAGAAAGTTTTTTTACGTACTAAAAGTGAAAATTATTGAAAAAAATTGTCTTTTCAAAAAAAATTTTCAAAAATTTTTCTAAGACATTTCATACAGTGAAAAATAATTTTTTTTTGCGAAACTGTCTAATTCTTTTTGTTTGAAACTAACGTCATTAAAAATTGTCTAAGAAAGCTTTTTTACGTACTAAAAGTGAAAATAATTGAAAAAAAATTTTCTTTTTAATAAAAAATTTCAAAACTTTTTTTAAGACATTTCATACAGTGAAAAATAATTTTTTTTTGCGAAACTGTCTAATTTTTTTTGTTTGAAACTAACGTCATTAAAAATTGTCTAAGAAAGTTTTTTTACGTACTAAAAGTGAAAATTATTGAAAAAAATTTTCTTTTCAAAAAAATTTTTCTAAGACATTTCATACAGTGAAAAATAATTTTTTTTTGCGAAACTGTCTAATTCTTTTTGTTTGAAACTAACGTCATTAAAAATTGTCTAAGAAAGTTTTTTTACGTACTAAAAGTGAAAATTATTGAAAAAAAATTATCTTTTCAAAAAAATTTTTCTAAGACATTTCATACAGTGAAAAATAATTTTTTTTTGCGAAACTGTCTAATTCTTTTTGTTTGAAACTAACGTCATTAAAAATTGTCTAAGAAAGTTTTTTTACGTACTAAAAGTGAAAATTATTGAAAAAAATTTTCTTTTCAAGAAAAATTTTCAAAAATTTTTCTAAGACATTTCATACAGTGAAAAATAATTTTTTTTTGCGAAACTGTCTAATTCTTTTTGTTTGAAACTAACGTCATTAAAAATTGTCTAAGAAAGTTTTTTTAAGTACTAAAAGTGAAAATTATTGAAAAAAAATTGTCTTTTCAAAAAAATTTTTCTAAGACATTTCATACAGTGAAAAATAATTTTTTTTTGCGAAACTGTCTAATTCTTTTTGTTTGAAACTAACGTCATTAAAAATTGTCTAAGAAAGTTTTTTTACTTACTAAAAGTGAAAATTATTGAAAAAAAATTGTCTTTTCAAAAAAATTTTTCTAAGACATTTCATACAGTGAAAAATAATTTTTTTTTGAGAAACTGTCTAATTCGTTTTGTTTGAAACTAACGTCATTAAAAATTGTCTAAGAAAGTTTTTTTACGTACTAAAAGTGAAAATTATTGAAAAAAAATTAACTTTTCAAAAAAACTTTTCTAAGACATTTCATACAGTGAAAAATAATTTTTTTTTGCGAAACTGTCTAATTCTTTTTGTTTGAAACTAACGTCATTAAAAATTGTCTAAGAAAGTTTTTTTACGTACTAAAAGTGAAAATTATTGAAAAAAAATTGTCTTTTCAAAAAAATTTTTCCAAGACATTTCATATAGTGAAAAATAATTTTTTTTTGCGAAACTGTCTAATTTTTTTTGTTTGAAACTAACGTCATTAAAAATTGTCTAAGAAAGTTTTTTTACGTACTAAAAGTGAAAATTATTGAAAAAAAATTGTCTTTTCAAAAAAATTTTTCTAAGACATTTCATACAGTGAAAAATATTTTTTTTCTTGCGAAACTGTCTAATTCTTTTTGTTTGAAACTAACGTCATTACAAATTGTCTAAGAAAGTTTTTTTACGTACTAAAAGTGAAAATTATTGAAAAAAATTTTCTTTTCTAAAAAAATTTCAAAAATTTTTCAAAGACATTTCATACAGTCAAAAATAATTTTTTTTTTCGAAACTGTCTAATTCTTTTTGTTTGAAACTAACGTCATTACAAATTGTCTAAGAAAGTTTTTTTACGTACTAAAAGTGAAAATTATTGAAAAAAATTGTCTTTTCAAAAAAAATTTTCAAAAATTTTTCTAAGACATTTCATACAGTGAAAAATAATTTTTTTTTGCGAAACTGTCTAATTCTTTTTGTTTGAAACTAACGTCATTAAAAATTGTCTAAGAAAGCTTTTTTACGTACTAAAAGTGAAAATAATTGAAAAAAAATTTTCTTTTTAATAAATATTTTCAAAACTTTTTTTAAGACATTTCATACTGTGAAAAATAATTTTTTTTTGCGAAACTGTCTAATTCTTTTTGTTTGAAACTAACGTCATTAAAAATTGTCTAAGAAAGTTTTTTTACGTACTAAAAGTGAAAATTATTGAAAAAAAACTTTCTTTTCAAAAAAAATTTTCAAAGACATTTCATACAGTGAAAAATAATTTTTTTTTGCGAAACTGTCTAATTCTTTTTGTTTGAAACTAACGTCATTAAAAATTGTCTAAGAAAGTTTTTTTAAGTAATAAAAGTGAAAATTATTGAAAAAAAATTGTCTTTTCAAAAAAATTTTTCTAAGACATTTCATACAGTGAAAAATAATTTTTTTTTGCGAAACTGTCTAATTCGTTTTGTTTGAAACTAACGTCATTAAAAATTGTCTAAGAAAATTTTTTTACGTACTAAAAGTGAAAATTATTGAAAAAAAATTTTCTTTTCAAAAAAATTTTTCTAAGACATTTCATACAGTGAAAAATAATTTTTTTTTGCGAAACCGTCTAATTCTTTTTGTTTGAAACTAACGTCATTAAAAATTGTCTAAGAAAGTTTTTTTACGTACTAAAAGTGAAAATTATTGAAAACAAATTGTCTTTTCAAAAAAATTTTTCTAAGACATTTTATACAGTGAAAAATAATTTTTTTTTGCGAAACTGTCTAATTCGTTTTGTTTGAAACTAACGTCATTGCAAATTGTCTAAGAAAGTTTTTTTACTTACTAAAAGTGAAAATTATTGAAAAAAAATTTTCTTTTTAAAAAAATTTTTCCAAGACATTTCATACAGTGAAAAATAATTTTTTTTTGCGAAACTGTCTAATTCGTTTTGTTTGAAACTAACGTCATTAAAAATTGTTTAAGAAAGTTTTTTTACGTACTAAAAGTGAAAATTATTGAAAAAAAATTTTCTTTTTAATAAATATTTTCCAAGACATTTCATACAGTGAAAAATAATTTTTTTTTGCGAAACTGTCTAATTCTGTTTGTTTGAAACTAACGTCATTAAAAATTGTCTAAGAAAGTTTTTTTAAGTACTAAAAGTGAAAATTATTGAAAAAAAATTGTCTTTTCAAAAAAATTTTTCTAAGACATTTCATACAGTGAAAAATAATTTTTGTTTGTGAAACTGTCTAATTCGTTTTGTTTGAAACTAACGTCATTAAAAATTGTCTAAGAAAGTTTTTTTACGTACTAAAAGTGAAAATTATTGAAAAAAAATTGTCTTTTCAAAAAAATTTTTCTAAGACATTTCATACAGTGAAAAATATTTTTTTTCTTGCGAAACTGTCTAATTCTTTTTGTTTGAAACTAACGTCATTACAAATTGTCTAAGAAAGTTTTTTTACGTACTAAAAGTGAAAATTATTGAAAAAAATTTTCTTTTCTAAAAAAATTTCAAAAATTTTTCAAAGACATTTCATACAGTCAAAAATAATTTTTTTTTTCGAAACTGTCTAATTCTTTTTGTTTGAAACTAACGTCATTACAAATTGTCTAAGAAAGTTTTTTTACGTACTAAAAGTGAAAATTATTGAAAAAAATTGTCTTTTCAAAAAAAATTTTCAAAAATTTTTCTAAGACATTTCATACAGTGAAAAATAATTTTTTTTTGCGAAACTGTCTAATTCTTTTTGTTTGAAACTAACGTCATTAAAAATTGTCTAAGAAAGCTTTTTTACGTACTAAAAGTGAAAATAATTGAAAAAAAATTTTCTTTTTAATAAAAATTTTCAAAACTTTTTTTAAGACATTTCATACTGTGAAAAATAATTTTTTTTTGCGAAACTGTCTAATTCTTTTTGTTTGAAACTAACGTCATTAAAAATTGTCTAAGAAAGTTTTTTTACGTACTAAAAGTGAAAATTATTGAAAAAAATTTTCTTTTCAAAAAAATTTTTCTAAGACATTTCATACAGTGAAAAATAATTTTTTTTTGCGAAACTGTCTAATTCTTTTTGTTTGAAACTAACGTCATTAAAAATTGTCTAAGAAAGTTTTTTTACGTACTAAAAGTGAAAATTATTGAAAAAAAATTATCTTTTCAAAAAAATTTTTCTAAGACATTTCATACAGTGAAAAATAATTTTTTTTTGCGAAACTGTCTAATTCTTTTTGTTTGAAACTAACGTCATTAAAAATTGTCTAAGAAAGTTTTTTTACGTACTAAAAGTGAAAATTATTGAAAAAAATTTTCTTTTCAAGAAAAATTTTCAAAAATTTTTCTAAGACATTTCATACAGTGAAAAATAATTTTTTTTTGCGAAACTGTCTAATTCTTTTTGTTTGAAACTAACGTCATTAAAAATTGTCTAAGAAAGTTTTTTTAAGTACTAAAAGTGAAAATTATTGAAAAAAAATTGTCTTTTCAAAAAAATTTTTCTAAGACATTTCATAGAGTGAAAAATAATTTTTTTTTGCGAAACTGTCTAATTCTTTTTGTTTGAAACTAACGTCATTAAAAATTGTCTAAGAAAGTTTTTTTACTTACTAAAAGTGAAAATTATTGAAAAAAAATTGTCTTTTCAAAAAAATTTTTCTAAGACATTTCATACAGTGAAAAATAATTTTTTTTTGCGAAACTGTCTAATTCGTTTTGTTTGAAACTAACGTCATTAAAAATTGTCTAAGAAAGTTTTTTTACGTACTAAAAGTGAAAATTATTGAAAAAAAATTAACTTTTCAAAAAAATTTTTCTAAGACATTTCATACAGTGAAAAATAATTTTTTTTTGCGAAACTGTCTAATTCTTTTTGTTTGAAACTAACGTCATTAAAAATTGTCTAAGAAAGTTTTTTTACGTACTAAAAGTGAAAATTATTGAAAAAAAATTGTCTTTTCAAAAAAATTTTTCCAAGACATTTCATATAGTGAAAAATAATTTTTTTTTGCGAAACTGTCTAATTTTTTTTGTTTGAAACTAACGTCATTAAAAATTGTCTAAGAAAGTTTTTTTACGTACTAAAAGTGAAAATTATTGAAAAAAAATTGTCTTTTCAAAAAAATTTTTCTAAGACATTTCATACAGTGAAAAATATTTTTTTTCTTGCGAAACTGTCTAATTCTTTTTGTTTGAAACTAACGTCATTACAAATTGTCTAAGAAAGTTTTTTTACGTACTAAAAGTGAAAATTATTGAAAAAAATTTTCTTTTCTAAAAAAATTTCAAAAATTTTTCAAAGACATTTCATACAGTCAAAAATAATTTTTTTTTTCGAAACTGTCTAATTCTTTTTGTTTGAAACTAACGTCATTACAAATTGTCTAAGAAAGTTTTTTTACGTACTAAAAGTGAAAATTATTGAAAAAAATTGTCTTTTCAAAAAAAATTTTCAAAAATTTTTCTAAGACATTTCATACAGTGAAAAATAATTTTTTTTTGCGAAACTGTCTAATTCTGTTTGTTTGAAACTAACGTCATTAAAAATTGTCTAAGAAAGTTTTTTTAAGTACTAAAAGTGAAAATTATTGAAAAAAAATTGTCTTTTCAAAAAAATTTTTCTAAGACATTTCATACAGTGAAAAATAATTTTTGTTTGTGAAACTGTCTAATTCGTTTTGTTTGAAACTAACGTCATTAAAAATTGTCTAAGAAAGTTTTTTTACGTACTAAAAGTGAAAATTATTGAAAAAAAATTGTCTTTTCAAAAAAATTTTTCTAAGACATTTCATACAGTGAAAAATATTTTTTTTCTTGCGAAACTGTCTAATTCTTTTTGTTTGAAACTAACGTCATTACAAATTGTCTAAGAAAGTTTTTTTACGTACTAAAAGTGAAAATTATTGAAAAAAATTTTCTTTTCTAAAAAAATTTCAAAAATTTTTCAAAGACATTTCATACAGTCAAAAATAATTTTTTTTTTCGAAACTGTCTAATTCTTTTTGTTTGAAACTAACGTCATTACAAATTGTCTAAGAAAGTTTTTTTACGTACTAAAAGTGAAAATTATTGAAAAAAATTGTCTTTTCAAAAAAAATTTTCAAAAATTTTTCTAAGACATTTCATACAGTGAAAAATAATTTTTTTTTGCGAAACTGTCTAATTCTTTTTGTTTGAAACTAACGTCATTAAAAATTGTCTAAGAAAGCTTTTTTACGTACTAAAAGTGAAAATAATTGAAAAAAAATTTTCTTTTTAATAAAAAATTTCAAAACTTTTTTTAAGACATTTCATACTGTGAAAAATAATTTTTTTTTGCGAAACTGTCTAATTTTTTTTGTTTGAAACTAACGTCATTAAAAATTGTCTAAGAAAGTTTTTTTACGTACTAAAAGTGAAAATTATTGAAAAAAATTTTCTTTTCAAAAAAATTTTTCTAAGACATTTCATACAGTGAAAAATAATTTTTTTTTGCGAAACTGTCTAATTCTTTTTGTTTGAAACTAACGTCATTAAAAATTGTCTAAGAAAGTTTTTTTACGTACTAAAAGTGAAAATTATTGAAAAAAAATTATCTTTTCAAAAAAATTTTTCTAAGACATTTCATACAGTGAAAAATAATTTTTTTTTGCGAAACTGTCTAATTCTTTTTGTTTGAAACTAACGTCATTAAAAATTGTCTAAGAAAGTTTTTTTACGTACTAAAAGTGAAAATTATTGAAAAAAATTTTCTTTTCAAGAAAAATTTTCAAAAATTTTTCTAAGACATTTCATACAGTGAAAAATAATTTTTTTTTGCGAAACTGTCTAATTCTTTTTGTTTGAAACTAACGTCATTAAAAATTGTCTAAGAAAGTTTTTTTAAGTACTAAAAGTGAAAATTATTGAAAAAAAATTGTCTTTTCAAAAAAATTTTTCTAAGACATTTCATACAGTGAAAAATAATTTTTTTTTGCGAAACTGTCTAATTCTTTTTGTTTGAAACTAACGTCATTAAAAATTGTCTAAGAAAGTTTTTTTACTTACTAAAAGTGAAAATTATTGAAAAAAAATTGTCTTTTCAAAAAAATTTTTCTAAGACATTTCATACAGTGAAAAATAATTTTTTTTTGCGAAACTGTCTAATTCGTTTTGTTTGAAACTAACGTCATTAAAAATTGTCTAAGAAAGTTTTTTTACGTACTAAAAGTGAAAATTATTGAAAAAAAATTAACTTTTCAAAAAAACTTTTCTAAGACATTTCATACAGTGAAAAATAATTTTTTTTTGCGAAACTGTCTAATTCTTTTTGTTTGAAACTAACGTCATTAAAAATTGTCTAAGAAAGTTTTTTTACGTACTAAAAGTGAAAATTATTGAAAAAAAATTGTCTTTTCAAAAAAATTTTTCCAAGACATTTCATATAGTGAAAAATAATTTTTTTTTGCGAAACTGTCTAATTTTTTTTGTTTGAAACTAACGTCATTAAAAATTGTCTAAGAAAGTTTTTTTACGTACTAAAAGTGAAAATTATTGAAAAAAAATTGTCTTTTCAAAAAAATTTTTCTAAGACATTTCATACAGTGAAAAATATTTTTTTTCTTGCGAAACTGTCTAATTCTTTTTGTTTGAAACTAACGTCATTACAAATTGTCTAAGAAAGTTTTTTTACGTACTAAAAGTGAAAATTATTGAAAAAAATTTTCTTTTCTAAAAAAATTTCAAAAATTTTTCAAAGACATTTCATACAGTCAAAAATAATTTTTTTTTTCGAAACTGTCTAATTCTTTTTGTTTGAAACTAACGTCATTACAAATTGTCTAAGAAAGTTTTTTTACGTACTAAAAGTGAAAATTATTGAAAAAAATTGTCTTTTCAAAAAAAATTTTCAAAAATTTTTCTAAGACATTTCATACAGTGAAAAATAATTTTTTTTTGCGAAACTGTCTAATTCTTTTTGTTTGAAACTAACGTCATTAAAAATTGTCTAAGAAAGCTTTTTTACGTACTAAAAGTGAAAATAATTGAAAAAAAATTTTCTTTTTAATAAATATTTTCAAAACTTTTTTTAAGACATTTCATACTGTGAAAAATAATTTTTTTTTGCGAAACTGTCTAATTCTTTTTGTTTGAAACTAACGTCATTAAAAATTGTCTAAGAAAGTTTTTTTACGTACTAAAAGTGAAAATTATTGAAAAAAAACTTTCTTTTCAAAAAAAATTTTCAAAGACATTTCATACAGTGAAAAATAATTTTTTTTTGCGAAACTGTCTAATTCTTTTTGTTTGAAACTAACGTCATTAAAAATTGTCTAAGAAAGTTTTTTTAAGTAATAAAAGTGAAAATTATTGAAAAAAAATTGTCTTTTCAAAAAAATTTTTCTAAGACATTTCATACAGTGAAAAATAATTTTTTTTTGCGAAACTGTCTAATTCGTTTTGTTTGAAACTAACGTCATTAAAAATTGTCTAAGAAAATTTTTTTACGTACTAAAAGTGAAAATTATTGAAAAAAAATTTTCTTTTCAAAAAAATTTTTCTAAGACATTTCATACAGTGAAAAATAATTTTTTTTTGCGAAACCGTCTAATTCTTTTTGTTTGAAACTAACGTCATTAAAAATTGTCTAAGAAAGTTTTTTTACGTACTAAAAGTGAAAATTATTGAAAACAAATTGTCTTTTCAAAAAAATTTTTCTAAGACATTTCATACAGTGAAAAATAATTTTTTTTTGCGAAACTGTCTAATTCTTTTTGTTTGAAACTAACGTCATTAAAAATTGTCTAAGAAAGTTTTTTTTACGTACTAAAAGTGAAAATTATTGAAAAAAATTTTCTTTTCAAGAAAAATTTTCAAAAATTTTTCTAAGCCATTTCATACAGTGAAAAATAATTTTTTTTTGCGAAACTGTCTAATTCTTTTTGTTTGAAACTAACGTCATTAAAAATTGTCTAAGAATGTTTTTTTAAGTACTAAAAGTGAAAATTATTGAAAAAAAATTGTCTTTTCAAAAAAATTTTTCTAAGACATTTCATACAGTGAAAAATAATTTTTTTTTGCGAAACTGTCTAATTCGTTTTGTTTGAAACTAACGTCATTAAAAATTGTCTAAGAAAGTTTTTTTACGTACTAAAACTGAAAATTATTGAAAAAAAATTTTCTTTTCAAAAAAATTTTTCTAAGACATTTCATACAGTGAAAAATATTTTTTTTTTTGCGAAACTGTCTAATTCTTTTTGTTTGAAACTAACGTCATTACAAATTGTCTAAGAAAGTTTTTTTACGTACTAAAAGTGAAAATTATTGAAAAAAATTGTCTTTTCAAAAAAAATTTTCAAAAATTTTTCTAAGACATTTCATACAGTGAAAAATTATTTTTTTTTGCGAAACTGTCTAATTCTTTTTGTTTGAAACTAACGTCATTAAAAATTGTCTAAGAAAGTTTTTTTACGTACTAAAAGTGAAAATTATTGAAAAAAATTGTCTTTTCAAAAAAAATTTTCAAAAATTTTTCTAAGACATTTCATACAGTGAAAAATAATTTTTTTTTGCGAAACTGTCTAATTTTTTTTGTTTGAAACCAACGTCATTAAAAATTGTCTAAGAAAGTTTTTTTACGTACTAAGAGTGAAAATAATTGAAAAAAAATTTTCTTTTCAATAAAAACTTTCAAAACTTTTTTTAAGACATTTCATACAGTGAAAAAAAATTTTTTTTTGCGAAACTGTCTAATTCTTTTTGTTTGAAACTAACGTCATTAAAAATTGTCTAAGAAAGTTTTTTTACGTACTAAAAGTGAAAATTATTGAAAAAAAACTTTCTTTTCAAAAAAAATTTTCAAAGACATTTCATACAGTGAAAAATAATTTTTTTTTGCGAAACTGTCTAATTCTTTTTGTTTGAAACTAACGTCATTAAAAATTGTCTAAGAAAGTTTTTTTAAGTACTAAAAGTGAAAATTATTGAAAAAAAATTGTCTTTTCAAAAAAATTTTTCTAAGACATTTCATACAGTGAAAAATAATTTTTTTTTGCTAAACTGTCTAATTCGTTTTGTTTGAAACTAACGTCATTAAAAATTGTCTAAGAAAGTTTTTTTACGCACTAAAACTGAAAATTATTGAAAAAAAATTTTCTTTTCAAAAAAATTTTTCTAACACATTTCATACAGTGAAAAATAATTTTTTTTTGCGAAACTGTCTAATTCTTTTTGTTTGAAACTAACGTCATTAAAAATTGTCTAAGAAAGTTTTTTTACGTACTAAAAGTGAAAATTATTGAAAAAAAATTTTCTTTTCAAAAAAATTTTTCTAAGACATTTCATACAGTGAAAAATAATTTTTTTTTGCGAAACTGTCTAATTCTTTTTGTTTGAAACTAACGTCATTAAAAATTGTCTAAGAAAGTTTTTTTACGTACTAAAAGTGAAAATTATTGAAAAAAATTTTCTTTTCAAGAAAAATTTTCAAAAATTTTTCTAAGACATTTCATACAGTGAAAAATAATTTTTTTTTGCGAAACTGTCTAATTCTTTTTGTTTGAAACTAACGTCATTAAACATTGTCTAAGAAAGTTTTTTACGTACTAAAAGTGAAAATTATTGAAAAAAAATTGTCTTTTCAAAAAAATTTTTCTAAGACATTTTATACAGTGAAAAATAATTTTTTTTTGCGAAACTGTCTAATTCGTTTTGTTTGAAACTAACGTCATTAAAAATTGTCTAAGAAAGTTTTTTTACTTACTAAAAGTGAAAATTATTGAAAAAAAATTGTCTTTTCAAAAAAATTTTTCTAAGACATTTTATACAGTGAAAAATAATTTTTTTTTGCGAAACTGTCTAATTCGTTTTGTTTGAAACTAACGTCATTAAAAATTGTCTAAGAAAGTTTTTTTACGTACTAAAACTGAAAATTATTGAAAAAAAATTTTCTTTTCAAAAAAATTTTTCTAAGACATTTCATACAGTGAAAAATATTTTTTTTTTTGCGAAACTGTCTAATTCTTTTTGTTTGAAACTAACCTCATTACAAATTGTCTAAGAAAGTTTTTTTACGTACTAAAAGTGAAAATTATTGAAAAAAATTGTCTTTTCAAAAAAAATTTTCAAAAATTTTTCTAAGACATTTCATACAGTGAAAAATTATTTTTTTTTGCGAAACTGTCTAATTCTTTTTGTTTGAAACTAACGTCATTAAAAATTGTCTAAGAAAGTTTTTTTACGTACTAAAAGTGAAAATTATTGAAAAAAATTGTCTTTTCAAAAAAAATTTTCAAAAATTTTTCTAAGACATTTCATACAGTGAAAAATAATTTTTTTTTGCGAAACTGTCTAATTTTTTTTGTTTGAAACTAACGTCATTAAAAATTGTCTAAGAAAGTTTTTTTACGTACTAAAAGTGAAAATAATTGAAAAAAAATTTTCTTTTCAATAAAAACTTTCAAAACTTTTTTTAAGACATTTTATACAGTGAAAAAAAATTTTTTTTTGCGAAACTGTCTAATTCTTTTTGTTTGAAACTAACGTCATTAAAAATTGTCTAAGAAAGTTTTTTTACGTACTAAAAGTGAAAATTATTGAAAAAAAACTTTCTTTTCAAAAAAAATTTTCAAAGACATTTCATACAGTGAAAAATAATTTTTTTTTGCGAAACTGTCTAATTCTTTTTGTTTGAAACTAACGTCATTAAAAATTGTCTAAGAAAGTTTTTTTAAGTACTAAAAGTGAAAATTATTGAAAACAAATTGTCTTTTCAAAAAAATTTTTCTAAGACATTTCATACAGTGAAAAATAATTTTTTTTTGCTAAACTGTCTAATTCGTTTTGTTTGAAACTAACGTCATTAAAAATTGTCTAAGAAAGTTTTTTTACGTACTAAAACTGAAAATTATTGAAAAAAAATTTTCTTTTCAAAAAAATTTTTCTAACACATTTCATACAGTGAAAAATAATTTTTTTTTGCGAAACTGTCTAATTCTTTTTGTTTGAAACTAACGTCATTAAAAATTGTCTAAGAAAGTTTTTTACGTACTAAAAATGAAAATTATTGAAAAAAAAATGTTATTTGAAAAAAATTTTTCTAAGACATTTCATACAGTGAAAAATAATTTTTTTTTGCGAAACTATCCAATTCTTTTTGTTTGAAACTAACGTCATTAAAAATTGTCTAAGAAAGTTTTTTTACGTACTAAAAGTGAAAATAATTGAAAAAAAATTTTCTTTTCAATAAAAACTTTCAAAACTTTTTTTAAGACATTTCATACAGTGAAAAAAAATTTTTTTTTGCGAAACTGTCTAATTCTTTTTGTTTGAAACTAACGTCATTAAAAATTGTCTAAGAAAGTTTTTTACGTACTAAAAGTGAAAATTATTGAAAAAAAATTGTCTTTTCAAAAAAATTTTTCTAAGACATTTTATACAGTGAAAAATAATTTTTTTTTGCGAAACTGTCTAATTCGTTTTGTTTGAAACTAACGTCATTAAAAATTGTCTAAGAAAGTTTTTTTACTTACTAAAAGTGAAAAATATTGAAAAAAAATTTTCTTTTTAAAAAAATTTTTCCAAGACATTTCATACAGTGAAAAATAATTTTTTTTTGCGAAACTGTCTAATTCTTTTTTTTTTAAACTAACGTCATTAAAAATTGTCTAAGAAAGTTTTTTTACGTACTAAAAGTGAAAATTATTGAAAAAAACTTGTCTTTTCAAAAAAAATTTTCAAAATTTTTTCTAAGACATTTCATACTGTAAAAAATAATTTTTTTTTGCGAAACTGTCTAATTCGTTTTGTTTGAAACTAACGTCATTAAAAATTGTCTAAGAAAGTTTTTTTACGTACTAAAAGTGAAAACTATTGAAAAAAAACTTTCTTTTCAAAAAAAATTTTCAAAGACATTTCATACAGTGAAAAATAATTTTTTTTTGCGAAACTGTCTAATTCGTTTTGTTTGAAACTAACGTCATTAAAAATTGTCTAAGAAAGTTTTTTTACGTACTAAAAGTGAAAATTATTGAAAAAAAATTTTCTTTTCAAAAAAATTTTTCTAAGACATTTCATACAGTGAAAAATAATTTTTTTTTGCGAAACTGTCTAATTCTTTTTGTTTGAAACTAACCTCATTAAAAATTGTCTAAGAAAGTTTTTTTACGTACTAAAAGTGAAAATTATTGAAAAAAAATTGTCTTCTCAAAAAAATTTTTCTAAGACATTTCATACAGTGAAAAATAATTTTTTTTTGCGAAACTGTCTAATTCTTTTTGTTTGAAACTAACGTCATTAAAAATTGTCTAAGAAAGTTTTTTTACGTACTAAAAGTGAAAATTATTGAAAAAAATTTTCTTTTCAAGAAAAAATTTCAAAAATTTTTCAAAGACATTTCATACAGTCAAAAATAATTTTTTTTTGCGAAACTGTCTAATTCTTTTTGTTTGAAACTAACGTCATTACAAATTGTCTAAGAAAGTTTTTTTACGTACTAAAAATGAAAATTATTGAAAAAAATTGTCTTTTCAAAAAAAATTTTCAAAAATTTTTCTAAGACATTTCATACAGTGAAAAATTATTTTTTTTTGCGAAACTGTCTAATTCTTTTTGTTTGAAACTAACGTCATTAAAAATTGTCTAAGAAAGCTTTTTTACGTACTAAAAGTGAAAATAATTGAAAAAAAATTTTCTTTTTAAGAAAAATTTTCAAAACTTTTTTTAAGACATTTCATACAGTGAAAAATAATTTTTTTTTGCGAAACTGTCTAATTCTTTTTGTTTGAAACTAACGTCATTAAAAATTGTCTAAGAAAGTTTTTTTACGTACTAAAAGTGAAAATTATTGAAAAAAAACTTTCTTTTCAAAAAAAATTTTCAAAGACATTTCATACAGTGAAAAATAATTTTTTCTTGCGAAACCGTCTAATTCTTTTTGTTTGAAACTAACGTCATTAAAAATTGTCTAAGAAAGTTTTTTTACGTACTAAAAGTGAAAATTATTGAAAACAAATTGTCTTTTCAAAAAAATTTTTCTAAGACATTTCATACAGTGAAAAATAATTTTTTTTTGCGAAACTGTCTAATTCTTTTTGTTTGAAACTAACGTCATTAAAAATTGTCTAAGAAAGTTTTTTTACGTACTAAAAGTGAAAATTATTGAAAAAAATTTTCTTTTCAAGAAAAATTTTCAAAAATTTTTCTAAGCCATTTCATACAGTGAAAAATAATTTTTTTTTGCGAAACTGTCTAATTCTTTTTGTTTGAAACTAACGTCATTAAAAATTGTCTAAGAATGTTTTTTTAAGTACTAAAAGTGAAAATTATTGAAAAAAAATTGTCTTTTCAAAAAAATTTTTCTAAGACATTTCATACAGTGAAAAATAATTTTTTTTTGCGAAACTGTCTAATTCGTTTTGTTTGAAACTAACGTCATTAAAAATTGTCTAAGAAAGTTTTTTTACGTACTAAAACTGAAAATTATTGAAAAAAAATTTTCTTTTCAAAAAAATTTTTCTAAGACATTTCATACAGTGAAAAATATTTTTTTTTTTGCGAAACTGTCTAATTCTTTTTGTTTGAAACTAACGTCATTACAAATTGTCTAAGAAAGTTTTTTTACGTACTAAAAGTGAAAATTATTGAAAAAAATTGTCTTTTCAAAAAAAATTTTCAAAAATTTTTCTAAGACATTTCATACAGTGAAAAATTATTTTTTTTTGCGAAACTGTCTAATTCTTTTTGTTTGAAACTAACGTCATTAAAAATTGTCTAAGAAAGTTTTTTTACGTACTAAAAGTGAAAATTATTGAAAAAAATTGTCTTTTCAAAAAAAATTTTCAAAAATTTTTCTAAGACATTTCATACAGTGAAAAATAATTTTTTTTTGCGAAACTGTCTAATTTTTTTTGTTTGAAACCAACGTCATTAAAAATTGTCTAAGAAAGTTTTTTTACGTACTAAGAGTGAAAATAATTGAAAAAAAATTTTCTTTTCAATAAAAACTTTCAAAACTTTTTTTAAGACATTTCATACAGTGAAAAAAAATTTTTTTTTGCGAAACTGTCTAATTCTTTTTGTTTGAAACTAACGTCATTAAAAATTGTCTAAGAAAGTTTTTTTACGTACTAAAAGTGAAAATTATTGAAAAAAAACTTTCTTTTCAAAAAAAATTTTCAAAGACATTTCATACAGTGAAAAATAATTTTTTTTTGCGAAACTGTCTAATTCTTTTTGTTTGAAACTAACGTCATTAAAAATTGTCTAAGAAAGTTTTTTTAAGTACTAAAAGTGAAAATTATTGAAAAAAAATTGTCTTTTCAAAAAAATTTTTCTAAGACATTTCATACAGTGAAAAATAATTTTTTTTTGCTAAACTGTCTAATTCGTTTTGTTTGAAACTAACGTCATTAAAAATTGTCTAAGAAAGTTTTTTTACGCACTAAAACTGAAAATTATTGAAAAAAAATTTTCTTTTCAAAAAAATTTTTCTAACACATTTCATACAGTGAAAAATAATTTTTTTTTGCGAAACTGTCTAATTCTTTTTGTTTGAAACTAACGTCATTAAAAATTGTCTAAGAAAGTTTTTTTACGTACTAAAAGTGAAAATTATTGAAAAAAAATTTTCTTTTCAAAAAAATTTTTCTAAGACATTTCATACAGTGAAAAATAATTTTTTTTTGCGAAACTGTCTAATTCTTTTTGTTTGAAACTAACGTCATTAAAAATTGTCTAAGAAAGTTTTTTTACGTACTAAAAGTGAAAATTATTGAAAAAAATTTTCTTTTCAAGAAAAATTTTCAAAAATTTTTCTAAGACATTTCATACAGTGAAAAATAATTTTTTTTTGCGAAACTGTCTAATTCTTTTTGTTTGAAACTAACGTCATTAAACATTGTCTAAGAAAGTTTTTTACGTACTAAAAGTGAAAATTATTGAAAAAAAATTGTCTTTTCAAAAAAATTTTTCTAAGACATTTTATACAGTGAAAAATAATTTTTTTTTGCGAAACTGTCTAATTCGTTTTGTTTGAAACTAACGTCATTAAAAATTGTCTAAGAAAGTTTTTTTACTTACTAAAAGTGAAAATTATTGAAAAAAAATTGTCTTTTCAAAAAAATTTTTCTAAGACATTTTATACAGTGAAAAATAATTTTTTTTTGCGAAACTGTCTAATTCGTTTTGTTTGAAACTAACGTCATTAAAAATTGTCTAAGAAAGTTTTTTTACGTACTAAAACTGAAAATTATTGAAAAAAAATTTTCTTTTCAAAAAAATTTTTCTAAGACATTTCATACAGTGAAAAATATTTTTTTTTTTGCGAAACTGTCTAATTCTTTTTGTTTGAAACTAACCTCATTACAAATTGTCTAAGAAAGTTTTTTTACGTACTAAAAGTGAAAATTATTGAAAAAAATTGTCTTTTCAAAAAAAATTTTCAAAAATTTTTCTAAGACATTTCATACAGTGAAAAATTATTTTTTTTTGCGAAACTGTCTAATTCTTTTTGTTTGAAACTAACGTCATTAAAAATTGTCTAAGAAAGTTTTTTTACGTACTAAAAGTGAAAATTATTGAAAAAAATTGTCTTTTCAAAAAAAATTTTCAAAAATTTTTCTAAGACATTTCATACAGTGAAAAATAATTTTTTTTTGCGAAACTGTCTAATTTTTTTTGTTTGAAACTAACGTCATTAAAAATTGTCTAAGAAAGTTTTTTTACGTACTAAAAGTGAAAATAATTGAAAAAAAATTTTCTTTTCAATAAAAACTTTCAAAACTTTTTTTAAGACATTTTATACAGTGAAAAAAAATTTTTTTTTGCGAAACTGTCTAATTCTTTTTGTTTGAAACTAACGTCATTAAAAATTGTCTAAGAAAGTTTTTTTACGTACTAAAAGTGAAAATTATTGAAAAAAAACTTTCTTTTCAAAAAAAATTTTCAAAGACATTTCATACAGTGAAAAATAATTTTTTTTTGCGAAACTGTCTAATTCTTTTTGTTTGAAACTAACGTCATTAAAAATTGTCTAAGAAAGTTTTTTTAAGTACTAAAAGTGAAAATTATTGAAAACAAATTGTCTTTTCAAAAAAATTTTTCTAAGACATTTCATACAGTGAAAAATAATTTTTTTTTGCTAAACTGTCTAATTCGTTTTGTTTGAAACTAACGTCATTAAAAATTGTCTAAGAAAGTTTTTTTACGTACTAAAACTGAAAATTATTGAAAAAAAATTTTCTTTTCAAAAAAATTTTTCTAACACATTTCATACAGTGAAAAATAATTTTTTTTTGCGAAACTGTCTAATTCTTTTTGTTTGAAACTAACGTCATTAAAAATTGTCTAAGAAAGTTTTTTACGTACTAAAAATGAAAATTATTGAAAAAAAAATGTTATTTGAAAAAAATTTTTCTAAGACATTTCATACAGTGAAAAATAATTTTTTTTTGCGAAACTATCCAATTCTTTTTGTTTGAAACTAACGTCATTAAAAATTGTCTAAGAAAGTTTTTTTACGTACTAAAAGTGAAAATAATTGAAAAAAAATTTTCTTTTCAATAAAAACTTTCAAAACTTTTTTTAAGACATTTCATACAGTGAAAAAAAATTTTTTTTTGCGAAACTGTCTAATTCTTTTTGTTTGAAACTAACGTCATTAAAAATTGTCTAAGAAAGTTTTTTACGTACTAAAAGTGAAAATTATTGAAAAAAAATTGTCTTTTCAAAAAAATTTTTCTAAGACATTTTATACAGTGAAAAATAATTTTTTTTTGCGAAACTGTCTAATTCGTTTTGTTTGAAACTAACGTCATTAAAAATTGTCTAAGAAAGTTTTTTTACTTACTAAAAGTGAAAAATATTGAAAAAAAATTTTCTTTTTAAAAAAATTTTTCCAAGACATTTCATACAGTGAAAAATAATTTTTTTTTGCGAAACTGTCTAATTCTTTTTTTTTTAAACTAACGTCATTAAAAATTGTCTAAGAAAGTTTTTTTACGTACTAAAAGTGAAAATTATTGAAAAAAACTTGTCTTTTCAAAAAAAATTTTCAAAATTTTTTCTAAGACATTTCATACTGTAAAAAATAATTTTTTTTTGCGAAACTGTCTAATTCGTTTTGTTTGAAACTAACGTCATTAAAAATTGTCTAAGAAAGTTTTTTTACGTACTAAAAGTGAAAACTATTGAAAAAAAACTTTCTTTTCAAAAAAAATTTTCAAAGACATTTCATACAGTGAAAAATAATTTTTTTTTGCGAAACTGTCTAATTCGTTTTGTTTGAAACTAACGTCATTAAAAATTGTCTAAGAAAGTTTTTTTACGTACTAAAAGTGAAAATTATTGAAAAAAAATTTTCTTTTCAAAAAAATTTTTCTAAGACATTTCATACAGTGAAAAATAATTTTTTTTTGCGAAACTGTCTAATTCTTTTTGTTTGAAACTAACCTCATTAAAAATTGTCTAAGAAAGTTTTTTTACGTACTAAAAGTGAAAATTATTGAAAAAAAATTGTCTTCTCAAAAAAATTTTTCTAAGACATTTCATACAGTGAAAAATAATTTTTTTTTGCGAAACTGTCTAATTCTTTTTGTTTGAAACTAACGTCATTAAAAATTGTCTAAGAAAGTTTTTTTACGTACTAAAAGTGAAAATTATTGAAAAAAATTTTCTTTTCAAGAAAAAATTTCAAAAATTTTTCAAAGACATTTCATACAGTCAAAAATAATTTTTTTTTGCGAAACTGTCTAATTCTTTTTGTTTGAAACTAACGTCATTACAAATTGTCTAAGAAAGTTTTTTTACGTACTAAAAATGAAAATTATTGAAAAAAATTGTCTTTTCAAAAAAAATTTTCAAAAATTTTTCTAAGACATTTCATACAGTGAAAAATTATTTTTTTTTGCGAAACTGTCTAATTCTTTTTGTTTGAAACTAACGTCATTAAAAATTGTCTAAGAAAGCTTTTTTACGTACTAAAAGTGAAAATAATTGAAAAAAAATTTTCTTTTTAAGAAAAATTTTCAAAACTTTTTTTAAGACATTTCATACAGTGAAAAATAATTTTTTTTTGCGAAACTGTCTAATTCTTTTTGTTTGAAACTAACGTCATTAAAAATTGTCTAAGAAAGTTTTTTTACGTACTAAAAGTGAAAATTATTGAAAAAAAACTTTCTTTTCAAAAAAAATTTTCAAAGACATTTCATACAGTGAAAAATAATTTTTTCTTGCGAAACTGTCTAATTCTTTTTGTTTGAAACTAACGTCATTAAAAATTGTCTAAGAAAGTTTTTTTACGTACTAAAAGTGAAAATTATTGAAAAAAAATTGTCTTTTCAAAAAAATTTTTCTAAGACATTTCATACAGTGAAAAATAATTTTTTTTTGCGAAACTGTCTAATTCGTTTTGTTTGAAACTAACGTCATTAAAAATTGTCTAAGAAAGTTTTTTTACGTACTAAAAGTGAAAATTATTGAAAAAAATTTTCTTTTCAAAAAAATTTTTCTAAGACATTTCATACAGTGAAAAATAATTTTTTTTTGCGAAACTGTCTAATTCCTTTTGTTTGAAACTAACGTCATTAAAAATTGTCTAAGAAAGTTTTTTTACGTACTAAAAGTGAAAATTATTGAAAAAAAATTATCTTTTCAAAAAAATTTTTCTAAGACATTTCATACAGTGAAAAATAATTTTTTTTTGCGAAACTGTCTAATTCTTTTTGTTTGAAACTAACGTCATTAAAAATTGTCTAAGAAAGTTTTTTTACGTACTAAAAGTGAAAATTATTGAAAAAAATTTTCTTTTCAAGAAAAATTTTCAAAAATTTTTCTAAGACATTTCATACAGTGAAAAATAATTTTTTTTTGCGAAACTGTCTAATTCTTTTTGTTTGAAACTAACGTCATTAAAAATTGTCTAAGAAAGTTTTTTTAAGTACTAAAAGTGAAAATTATTGAAAAAAAATTGTCTTTTCAAAAAAATTTTTCTAAGACATTTCATACAGTGAAAAATAATTTTTTTTTGCGAAACTGTCTAATTCTTTTTGTTTGAAACTAACGTCATTAAAAATTGTCTAAGAAAGTTTTTTTACGCACTAAAAGTGAAAATTATTGAAAAAAAATTGTCTTTTCAAAAAAATTTTTCTAAGACATTTCATACAGTGAAAAATAATTTTTTTTTGCGAAACTGTCTAATTCTTTTTGTTTGAAACTAACGTCATTAAAAATTGTCTAAGAAAGTTTTTTTACGTACTAAAAGTGAAAATTATTGAAAAAAATTTTGTTTTCAAGAAAAATTTTCAAAAATTTTTCTAAGACATTTCATACAGTGAAAAATAATTTTTTTTTGAGAAACTGTCTAATTCTTTTTGTTTGAAACTAACGTCATTAAAAATTGTCTAAGAAAGTTTTTTTACGTACTAAAAGTGAAAATTATTGAAAAAAAATTGTCTTTTCAAAAAAATTTTTCTAAGACATTTCATACAGTGAGAAATAATTTTTTTTTGCGAAACTGTCTAATTCGTTTTGTTTGAAACTAACGTCATTAAAAATTGTCTAAGAAAGTTTTTTTACGTACTAAAAGTGAAAATAATTGAAAAAAAATTTTCTTTTTAATAATAAATTTTCAAAACTTTTTTTAAGACATTTCATACTGTGAAAAATAATTTTTTTTTGCGAAACTGTCTAATTCTTTTTGTTTGAAACTAACGTCATTAAAAATTGTCTAAGAAAGTTTTTTTACGTACTAAAAGTGAAAATTATTGAAAAAAATTTTCTTTTCAAAAAAATTTTTCTAAGACATTTCATACAGTGAAAAATAATTTTTTTTTGCGAAACTGTCTAATTCTTTTTGTTTGAAACTAACGTCATTAAAAATTGTCTAAGAAAGTTTTTTTACGTACTAAAAGTGAAAATTATTGAAAAAAAATTATCTTTTCAAAAAAATTTTTCTAAGACATTTCATACAGTGAAAAATAATTTTTTTTTGCGAAACTGTCTAATTCATTTTGTTTGAAACTAACGTCATTAAAAATTGTCTAAGAAAGTTTTTTTACGTACTAAAAGTGAAAATTATTGAAAAAAATTTTCTTTTCAAGAAAAATTTTCAAAAATTTTTCTAAGACATTTCATACAGTGAAAAATAATTTTTTTTTGCGAAACTGTCTAATTCTTTTTGTTTGAAACTAACGTCATTAAAAATTGTCTAAGAAAGTTTTTTTAAGTACTAAAAGTGAAAATTATTGAAAAAAAATTGTCTTTTCAAAAAAATTTTTCTAAGACATTTCATACAGTGAAAAATAATTTTTTTTTGCGAAACTGTCTAATTCTTTTTGTTTGAAACTAACGTCATTAAAAATTGTCTAAGAAAGTTTTTTTACGCACTAAAAGTGAAAATTATTGAAAAAAAATTGTCTTTTCAAAAAAATTTTTCTAAGACATTTCATACAGTGAAAAATAATTTTTTTTTGCGAAACTGTCTAATTCGTTTTGTTTGAAACTAACGTCATTAAAAATTGTCTAAGAAAGTTTTTTTACGTACTAAAAGTGAAAATTATTGAAAAAAAATTGTCTTTTCAAAAAAATTTTTCTAAGACATTTCATACAGTGAAAAATAATTTTTTTTTGCGAAACTGTCTAATTCTTTTTGTTTGAAACTAACGTCATTAAAAATTGTCTAAGAAAGTTTTTTTACGTACTAAAAGTGAAAATTATTGAAAAAAACTTGTCTTTTCAAAAAAAATTTTCAAAATTTTTTCTAAGACATTTCATACTGTAAAAAATAATTTTTTTTTGCGAAACTGTCTAATTCGTTTTGTTTGAAACTAACGTCATTAAAAATTGTCTAAGAAAGTTTTTTTACGTACTAAAAGTGAAAACTATTGAAAAAAAACTTTCTTTTCAAAAAAAATTTTCAAAGACATTTCATACAGTGAAAAATAATTTTTTTTTGCGAAACTGTCTAATTCGTTTTGTTTGAAACTAACGTCATTAAAAATTGTCTAAGAAAGTTTTTTTACGTACTAAAAGTGAAAATTATTGAAAAAAAATTTTCTTTTCAAAAAAATTTTTCTAAGACATTTCATACAGTGAAAAATAATTTTTTTTTGCGAAACTGTCTAATTCTTTTTGTTTGAAACTAACCTCATTAAAAATTGTCTAAGAAAGTTTTTTTACGTACTAAAAGTGAAAATTATTGAAAAAAAATTGTCTTCTCAAAAAAATTTTTCTAAGACATTTCATACAGTGAAAAATAATTTTTTTTTGCGAAACTGTCTAATTCTTTTTGTTTGAAACTAACGTCATTAAAAATTGTCTAAGAAAGTTTTTTTACGTACTAAAAGTGAAAATTATTGAAAAAAATTTTCTTTTCAAGAAAAAATTTCAAAAATTTTTCAAAGACATTTCATACAGTCAAAAATAATTTTTTTTTGCGAAACTGTCTAATTCTTTTTGTTTGAAACTAACGTCATTACAAATTGTCTAAGAAAGTTTTTTTACGTACTAAAAATGAAAATTATTGAAAAAAATTGTCTTTTCAAAAAAAATTTTCAAAAATTTTTCTAAGACATTTCATACAGTGAAAAATTATTTTTTTTTGCGAAACTGTCTAATTCTTTTTGTTTGAAACTAACGTCATTAAAAATTGTCTAAGAAAGCTTTTTTACGTACTAAAAGTGAAAATAATTGAAAAAAAATTTTCTTTTTAAGAAAAATTTTCAAAACTTTTTTTAAGACATTTCATACAGTGAAAAATAATTTTTTTTTGCGAAACTGTCTAATTCTTTTTGTTTGAAACTAACGTCATTAAAAATTGTCTAAGAAAGTTTTTTTACGTACTAAAAGTGAAAATTATTGAAAAAAAACTTTCTTTTCAAAAAAAATTTTCAAAGACATTTCATACAGTGAAAAATAATTTTTTCTTGCGAAACTGTCTAATTCTTTTTGTTTGAAACTAACGTCATTAAAAATTGTCTAAGAAAGTTTTTTTACGTACTAAAAGTGAAAATTATTGAAAAAAAATTGTCTTTTCAAAAAAATTTTTCTAAGACATTTCATACAGTGAAAAATAATTTTTTTTTGCGAAACTGTCTAATTCGTTTTGTTTGAAACTAACGTCATTAAAAATTGTCTAAGAAAGTTTTTTTACGTACTAAAAGTGAAAATAATTGAAAAAAATTTTCTTTTCAAAAAAATTTTTCTAAGACATTTCATACAGTGAAAAATAATTTTTTTTTGCGAAACTGTCTAATTCCTTTTGTTTGAAACTAACGTCATTAAAAATTGTCTAAGAAAGTTTTTTTACGTACTAAAAGTGAAAATTATTGAAAAAAAATTATCTTTTCAAAAAAATTTTTCTAAGACATTTCATACAGTGAAAAATAATTTTTTTTTGCGAAACTGTCTAATTCTTTTTGTTTGAAACTAACGTCATTAAAAATTGTCTAAGAAAGTTTTTTTACGTACTAAAAGTGAAAATTATTGAAAAAAATTTTCTTTTCAAGAAAAATTTTCAAAAATTTTTCTAAGACATTTCATACAGTGAAAAATAATTTTTTTTTGCGAAACTGTCTAATTCTTTTTGTTTGAAACTAACGTCATTAAAAATTGTCTAAGAAAGTTTTTTTAAGTACTAAAAGTGAAAATTATTGAAAAAAAATTGTCTTTTCAAAAAAATTTTTCTAAGACATTTCATACAGTGAAAAATAATTTTTTTTTGCGAAACTGTCTAATTCTTTTTGTTTGAAACTAACGTCATTAAAAATTGTCTAAGAAAGTTTTTTTACGCACTAAAAGTGAAAATTATTGAAAAAAAATTGTCTTTTCAAAAAAATTTTTCTAAGACATTTCATACAGTGAAAAATAATTTTTTTTTGCGAAACTGTCTAATTCTTTTTGTTTGAAACTAACGTCATTAAAAATTGTCTAAGAAAGTTTTTTTACGTACTAAAAGTGAAAATTATTGAAAAAAATTTTGTTTTCAAGAAAAATTTTCAAAAATTTTTCTAAGACATTTCATACAGTGAAAAATAATTTTTTTTTGAGAAACTGTCTAATTCTTTTTGTTTGAAACTAACGTCATTAAAAATTGTCTAAGAAAGTTTTTTTACGTACTAAAAGTGAAAATTATTGAAAAAAAATTGTCTTTTCAAAAAAATTTTTCTAAGACATTTCATACAGTGAGAAATAATTTTTTTTTGCGAAACTGTCTAATTCGTTTTGTTTGAAACTAACGTCATTAAAAATTGTCTAAGAAAGTTTTTTTACGTACTAAAAGTGAAAATAATTGAAAAAAAATTTTCTTTTTAATAAAAATTTTCAAAACTTTTTTTAAGACATTTCATACTGTGAAAAATAATTTTTTTTTGCGAAACTGTCTAATTCTTTTTGTTTGAAACTAACGTCATTAAAAATTGTCTAAGAAAGTTTTTTTACGTACTAAAAGTGAAAATTATTGAAAAAAATTTTCTTTTCAAAAAAATTTTTCTAAGACATTTCATACAGTGAAAAATAATTTTTTTTTGCGAAACTGTCTAATTCTTTTTGTTTGAAACTAACGTCATTAAAAATTGTCTAAGAAAGTTTTTTTACGTACTAAAAGTGAAAATTATTGAAAAAAAATTATCTTTTCAAAAAAATTTTTCTAAGACATTTCATACAGTGAAAAATAATTTTTTTTTGCGAAACTGTCTAATTCATTTTGTTTGAAACTAACGTCATTAAAAATTGTCTAAGAAAGTTTTTTTACGTACTAAAAGTGAAAATTATTGAAAAAAATTTTCTTTTCAAGAAAAATTTTCAAAAATTTTTCTAAGACATTTCATACAGTGAAAAATAATTTTTTTTTGCGAAACTGTCTAATTCTTTTTGTTTGAAACTAACGTCATTAAAAATTGTCTAAGAAAGTTTTTTTAAGTACTAAAAGTGAAAATTATTGAAAAAAAATTGTCTTTTCAAAAAAATTTTTCTAAGACATTTCATACAGTGAAAAATAATTTTTTTTTGCGAAACTGTCTAATTCTTTTTGTTTGAAACTAACGTCATTAAAAATTGTCTAAGAAAGTTTTTTTACGCACTAAAAGTGAAAATTATTGAAAAAAAATTGTCTTTTCAAAAAAATTTTTCTAAGACATTTCATACAGTGAAAAATAATTTTTTTTTGCGAAACTGTCTAATTCGTTTTGTTTGAAACTAACGTCATTAAAAATTGTCTAAGAAAGTTTTTTTACGTACTAAAAGTGAAAATTATTGAAAAAAAATTTTCTTTTCAAAAAAATTTTTCTAAGACATTTCATACAGTGAAAAATAATTTTTTTTTGCGAAACTGTCTAATTCTTTTTGTTTGAAACTAACGTCATTAAAAATTGTCTAAGAAAGTTTTTTTACGTACTAAAAGTAAAAATTATTGAAAAAAAATTGTCTTTTCAAAAAAATTTTTCTAAGACATTTCATACAGTGAAAAATAATTTTTTTTTGCGAAACTGTCTAGCTTTTTTTGTTTGAAACTAACGTCATTAAAAATTGTCTAAGAAAGTTTTTTTACGTACTAAAAGTGAAAATTATTGAAAAAAAATTGTCTTTTCAAAAAAATTTTTCTAAGACATTTCATACAGTGAAAAATATTTTTTTTCTTGCGATACTGTCTAATTCTTTTTGTTTGAAACTAACGTCATTACAAATTGTCTAAGAAAGTTTTTTTACGTACTAAAAGTGAAAATTATTGAAAAAAATTTTCTTTTCTAAAAAAATTTCAAAAATTTTTCAAAGACATTTCATACAGTCAAAAATATTTTTTTTTGAGAAACTGTCTAATTCTTTTTGTTTGAAACTAACGTCATTACAAATTGTCTAAGAAAGTTTTTTTACGTACTAAAAGTGAAAATTATTGAAAAAAATTGTCTTTTCAAAAAAAATTTTCAAAAATTTTTCTAAGACATTTCATACAGTGAAAAATAATTTTTTTTTGCGAAACTGTCTAATTCTTTTTGTTTGAAACTAACGTCATTAAAAATTGTCTAAGAAAGCTTTTTTACGTACTAAAAGTGAAAATAATTGAAAAAAAATTTTCTTTTTAATAAAAATTTTCAAAACTTTTTTTAAGACATTTCATACTGTGAAAAATAATTTTTTTTTGCGAAACTGTCTAATTCTTTTTGTTTGAAACTAACGTCATTAAAAATTGTCTAAGAAAGTTTTTTTACGTACTAAAAGTGAAAATTATTGAAAAAAAACTTTCTTTTCAAAAAAAATTTTCAAAGACATTTCATACAGTGAAAAATAATTTTTTTTTGCGAAACTGTCTAATTCTTTTTGTTTGAAACTAACGTCATTAAAAATTGTCTAAGAAAGTTTTTTTAAGTAATAAAAGTGAAAATTATTGAAAAAAAATTGTCTTTTCAAAAAAATTTTTCTAAGACATTTCATACAGTGAAAAATATTTTTTTTTTGCGAAACTGTCTAATTCGTTTTGTTTGAAACTAACGTCATTAAAAATTGTCTAAGAAAATTTTTTTACGTACTAAAAGTGAAAATTATTGAAAAAAAATTTTCTTTTCAAAAAAATTTTTCTAAGACATTTCATACAGTGAAAAATAATTTTTTTTTGCGAAACCGTCTAATTCTTTTTGTTTGAAACTAACGTCATTAAAAATTGTCTAAGAAAGTTTTTTTACGTACTAAAAGTGAAAATTATTGAAAACAAATTGTCTTTTCAAAAAAATTTTTCTAAGACATTTCATACAGTGAAAAATATTTTTTTTTTGCGAAACTGTCTAATTCTTTTTGTTTGAAACTAACGTCATTAAAAATTGTCTAAGAAAGTTTTTTTACGTACTAAAAGTGAAAATTATTGAAAAAAATTTTGTTTTCAAGAAAAATTTTCAAAAATTTTTCTAAGACATTTCATACAGTGAAAAATAATTTTTTTTTGAGAACCTGTCTAATTTTTTTTGTTTGAAACTAACGTCATTAAAAATTGTCTAAGAAAGTTTTTTTAAGTACTAAAAGTGAAAATTATTGAAAAAAAATTGTCTTTTCAAAAAAATTTTTCTAAGACATTTCATACAGTGAAAAATAATTTTTTTTTGAGAAACTGTCTAATTCTTTTTGTTTGAAACTAACGTCATTAAAAACTGTCTAAGAAAGTTTTTTTACGTACTAAAAGTGAAAATTATTGAAAAAAAATTGTCTTTTCAAAAAAATTTTTCCAAGACATTTCATACAGTGAAAAATAATTTTTTTTTGCGAAACTGTCTAATTCGTTTTGTTTGAAACTAACGTCATTAAAAATTGTCTAAGAAAGTTTTTTTACGTACTAAAAGTGAAAATTATTAAAAAAAAATTGTCTTTTCAAAAAAATTTTTCTAAGACATTTCATACAGTGAAAAATAATTTTTTTTTGCGAAACTGTCTAATTTTTTTTGTTTGAAACTAACGTCATTAAAAATTGTCTAAGAAAGTTTTTTTAAGTACTAAAAGTGAAAATTATTGAAAAAAAATTGTCTTTTCAAAAAAATTTTTCTAAGACATTTCATACAGTGAAAAATAATTTTTGTTTGTGAAACTGTCTAATTCGTTTTGTTTGAAACTAACGACATTAAAAATTGTAAGAAAATGAAGGGGTGTACCAGCAAACATCTATAGGATTGGCCCATGATACAAGAGAAGGATCCCCAGAGGATACAAACTGATATGAATAAATCAACAAGTGAATAAAAAAATAACAGTTAACCTCTCAAGTACATGTAGCTCCACACAGAGTGAAATTTACATGCCTTTTGACTCTTTTTTATTTCTTTAATTTGACTCAAAAAGAATGTCTAAAAAGACATTACGAAAAGTAACTACGGACAAAGGCCAGTGTTTCGATCTTCCGATCTCTTCAGCGTAGTAAAGTGAAAGTTGTCTTGAACTTGAAGCGTTGGTTGAGATGATGATTTGAAACTTGAGTGATTGTTGTGAGACAATGAGCCTGGATTTAAGTTTTAAAGTTGGACCTCAGCGAAACGTAGTTTTACAGCCTATTAGAAAGTGTGATTTTTTTAAAAGAATTTGTGCTAAGAAATGGCAGGAAACTGTTAAAAATAAAAACTAGAAAAAAAGACAAGAATTTGCAACTGAGCTAGGACAAAACAATCATCTGAGATGGATCTAAAATACAAGAAATTAGATTCTAGCGGCACATATAAGTATTAAAATTCAAAGAAAATGAAGGGGTGTACCAGCAAACATCTATAGGATTGGCCCATGATACAAGAGAAGGATCCCCAGAGGATACAAACTTCAAACTGATACAAACTTTTCGTAATGTCTTTTTAGACATTCTTTTTGAGTCAAATTAAAGAAATAAAAAAGAGTCAAAAGGCATGTAAATTTCACTCTGTGTGGAGCTACATGTACTTGAGAGGTTAACTGTTATTTTTTTATTCACTTGTTGATTTATTCATATCAGTTTGTATCCTCTGGGGATCCTTCTCTTGTATCATGGGCCAATCCTATAGATGTTTGCTGGTACACCCCTTCATTTTCTTTGAATTTTAATACTTATATGTGCCGCTAGAATCTAATTTCTTGTATTTTAGATCCATCTCAGATGATTGTTTTGTCCTAGCTCAGTTGCAAATTCTTGTCTTTTTTTCTAGTTTTTATTTTTAACAGTTTCCTGCCATTTCTTAGCACAAATTCTTTTAAAAAAATCACACTTTCTAATAGGCTGTAAAACTACGTTTCGCTGAGGTCCAACTTTAAAACTTAAATCCAGGCTCATTGTCTCACAACAATCACTCAAGTTTCAAATCATCATCTCAACCAACGCTTCAAGTTCAAGACAACTTTCACTTTACTACGCTGAAGAGATCGGAAGATCGAAACACTGGCCTTTGTCCGTAGTTACTTTTCGTAATGTCTTTTTAGACATTCTTTTTGAGTCAAATTAAAGAAATAAAAAAGAGTCAAAAGGCATGTAAATTTCACTCTGTGTGGAGCTACATGTACTTGAGAGGTTAACTGTTATTTTTTTATTCACTTGTTGATTTATTCATATCAGTTTGTATCCTCTGGGGATCCTTCTCTTGTATCATGGGCCAATCCTATAGATGTTTGCTGGTACACCCCTTCATTTTCTTTGAATTTTAATACTTATATGTGCCGCTAGAATCTAATTTCTTGTATTTTAGATCCATCTCAGATGATTGTTTTGTCCTAGCTCAGTTGCAAATTCTTGTCTTTTTTTCTAGTTTTTATTTTTAACAGTTTCCTGCCATTTCTTAGCACAAATTCTTTTAAAAAAATCACACTTTCTAATAGGCTGTAAAACTACGTTTCGCTGAGGTCCAACTTTAAAACTTAAATCCAGGCTCATTGTCTCACAACAATCACTCAAGTTTCAAATCATCATCTCAACCAACGCTTCAAGTTCAAGACAACTTTCACTTTACTACGCTGAAGAGATCGGAAGATCGAAACACTGGCCTTTGTCCGTAGTTACTTTTCGTAATGTCTTTTTAGACATTCTTTTTGAGTCAAATTAAAGAAATAAAAAAGAGTCAAAAGGCATGTAAATTTCACTCTGTGTGGAGCTACATGTACTTGAGAGGTTAACTGTTATTTTTTTATTCACTTGTTGATTTATTCATATCAGTTTGTATCCTCTGGGGATCCTTCTCTTGTATCATGGGCCAATCCTATAGATGTTTGCTGGTACACCCCTTCATTTTCTTTGAATTTTAATACTTATATGTGCCGCTAGAATCTAATTTCTTGTATTTTAGATCCATCTCAGATGATTGTTTTGTCCTAGCTCAGTTGCAAATTCTTGTCTTTTTTTCTAGTTTTTATTTTTAACAGTTTCCTGCCATTTCTTAGCACAAATTCTTTTAAAAAAATCACACTTTCTAATAGGCTGTAAAACTACGTTTCGCTGAGGTCCAACTTTAAAACTTAAATCCAGGCTCATTGTCTCACAACAATCACTCAAGTTTCAAATCATCATCTCAACCAACGCTTCAAGTTCAAGACAACTTTCACTTTACTACGCTGAAGAGATCGGAAGATCGAAACACTGGCCTTTGTCCGTAGTTACTTTTCGTAATGTCTTTTTAGACATTCTTTTTGAGTCAAATTAAAGAAATAAAAAAGAGTCAAAAGGCATGTAAATTTCACTCTGTGTGGAGCTACATGTACTTGAGAGGTTAACTGTTATTTTTTTATTCACTTGTTGATTTATTCATATCAGTTTGTATCCTCTGGGGATCCTTCTCTTGTATCATGGGCCAATCCTATAGATGTTTGCTGGTACACCCCTTCATTTTCTTTGAATTTTAATACTTATATGTGCCGCTAGAATCTAATTTCTTGTATTTTAGATCCATCTCAGATGATTGTTTTGTCCTAGCTCAGTTGCAAATTCTTGTCTTTTTTTCTAGTTTTTATTTTTAACAGTTTCCTGCCATTTCTTAGCACAAATTCTTTTAAAAAAATCACACTTTCTAATAGGCTGTAAAACTACGTTTCGCTGAGGTCCAACTTTAAAACTTAAATCCAGGCTCATTGTCTCACAACAATCACTCAAGTTTCAAATCATCATCTCAACCAACGCTTCAAGTTCAAGACAACTTTCACTTTACTACGCTGAAGAGATCGGAAGATCGAAACACTGGCCTTTGTCCGTAGTTACTTTTCGTAATGTCTTTTTAGACATTCTTTTTGAGTCAAATTAAAGAAATAAAAAAGAGTCAAAAGGCATGTAAATTTCACTCTGTGTGGAGCTACATGTACTTGAGAGGTTAACTGTTATTTTTTTATTCACTTGTTGATTTATTCATATCAGTTTGTATCCTCTGGGGATCCTTCTCTTGTATCATGGGCCAATCCTATAGATGTTTGCTGGTACACCCCTTCATTTTCTTTGAATTTTAATACTTATATGTGCCGCTAGAATCTAATTTCTTGTATTTTAGATCCATCTCAGATGATTGTTTTGTCCTAGCTCAGTTGCAAATTCTTGTCTTTTTTTCTAGTTTTTATTTTTAACAGTTTCCTGCCATTTCTTAGCACAAATTCTTTTAAAAAAATCACACTTTCTAATAGGCTGTAAAACTACGTTTCGCTGAGGTCCAACTTTAAAACTTAAATCCAGGCTCATTGTCTCACAACAATCACTCAAGTTTCAAATCATCATCTCAACCAACGCTTCAAGTTCAAGACAACTTTCACTTTACTACGCTGAAGAGATCGGAAGATCGAAACACTGGCCTTTGTCCGTAGTTACTTTTCGTAATGTCTTTTTAGACATTCTTTTTGAGTCAAATTAAAGAAATAAAAAAGAGTCAAAAGGCATGTAAATTTCACTCTGTGTGGAGCTACATGTACTTGAGAGGTTAACTGTTATTTTTTTATTCACTTGTTGATTTATTCATATCAGTTTGTATCCTCTGGGGATCCTTCTCTTGTATCATGGGCCAATCCTATAGATGTTTGCTGGTACACCCCTTCATTTTCTTTGAATTTTAATACTTATATGTGCCGCTAGAATCTAATTTCTTGTATTTTAGATCCATCTCAGATGATTGTTTTGTCCTAGCTCAGTTGCAAATTCTTGTCTTTTTTTCTAGTTTTTATTTTTAACAGTTTCCTGCCATTTCTTAGCACAAATTCTTTTAAAAAAATCACACTTTCTAATAGGCTGTAAAACTACGTTTCGCTGAGGTCCAACTTTAAAACTTAAATCCAGGCTCATTGTCTCACAACAATCACTCAAGTTTCAAATCATCATCTCAACCAACGCTTCAAGTTCAAGACAACTTTCACTTTACTACGCTGAAGAGATCGGAAGATCGAAACACTGGCCTTTGTCCGTAGTTACTTTTCGTAATGTCTTTTTAGACATTCTTTTTGAGTCAAATTAAAGAAATAAAAAAGAGTCAAAAGGCATGTAAATTTCACTCTGTGTGGAGCTACATGTACTTGAGAGGTTAACTGTTATTTTTTTATTCACTTGTTGATTTATTCATATCAGTTTGTATCCTCTGGGGATCCTTCTCTTGTATCATGGGCCAATCCTATAGATGTTTGCTGGTACACCCCTTCATTTTCTTTGAATTTTAATACTTATATGTGCCGCTAGAATCTAATTTCTTGTATTTTAGATCCATCTCAGATGATTGTTTTGTCCTAGCTCAGTTGCAAATTCTTGTCTTTTTTTCTAGTTTTTATTTTTAACAGTTTCCTGCCATTTCTTAGCACAAATTCTTTTAAAAAAATCACACTTTCTAATAGGCTGTAAAACTACGTTTCGCTGAGGTCCAACTTTAAAACTTAAATCCAGGCTCATTGTCTCACAACAATCACTCAAGTTTCAAATCATCATCTCAACCAACGCTTCAAGTTCAAGACAACTTTCACTTTACTACGCTGAAGAGATCGGAAGATCGAAACACTGGCCTTTGTCCGTAGTTACTTTTCGTAATGTCTTTTTAGACATTCTTTTTGAGTCAAATTAAAGAAATAAAAAAGAGTCAAAAGGCATGTAAATTTCACTCTGTGTGGAGCTACATGTACTTGAGAGGTTAACTGTTATTTTTTTATTCACTTGTTGATTTATTCATATCAGTTTGTATCCTCTGGGGATCCTTCTCTTGTATCATGGGCCAATCCTATAGATGTTTGCTGGTACACCCCTTCATTTTCTTTGAATTTTAATACTTATATGTGCCGCTAGAATCTAATTTCTTGTATTTTAGATCCATCTCAGATGATTGTTTTGTCCTAGCTCAGTTGCAAATTCTTGTCTTTTTTTCTAGTTTTTATTTTTAACAGTTTCCTGCCATTTCTTAGCACAAATTCTTTTAAAAAAATCACACTTTCTAATAGGCTGTAAAACTACGTTTCGCTGAGGTCCAACTTTAAAACTTAAATCCAGGCTCATTGTCTCACAACAATCACTCAAGTTTCAAATCATCATCTCAACCAACGCTTCAAGTTCAAGACAACTTTCACTTTACTACGCTGAAGAGATCGGAAGATCGAAACACTGGCCTTTGTCCGTAGTTACTTTTCGTAATGTCTTTTTAGACATTCTTTTTGAGTCAAATTAAAGAAATAAAAAAGAGTCAAAAGGCATGTAAATTTCACTCTGTGTGGAGCTACATGTACTTGAGAGGTTAACTGTTATTTTTTTATTCACTTGTTGATTTATTCATATCAGTTTGTATCCTCTGGGGATCCTTCTCTTGTATCATGGGCCAATCCTATAGATGTTTGCTGGTACACCCCTTCATTTTCTTTGAATTTTAATACTTATATGTGCCGCTAGAATCTAATTTCTTGTATTTTAGATCCATCTCAGATGATTGTTTTGTCCTAGCTCAGTTGCAAATTCTTGTCTTTTTTTCTAGTTTTTATTTTTAACAGTTTCCTGCCATTTCTTAGCACAAATTCTTTTAAAAAAATCACACTTTCTAATAGGCTGTAAAACTACGTTTCGCTGAGGTCCAACTTTAAAACTTAAATCCAGGCTCATTGTCTCACAACAATCACTCAAGTTTCAAATCATCATCTCAACCAACGCTTCAAGTTCAAGACAACTTTCACTTTACTACGCTGAAGAGATCGGAAGATCGAAACACTGGCCTTTGTCCGTAGTTACTTTTCGTAATGTCTTTTTAGACATTCTTTTTGAGTCAAATTAAAGAAATAAAAAAGAGTCAAAAGGCATGTAAATTTCACTCTGTGTGGAGCTACATGTACTTGAGAGGTTAACTGTTATTTTTTTATTCACTTGTTGATTTATTCATATCAGTTTGTATCCTCTGGGGATCCTTCTCTTGTATCATGGGCCAATCCTATAGATGTTTGCTGGTACACCCCTTCATTTTCTTTGAATTTTAATACTTATATGTGCCGCTAGAATCTAATTTCTTGTATTTTAGATCCATCTCAGATGATTGTTTTGTCCTAGCTCAGTTGCAAATTCTTGTCTTTTTTTCTAGTTTTTATTTTTAACAGTTTCCTGCCATTTCTTAGCACAAATTCTTTTAAAAAAATCACACTTTCTAATAGGCTGTAAAACTACGTTTCGCTGAGGTCCAACTTTAAAACTTAAATCCAGGCTCATTGTCTCACAACAATCACTCAAGTTTCAAATCATCATCTCAACCAACGCTTCAAGTTCAAGACAACTTTCACTTTACTACGCTGAAGAGATCGGAAGATCGAAACACTGGCCTTTGTCCGTAGTTACTTTTCGTAATGTCTTTTTAGACATTCTTTTTGAGTCAAATTAAAGAAATAAAAAAGAGTCAAAAGGCATGTAAATTTCACTCTGTGTGGAGCTACATGTACTTGAGAGGTTAACTGTTATTTTTTTATTCACTTATTAAAAATTGTCTAAGAAAGTTTTTTTACGTACTAAAAGTGAAAATTATTGAAAAAAAATTGTCTTTTCAAAAAAATTTTTCTAAGACATTTCATACAGTGAAAAATAATTTTTTTTTGCGAAACTGTCTAATTCTTTTTGTTTGAAACTAACGTCATTAAAAATTGTCTAAGAAAGTTTTTTTACGTACTAAAAGTGAAAATTATTGAAAAAAAATTGTCTTTTCAAAAAAATTTTTCTAAGACATTTCATACTGTGAAAAATAATTTTTTTTTGCGAAACTGTCTAATTCTTTTTGTTTGAAACTAACGTCATTAAAAATTGTCTAAGAAAGTTTTTTTACGTACTAAAAGTGAAAATTATTGAAAAAAATTTTCTTTTCAAGAAAAATTTTCAAAAATTTTTCTAAGCCATTTCATACAGTGAAAAATAATTTTTTTTTGCGAAACTGTCTAATTCTTTTTGTTTGAAACTAACGTCATTAAAAATTGTCTAAGAATGTTTTTTTAAGTACTAAAAGTGAAAATTATTGAAAAAAAATTGTCTTTTCAAAAAAATTTTTCTAAGACATTTCATACAGTGAAAAATAATTTTTTTTTGCGAAACTGTCTAATTCGTTTTGTTTGAAACTAACGTCATTAAAAATTGTCTAAGAAAGTTTTTTTACGTACTAAAACTGAAAATTATTGAAAAAAAATTTTCTTTTCAAAAAAATTTTTCTAAGACATTTCATACAGTGAAAAATATTTTTTTTTTTGCGAAACTGTCTAATTCTTTTTGTTTGAAACTAACGTCATTACAAATTGTCTAAGAAAGTTTTTTTACGTACTAAAAGTGAAAATTATTGAAAAAAATTGTCTTTTCAAAAAAAATTTTCAAAAATTTTTCTAAGACATTTCATACAGTGAAAAATTATTTTTTTTTGCGAAACTGTCTAATTCTTTTTGTTTGAAACTAACGTCATTAAAAATTGTCTAAGAAAGTTTTTTTACGTACTAAAAGTGAAAATTATTGAAAAAAATTGTCTTTTCAAAAAAAATTTTCAAAAATTTTTCTAAGACATTTCATACAGTGAAAAATAATTTTTTTTTGCGAAACTGTCTAATTTTTTTTGTTTGAAACTAACGTCATTAAAAATTGTCTAAGAAAGTTTTTTTACGTACTAAGAGTGAAAATAATTGAAAAAAAATTTTCTTTTCAATAAAAACTTTCAAAACTTTTTTTAAGACATTTCATACAGTGAAAAAAAATTTTTTTTTGCGAAACTGTCTAATTCTTTTTGTTTGAAACTAACGTCATTAAAAATTGTCTAAGAAAGTTTTTTTACGTACTAAAAGTGAAAATTATTGAAAAAAAACTTTCTTTTCAAAAAAAATTTTCAAAGACATTTCATACAGTGAAAAATAATTTTTTTTTGCGAAACTGTCTAATTCTTTTTGTTTGAAACTAACGTCATTAAAAATTGTCTAAGAAAGTTTTTTTAAGTACTAAAAGTGAAAATTATTGAAAAAAAATTGTCTTTTCAAAAAAATTTTTCTAAGACATTTCATACAGTGAAAAATAATTTTTTTTTGCTAAACTGTCTAATTCGTTTTGTTTGAAACTAACGTCATTAAAAATTGTCTAAGAAAGTTTTTTTACGCACTAAAACTGAAAATTATTGAAAAAAAATTTTCTTTTCAAAAAAATTTTTCTAACACATTTCATACAGTGAAAAATAATTTTTTTTTGCGAAACTGTCTAATTCTTTTTGTTTGAAACTAACGTCATTAAAAATTGTCTAAGAAAGTTTTTTTACGTACTAAAAGTGAAAATTATTGAAAAAAAATTTTCTTTTCAAAAAAATTTTTCTAAGACATTTCATACAGTGAAAAATAATTTTTTTTTGCGAAACTGTCTAATTCTTTTTGTTTGAAACTAACGTCATTAAAAATTGTCTAAGAAAGTTTTTTTACGTACTAAAAGTGAAAATTATTGAAAAAAATTTTCTTTTCAAGAAAAATTTTCAAAAATTTTTCTAAGACATTTCATACAGTGAAAAATAATTTTTTTTTGCGAAACTGTCTAATTCTTTTTGTTTGAAACTAACGTCATTAAAAATTGTCTAAGAAAGTTTTTTTACGTACTAAAAGTGAAAATTATTGAAAAAAAATTGTCTTTTCAAAAAAATTTTTCTAAGACATTTCATACAGTGAAAAATATTTTTTTTTTGCGAAAATGTCTAATTCGTTTTGTTTGAAACTAACGTCATTAAAAATTGTTTAAGAAAGTTTTTTTACGTACTAAAAGTGAAAACTATTGAAAAAAAATTTTCTTTTTAATAAATATTTTCCAAGACATTTCATACAGTGAAAAATAATTTTTTTTTCCGAAACTGTCTAAATCTTTTTGTTTGAAACTAACGTCATTAAAAATTGTTTAAGAAAGTTTTTTTACGTACTAAAAATGAAAATTATTGAAAAAAAAATGTCTTTTGAAAAAAATTTTTCTAAGACATTTCATACAGTGAAAAATAATTTTTTTTTGCGAAACTATCCAATTCTTTTTGTTTGAAACTAACGTCATTAAAAATTGTCTAAGAAAGTTTTTTTACGTACTAAAAGTGAAAATAATTGAAAAAAAATTTTCTTTTCAATAAAAACTTTCAAAACTTTTTTTAAGACATTTCATACAGTGAAAAAAAATTTTTTTTTGCGAAACTGTCTAATTCTTTTTGTTTGAAACTAACGTCATTAAAAATTGTCTAAGAAAGTTTTTTACGTACTAAAAGTGAAAATTATTGAAAAAAAATTGTCTTTTCAAAAATATTTTTCTAAGACATTTTATACAGTGAAAAATAATTTTTTTTTGCGAAACTGTCTAATTCGTTTTGTTTGAAACTAACGTCATTAAAAATTGTCAAAGAAAGTTTTTTTACTTACTAAAAGTGAAAATTATTGAAAAAAAATTTTCTTTTAAAAAAATTTTTCCAAGACATTTCATACAGTGAAAAATAATTTTTTTTTGCGAAACTGTCTAATTCTTTTTTTTTTAAACTAACGTCATTAAAAATTGTCTAAGAAAGTTTTTTTACGTACTAAAAGTGAAAATTATTGAAAAAAAATTGTCTTTTCAAAAAAATTTTTCTAAGACATTTCATACAGTGAAAAATAATTTTTTTTTGCGAAACTGTCTAATTCGTTTTGTTTGAAACTAACGTCATTAAAAATTGTTTAAGAAAGTTTTTTTACGTACTAAAAGTGAAAATTATTGAAAAAAAATTTTCTTTTTAATAAATATTTTCCAAGACATTTCATACAGTGAAAAATAATTTTTTTTTGCGAAACTGTCTAATTCTTTTTGTTTGAAACTAACGTCATTAAAAATTGTCTAAGAAAGTTTTTTTACGTACTAAAAGTGAAAATTATTGAAAAAAAATTGTCTTTTCAAAAAAATTTTTCTAAGACATTTCATACAGTGAAAAATAATTTTTTTTTGCGAAACTGTCTAATTCTTTTTGTTTGAAACTAACGTCATTACAAATTGTCTAAGAAAGTTTTTTTACGTACTAAAAGTGAAAATTATTGAAAAAAATTGTCTTTTCAAAAAAATTTTCAAAAATTTTTCTAAGACATTTCATACAGTGAAAAATAACTTTTTTTTGCGAAAGTCTCTAAATCTTTTTGTTTGAAACTAACGTCATTAAAAATTGTCTAAGAAAGTTTTTTTACGTCGTAAAAGTGAAAATTATTGAAAAAAAAATGTCTTTTGAAAAAAATTTTTCTAAGACATTTCATACAGTGAAAAATAATTTTTTTTTGCGAAACTATCCAATTCTTTTTGTTTGAAACTAACGTCATTAAAAATTGTCTAAGAAAGTTTTTTTACGTACTAAAAGTGAAAATTATTGAAAAAAAATTTTCTTTTCAAAAAAATTTTTCTAAGACATTTCATACAGTGAAAAATAATTTTTTTTTGCGAAAGTGTCTAAATCTTTTTGTTTGAAACTAACGTCATTAAAAATTGTTTAAGAAAGTTTTTTTACGTACTAAAAGTGAAAATTATTGAAAAAAATTTTCTTTTCCAAAAAAATTTTCAAAAATTTTTTTAAGACATTTCATACAGTGAAAAATAATTTTTTTTTGCGAAACTGTCTAATTCTTTTTGTTTGAAACTAACGTCATTAAAAATTGTCTAAGAAAGTTTTTTTACGTACTAAAAGTGAAAATTATTGAAAAAAAATTGTCTTTTCAAAAAAATTTTTCTAAGACATTTCATACAGTGAAAAATAATTTTTTTTTGAGAAACTGTCTAATTCTTTTTGTTTGAAACTAACGTCATTAAAAACTGTCTAAGAAAGTTTTTTTACGTACTAAAAGTGAAAATTATTGAAAAAAAATTGTCTTTTCAAAAAAATTTTTCCAAGACATTTCATACAGTGAAAAATAATTTTTTTTTGCGAAACTGTCTAATTCGTTTTGTTTGAAACTAACGTCATTAAAAATTGTCTAAGAAAGTTTTTTTACGTACTAAAAGTGAAAATTATTAAAAAAAAATTGTCTTTTCAAAAAAATTTTTCTAAGACATTTCATACAGTGAAAAATAATTTTTTTTTGCGAAACTGTCTAATTTTTTTTGTTTGAAACTAACGTCATTAAAAATTGTCTAAGAAAGTTTTTTTAAGTACTAAAAGTGAAAATTATTGAAAAAAAATTGTCTTTTCAAAAAAATTTTTCTAAGACATTTCATACTGTGAAAAATAATTTTTGTTTGTGAAACTGTCTAATTCGTTTTGTTTGAAACTAACGACATTAAAAATTGTCTAAGAAAGTTTTTTTACGTACTAAAAGTGAAAATTATTGAAAAAAAATTGTCTTTTCAAAAAAATTTTTCTAAGACATTTCATACAGTGAAAAATAATTTTTTTTTGCGAAACTGTCTAATTCTTTTTGTTTGAAACTAACGTCATTAAAAATTGTCTAAGAAAGTTTTTTTACGTACTAAAAGTGAAAATTATTGAAAAAAAATTGTCTTTTCAAAAAAATTTTTCTAAGACATTTCATACAGTGAAAAATAATTTTTTTTTGCGAAACTGTCTAATTCTTTTTGTTTGAAACTAACGTCATTAAAAATTGTCTAAGAAAGTTTTTTTACGTACTAAAAGTGAAAATTATTGAAAAAAATTTTCTTTTCAAGAAAAATTTTCAAAAATTTTTCTAAGCCATTTCATACAGTGAAAAATAATTTTTTTTTGCGAAACTGTCTAATTCTTTTTGTTTGAAACTAACGTCATTAAAAATTGTCTAAGAATGTTTTTTTAAGTACTAAAAGTGAAAATTATTGAAAAAAAATTGTCTTTTCAAAAAAATTTTTCTAAGACATTTCATACAGTGAAAAATAATTTTTTTTTGCGAAACTGTCTAATTCGTTTTGTTTGAAACTAACGTCATTAAAAATTGTCTAAGAAAGTTTTTTTACGTACTAAAACTGAAAATTATTGAAAAAAAATTTTCTTTTCAAAAAAATTTTTCTAAGACATTTCATACAGTGAAAAATATTTTTTTTTTTGCGAAACTGTCTAATTCTTTTTGTTTGAAACTAACGTCATTACAAATTGTCTAAGAAAGTTTTTTTACGTACTAAAAGTGAAAATTATTGAAAAAAATTGTCTTTTCAAAAAAAATTTTCAAAAATTTTTCTAAGACATTTCATACAGTGAAAAATTATTTTTTTTTGCGAAACTGTCTAATTCTTTTTGTTTGAAACTAACGTCATTAAAAATTGTCTAAGAAAGTTTTTTTACGTACTAAAAGTGAAAATTATTGAAAAAAATTGTCTTTTCAAAAAAAATTTTCAAAAATTTTTCTAAGACATTTCATACAGTGAAAAATAATTTTTTTTTGCGAAACTGTCTAATTTTTTTTGTTTGAAACTAACGTCATTAAAAATTGTCTAAGAAAGTTTTTTTACGTACTAAGAGTGAAAATAATTGAAAAAAAATTTTCTTTTCAATAAAAACTTTCAAAACTTTTTTTAAGACATTTCATACAGTGAAAAAAAATTTTTTTTTGCGAAACTGTCTAATTCTTTTTGTTTGAAACTAACGTCATTAAAAATTGTCTAAGAAAGTTTTTTTACGTACTAAAAGTGAAAATTATTGAAAAAAAACTTTCTTTTCAAAAAAAATTTTCAAAGACATTTCATACAGTGAAAAATAATTTTTTTTTGCGAAACTGTCTAATTCTTTTTGTTTGAAACTAACGTCATTAAAAATTGTCTAAGAAAGTTTTTTTAAGTACTAAAAGTGAAAATTATTGAAAAAAAATTGTCTTTTCAAAAAAATTTTTCTAAGACATTTCATACAGTGAAAAATAATTTTTTTTTGCTAAACTGTCTAATTCGTTTTGTTTGAAACTAACGTCATTAAAAATTGTCTAAGAAAGTTTTTTTACGCACTAAAACTGAAAATTATTGAAAAAAAATTTTCTTTTCAAAAAAATTTTTCTAACACATTTCATACAGTGAAAAATAATTTTTTTTTGCGAAACTGTCTAATTCTTTTTGTTTGAAACTAACGTCATTAAAAATTGTCTAAGAAAGTTTTTTTACGTACTAAAAGTGAAAATTATTGAAAGAAAATTTTCTTTTCAAAAAAATTTTTCTAAGACATTTCATACAGTGAAAAATAATTTTTTTTTGCGAAACTGTCTAATTCTTTTTGTTTGAAACTAACGTCATTAAAAATTGTCTAAGAAAGTTTTTTTACGTACTAAAAGTGAAAATTATTGAAAAAAATTTTCTTTTCAAGAAAAATTTTCAAAAATTTTTCTAAGACATTTCATACAGTGAAAAATAATTTTTTTTTGCGAAACTGTCTAATTCTTTTTGTTTGAAACTAACGTCATTAAAAATTGTCTAAGAAAGTTTTTTACGTACTAAAAGTGAAAATTATTGAAAAAAAATTGTCTTTTCAAAAAAATTTTTCTAAGACATTTTATACAGTGAAAAATAATTTTTTTTTGCGAAACTGTCTAATTCGTTTTGTTTGAAACTAACGTCATTAAAAATTGTCTAAGAAAGTTTTTTTACTTACTAAAAGTGAAAATTATTGAAAAAAAATTTTCTTTTTAAAAAAATTTTTCCAAGACATTTCATACAGTGAAAAATAATTTTTTTTTGCGAAACTGTCTAATTCTTTTTTTTTGAAACTAACGTCATTAAAAATTGTCTAAGAAAGTTTTTTTACGTACTAAAAGTGAAAATTATTGAAAAAAAATTGTCTTTTCAAAAAAATTTTTCTAAGACATTTCATACAGTGAAAAATATTTTTTTTTTGCGAAAATGTCTAATTCGTTTTGTTTGAAACTAACGTCATTAAAAATTGTTTAAGAAAGTTTTTTTACGTACTAAAAGTGAAAACTATTGAAAAAAAATTTTCTTTTTAATAAATATTTTCCAAGACATTTCATACAGTGAAAAATAATTTTTTTTTGCGAAACTGTCTAATTCTTTTTGTTTGAAACTAACGTCATTAAAAATTGTCTAAGAAAGTTTTTTTACGTACTAAAAGTGAAAATTATTGAAAAAAAATTGTCTTTTCAAAAAAATTTTTCTAAGACATTTCATACAGTGAAAAATAATTTTTTTTTGCGAAACTGTCTAATTCTTTTTGTTTGAAACTAACGTCATTACAAATTGTCTAAGAAAGTTTTTTTACGTACTAAAAGTGAAAATTATTGAAAAATATTGTCTTTTCAAAAAAATTTTCAAAAATTTTTCTAAGACATTTCATACAGTGAAAAATAATTTTTTTTTGCGAAAGTGTCTAAATCTTTTTGTTTGAAACTAACGTCATTAAAAATTGTCTAAGAAAGTTTTTTTACGTCGTAAAAGTGAAAATTATTGAAAAAAAAATGTCTTTTGAAAAAAATTTTTCTAAGACATTTCATACAGTGAAAAATAATTTTTTTTTGCGAAACTATCCAATTCTTTTTGTTTGAAACTAACGTCATTAAAAATTGTCTAAGAAAGTTTTTTTACGTACTAAAAGTGAAAATTATTGAAAAAAAATTTTCTTTTCAAAAAAATTTTTCTAAGACATTTCATACAGTGAAAAATAATTTTTTTTTGCGAAAGTGTCTAAATCTTTTTGTTTGAAACTAACGTCATTAAAAATTGTTTAAGAAAGTTTTTTTACGTACTAAAAATGAAAATTATTGAAAAAAAAATGTCTTTTGAAAAAAATTTTTCTAAGACATTTCATACAGTGAAAAATAATTTTTTTTTGCGAAACTATCCAATTCTTTTTGTTTGAAACTAACGTCATTAAAAATTGTCTAAGAAAGTTTTTTTACGTACTAAAAGTGAAAATAATTGAAAAAAAATTTTCTTTTCAATAAAAACTTTCAAAACTTTTTTTAAGACATTTCATACAGTGAAAAAAAATTTTTTTTTGCGAAACTGTCTAATTCTTTTTGTTTGAAACTAACGTCATTAAAAATTGTCTAAGAAAGTTTTTTACGTACTAAAAGTGAAAATTATTGAAAAAAAATTGTCTTTTCAAAAAAATTTTTCTAAGACATTTTATACAGTGAAAAATAATTTTTTTTTGCGAAACTGTCTAATTCGTTTTGTTTGAAACTAACGTCATTAAAAATTGTCTAAGAAAGTTTTTTTACTTACTAAAAGTGAAAATTATTGAAAAAAAATTTTCTTTTTAAAAAAATTTTTCCAAGACATTTCATACAGTGAAAAATAATTTTTTTTTGCGAAACTGTCTAATTCTTTTTTTTTTAAACTAACGTCATTAAAAATTGTCTAAGAAAGTTTTTTTACGTACTAAAAGTGAAAATTATTGAAAAAAAATTGTCTTTTCAAAAAAATTTTTCTAAGACATTTCATACAGTGAAAAATAATTTTTTTTTGCGAAACTGTCTAATTCGTTTTGTTTGAAACTAACGTCATTAAAAATTGTTTAAGAAAGTTTTTTTACGTACTAAAAGTGAAAATTATTGAAAAAAAATTGTCTTTTTAATAAATATTTTCCAAGACATTTCATACAGTGAAAAATAATTTTTTTTTGCGAAACTGTCTAATTCTTTTTGTTTGAAACTAACGTCATTAAAAATTGTCTAAGAAAGTTTTTTTACGTACTAAAAGTGAAAATTATTGAAAAAAAATTGTCTTTTCAAAAAAATTTTTCTAAGACATTTCATACAGTGAAAAATAATTTTTTTTTGCGAAACTGTCTAATTCTTTTTGTTTGAAACTAACGTCATTACAAATTGTCTAAGAAAGTTTTTTTACGTACTAAAAGTGAAAATTATTGAAAAAAATTGTCTTTTCAAAAAAATTTTCAAAAATTTTTCTAAGACATTTCATACAGTGAAAAATAATTTTTTTTTGCGAAAGTGTCTAAATCTTTTTGTTTGAAACTAACGTCATTAAAAATTGTCTAAGAAAGTTTTTTTACGTCGTAAAAGTGAAAATTATTGAAAAAAAAATGTCTTTTGAAAAAAATTTTTCTAAGACATTTCATACAGTGAAAAATAATTTTTTTTTGCGAAACTATCCAATTCTTTTTGTTTGAAACTAACGTCATTAAAAATTGTCTAAGAAAGTTTTTTTACGTACTAAAAGTGAAAATTATTGAAAAAAAATTTTCTTTTCAAAAAAATTTTTCTAAGACATTTCATACAGTGAAAAATAATTTTTTTTTGCGAAAGTGTCTAAATCTTTTTGTTTGAAACTAACGTCATTAAAAATTGTTTAAGAAAGTTTTTTTACGTACTAAAAGTGAAAATTATTGAAAAAAATTTTCTTTTCCAAAAAAATTTTCAAAAATTTTTTTAAGACATTTCATACAGTGAAAAATAATTTTTTTTTGCGAAACTGTCTAATTCTTTTTGTTTGAAACTAACGTCATTAAAAATTGTCTAAGAAAGTTTTTTTTACGTACTAAAAGTGAAAATTATTGAAAAAAAATTGTCTTTTTAAAAAAAATTTTCTAAGACATTTCATACAGTCAAAAATAATTTTTTTTTGCGAAACTGTCTAATTCTTTTTGTTTGAAACTAACGTCATTGCAAATTGTCTAAGAAAGTTTTTTTACGTACTAAAAGTGAAAATTATTGAAAAAAATTGTCTTTTCAAAAATAATTTTCAAAAATTTTTCTAAGACATTTCATACAGTGAAAAATAATTTTTTTTTGCGAAACTGTCTAATTCTTTTTGTTTGAAACTAACGTCATTACAAATTGTCTAAGAAAGTTTTTTTACGTACTAAAAGTGAAAATTATTGAAATAAATTGTCTTTTCAAAAAAAATTTTCAAAAATTTTTCTAAGACATTTCATACAGTGAAAAATAATTTTTTTTTGCGAAACTGTCTAATTCTTTTTGTTTGAAACTAACGTCAATAAAAATTGTCTAAGAAAGTTTTTTTACGTACTAAAAGTGAAAATTATTGAAAAAAAATTGTCTTTTCAAAAAAATTTTTCTAAGACATTTCATACAGTGAAAAATAATTTTTTTTTGCGAAACTGTCTAATTCTTTTTGTTTGAAACTAACGTCATTAAAAATTGTCTAAGAAAGTTTTTTTACGTACTAAAAGTGAAAATTATTGAAAAAAAATTGTCTTCAAAAAAATTTTTCTAAGACATTTCATACAGTGAAAAATAATTTTTTTTTGCGAAACTGTCTAATTCTTTTTGTTTGAAACTATCGTCATTACAAATTGTCTAAGAAAGTTTTTTTACGTACTAAAAGTGAAAATTATTGAAAAAAAATTGTCTTTTAAAAAAAATTTTTCTAAGACATTTCATACAGTGAAAAATAATTTTTTTTTGCGAAACTGTCTAATTCTTTTTGTTTGAAACTAACGTCATTAAAAATTGTATAAGAAAGTTTTTTTACGTACTAAAAGTGAAAATTATTGAAAAAAATTTTCTTTTCAAGAAAAATTTTCAAAAATTTTTCTAAGACATTTCATACAGTGAAAAATAATTTTTTTTTGCGAAACTGTCTAATTCGTTTTGTTTGAAACTAACGTCATTAAAAATTGTCTAAGAAAGTTTTTTTAAGTACTAAACGTGAAAATTATTGAAAAAAAATTGTCTTTTCAAAAAAATTTTTCTAAGACATTTTATACAGTGAAAAATAATTTTTTTTTGCGAAACTGTCTAATTCGTTTTGTTTGAAACTAACGTCATTGCAAATTGTCTAAGAAAGTTTTTTTACTTACTAAAAGTGAAAATTATTGAAAAAAAATTTTCTTTTTAAAAAAATTTTTCCAAGACATTTCATACAGTGAAAAATAATTTTTTTTTGCGAAACTGTCTAATTCGTTTTGTTTGAAACTAACGTCATTAAAAATTGTTTAAGAAAGTTTTTTTACGTACTAAAAGTGAAAATTATTGAAAAAAAATTTTCTTTTTAATAAATATTTTCCAAGACATTTCATACAGTGAAAAATAATTTTTTTTTGCGAAACTGTCTAATTCTGTTTGTTTGAAACTAACGTCATTAAAAATTGTCTAAGAAAGTTTTTTTAAGTACTAAAAGTGAAAATTATTGAAAAAAAATTGTCTTTTCAAAAAAATTTTTCTAAGACATTTCATACAGTGAAAAATAATTTTTGTTTGTGAAACTGTCTAATTCGTTTTGTTTGAAACTAACGTCATTAAAAATTGTCTAAGAAAGTTTTTTTACGTACTAAAAGTGAAAATTATTGAAAAAAAATTGTCTTTTCAAAAAAATTTTTCTAAGACATTTCATACAGTGAAAAATATTTTTTTTCTTGCGAAACTGTCTAATTCTTTTTGTTTGAAACTAACGTCATTACAAATTGTCTAAGAAAGTTTTTTTACGTACTAAAAGTGAAAATTATTGAAAAAAATTTTCTTTTCTAAAAAAATTTCAAAAATTTTTCAAAGACATTTCATACAGTCAAAAATAATTTTTTTTTTCGAAACTGTCTAATTCTTTTTGTTTGAAACTAACGTCATTACAAATTGTCTAAGAAAGTTTTTTTACGTACTAAAAGTGAAAATTATTGAAAAAAATTGTCTTTTCAAAAAAAATTTTCAAAAATTTTTCTAAGACATTTCATACAGTGAAAAATAATTTTTTTTTGCGAAACTGTCTAATTCTTTTTGTTTGAAACTAACGTCATTAAAAATTGTCTAAGAAAGCTTTTTTACGTACTAAAAGTGAAAATAATTGAAAAAAAATTTTCTTTTTAATAAAAATTTTCAAAACTTTTTTTAAGACATTTCATACTGTGAAAAATAATTTTTTTTTGCGAAACTGTCTAATTCTTTTTGTTTGAAACTAACGTCATTAAAAATTGTCTAAGAAAGTTTTTTTACGTACTAAAAGTGAAAATTATTGAAAAAAATTTTCTTTTCAAAAAAATTTTTCTAAGACATTTCATACAGTGAAAAATAATTTTTTTTTGCGAAACTGTCTAATTCTTTTTGTTTGAAACTAACGTCATTAAAAATTGTCTAAGAAAGTTTTTTTACGTACTAAAAGTGAAAATTATTGAAAAAAAATTATCTTTTCAAAAAAATTTTTCTAAGACATTTCATACAGTGAAAAATAATTTTTTTTTGCGAAACTGTCTAATTCTTTTTGTTTGAAACTAACGTCATTAAAAATTGTCTAAGAAAGTTTTTTTACGTACTAAAAGTGAAAATTATTGAAAAAAATTTTCTTTTCAAGAAAAATTTTCAAAAATTTTTCTAAGACATTTCATACAGTGAAAAATAATTTTTTTTTGCGAAACTGTCTAATTCTTTTTGTTTGAAACTAACGTCATTAAAAATTGTCTAAGAAAGTTTTTTTAAGTACTAAAAGTGAAAATTATTGAAAAAAAATTGTCTTTTCAAAAAAATTTTTCTAAGACATTTCATACAGTGAAAAATAATTTTTTTTTGCGAAACTGTCTAATTCTTTTTGTTTGAAACTAACGTCATTAAAAATTGTCTAAGAAAGTTTTTTTACTTACTAAAAGTGAAAATTATTGAAAAAAAATTGTCTTTTCAAAAAAATTTTTCTAAGACATTTCATACAGTGAAAAATAATTTTTTTTTGCGAAACTGTCTAATTCGTTTTGTTTGAAACTAACGTCATTAAAAATTGTCTAAGAAAGTTTTTTTACGTACTAAAAGTGAAAATTATTGAAAAAAAATTAACTTTTCAAAAAAATTTTTCTAAGACATTTCATACAGTGAAAAATAATTTTTTTTTGCGAAACTGTCTAATTCTTTTTGTTTGAAACTAACGTCATTAAAAATTGTCTAAGAAAGTTTTTTTACGTACTAAAAGTGAAAATTATTGAAAAAAAATTGTCTTTTCAAAAAAATTTTTCCAAGACATTTCATATAGTGAAAAATAATTTTTTTTTGCGAAACTGTCTAATTTTTTTTGTTTGAAACTAACGTCATTAAAAATTGTCTAAGAAAGTTTTTTTACGTACTAAAAGTGAAAATTATTGAAAAAAAATTGTCTTTTCAAAAAAATTTTTCTAAGACATTTCATACAGTGAAAAATATTTTTTTTCTTGCGAAACTGTCTAATTCTTTTTGTTTGAAACTAACGTCATTACAAATTGTCTAAGAAAGTTTTTTTACGTACTAAAAGTGAAAATTATTGAAAAAAATTTTCTTTTCTAAAAAAATTTCAAAAATTTTTCAAAGACATTTCATACAGTCAAAAATGATTTTTTTTTTCGAAACTGTCTAATTCTTTTTGTTTGAAACTAACGTCATTACAAATTGTCTAAGAAAGTTTTTTTACGTACTAAAAGTGAAAATTATTGAAAAAAATTGTCTTTTCAAAAAAAATTTTCAAAAATTTTTCTAAGACATTTCATACAGTGAAAAATAATTTTTTTTTGCGAAACTGTCTAATTCTTTTTGTTTGAAACTAACGTCATTAAAAATTGTCTAAGAAAGCTTTTTTACGTACTAAAAGTGAAAATAATTGAAAAAAAATTTTCTTTTTAATAAAAATTTTCAAAACTTTTTTTAAGACATTTCATACTGTGAAAAATAATTTTTTTTTGCGAAACTGTCTAATTCTTTTTGTTTGAAACTAACGTCATTAAAAATTGTCTAAAAAAGTTTTTTTACGTACTAAAAGTGAAAATTATTGAAAAAAAACTTTCTTTTCAAAAAAAATTTTCAAAGACATTTCATACAGTGAAAAATAATTTTTTTTTGCGAAACTGTCTAATTCTTTTTGTTTGAAACTAACGTCATTAAAAATTGTCTAAGAAAGTTTTTTTAAGTAATAAAAGTGAAAATTATTGAAAAAAAATTGTCTTTTCAAAAAAATTTTTCTAAGACATTTCATACAGTGAAAAATAATTTTTTTTTGCGAAACTGTCTAATTCGTTTTGTTTGAAACTAACGTCATTAAAAATTGTCTAAGAAAATTTTTTTACGTACTAAAAGTGAAAATTATTGAAAAAAAATTTTCTTTTCAAAAAAATTTTTCTAAGACATTTCATACAGTGAAAAATAATTTTTTTTTGCGAAACTGTCTAATTCTTTTTGTTTGAAACTAACGTCATTAAAAATTGTCTAAGAAAGTTTTTTTACGTACTAAAAGTGAAAATTATTGAAAACAAATTGTCTTTTCAAAAAAATTTTTCTAAGACATTTCATACAGTGAAAAATAATTTTTTTTTGCGAAACTGTCTAATTCTTTTTGTTTGAAACTAACGTCATTAAAAATTGTCTAAGAAAGTTTTTTTACGTACTAAAAGTGAAAATTATTGAAAAAAATTTTGTTTTCAAGAAAAATTTTCAAAAATTTTTCTAAGACATTTCATACAGTGAAAAATAATTTTTTTTTGAGAACCTGTCTAATTCTTTTTGTTTGAAACTAACGTCATTAAAAATTGTCTAAGAAAGTTTTTTTAAGTACTAAAAGTGAAAATTATTGAAAAAAAATTGTCTTTTCAAAAAAATTTTTCTAAGACATTTCATACAGTGAAAAATAATTTTTTTTTGAGAAACTGTCTAATTCTTTTTGTTTGAAACTAACGTCATTAAAAACTGTCTAAGAAAGTTTTTTTACGTACTAAAAGTGAAAATTATTGAAAAAAAATTGTCTTTTCAAAAAAATTTTTCTAAGACATTTCATACAGTGAAAAATAATTTTTTTTTGCGAAACTGTCTAATTCGTTTTGTTTGAAACTAACGTCATTAAAAATTGTCTAAGAAAGTTTTTTTACGTACTAAAAGTGAAAATTATTAAAAAAAAATTGTCTTTTCAAAAAAATTTTTCTAAGACATTTCATACAGTGAAAAATAATTTTTTTTTGCGAAACTGTCTAATTTTTTTTGTTTGAAACTAACGTCATTAAAAATTGTCTAAGAAAGTTTTTTTAAGTACTAAAAGTGAAAATTATTGAAAAAAAATTGTCTTTTCAAAAAAATTTTTCTAAGACATTTCATACAGTGAAAAATAATTTTTGTTTGTGAAACTGTCTAATTCGTTTTGTTTGAAACTAACGACATTAAAAATTGTCTAAGAAAGTTTTTTTACGTACTAAAAGTGAAAATTATTGAAAAAAAATTGTCTTTTCAAAAAAATTTTTCTAAGACATTTCATACAGTGAAAAATAATTTTTTTTTGCGAAACTGTCTAATTCTTTTTGTTTGAAACTAACGTCATTAAAAATTGTCTAAGAAAGTTTTTTTACGTACTAAAAGTGAAAATTATTGAAAAAAAATTGTCTTTTCAAAAAAATTTTTCTAAGACATTTCATACAGTGAAAAATAATTTTTTTTTTCGAAACTGTCTAATTCTTTTTGTTTGAAACTAACGTCATTAAAAATTGTCTAAGAAAGTTTTTTTACGTACTAAAAGTGAAAATTATTGAAAAAAATTTTCTTTTCAAGAAAAATTTTCAAAAATTTTTCTAAGACATTTCATACAGTGAAAAATAATTTTTTTTTGCGAAACTGTCTAATTCTTTTTGTTTGAAACTAACGTCATTAAAAATTGTCTAAGAAAGTTTTTTTACGTACTAAAAGTGAAAATTATTGAAAAAAATTGTCTTTTCAAAAAAAATTTTTAAAAATTTTTCTAAGACATTTCATACAGTGAAAAATAATTTTTTTTTGCGAAACTGTCTAATTTTTTTTGTTTGAAGCTAACGTCATTAAAAATTGTCTAAGAAAGTTTTTTTACGTACTAAAAGTGAAAATAATTGAAAAAAAATTTTCTTTTCAATAAAAACTTTCAAAACTTTTTTTAAGACATTTCATACAGTGAAAAAAAATTTTTTTTTGCGAAACTGTCTAATTCTTTTTGTTTGAAACTAACGTCATTAAAAATTGTCTAAGAAAGTTTTTTTACGTACTAAAAGTGAAAATTATTGAAAAAAAACTTTCTTTTCAAAAAAAATTTTCAAAGACATTTCATACAGTGAAAAATAATTTTTTTTTGCGAAACTGTCTAATTCTTTTTGTTTGAAACTAACGTCATTAAAAATTGTCTAAGAAAGTTTTTTTAAGTACTAAAAGTGAAAATTATTGAAAAAAAATTGTCTTTTCAAAAAAATTTTTCTAAGACATTTCATACAGTGAAAAATAATTTTTTTTTGCTAAACTGTCTAATTCGTTTTGTTTGAAACTAACGTCATTAAAAATTGTCTAAGAAAGTTTTTTTACGTACTAAAACTGAAAATTATTGAAAAAAAATTTTCTTTTCAAAAAAATTTTTCTAACACATTTCATACAGTGAAAAATAATTTTTTTTTGCGAAACTGTCTAATTCTTTTTGTTTGAAACTAACGTCATTAAAAATTGTCTAAGAAAGTTTTTTTACGTACTAAAAGTGAAAATTATTGAAAAAAAATTTTCTTTTCAAAAAAATTTTTCTAAGACATTTCATACAGTGAAAAATAATTTTTTTTTGCGAAACTGTCTAATTCTTTTTGTTTGAAACTATCGTCATTAAAAATTGTCTAAGAAAGTTTTTTTACGTACTAAAAGTGAAAATTATTGAAAAAAATTTTCTTTTCAAGAAAAATTTTTCTAAGACATTTCATACAGTGAAAAATAATTTTTTTTGCGAAACTGTCTAATTCTGTTTGTTTGAAACTAACGTCATTAAAAATTGTCTAAGAAAGTTTTTTTAAGTACTAAAAGTGAAAATTATTGAAAAAAAATTGTCTTTTCAAAAAAACTTTTCTAAGACATTTCATACAGTGAAAAATAATTTTTGTTTGTGAAACTGTCTAATTCGTTTTGTTTGAAACTAACGTCATTAAAAATTGTCTAAGAAAGTTTTTTTACGTACTAAAAGTGAAAATTATTGAAAAATATTGTCTTTTCAAAAAAATTTTCAAAAATTTTTCTAAGACATTTCATACAGTGAAAAATAATTTTTTTTTGCGAAAGTGTCTAAATCTTTTTGTTTGAAACTAACGTCATTAAAAATTGTCTAAGAAAGTTTTTTTACGTCGTAAAAGTGAAAATTATTGAAAAAAAAATGTCTTTTGAAAAAAATTTTTCTAAGACATTTCATACAGTGAAAAATAATTTTTTTTTGCGAAACTATCCAATTCTTTTTGTTTGAAACTAACGTCATTAAAAATTGTCTAAGAAAGTTTTTTTACGTACTAAAAGTGAAAATTATTGAAAAAAAATTTTCTTTTCAAAAAAATTTTTCTAAGACATTTCATACAGTGAAAAATAATTTTTTTTTGCGAAAGTGTCTAAATCTTTTTGTTTGAAACTAACGTCATTAAAAATTGTTTAAGAAAATTTTTTTACGTACTAAAAATGAAAATTATTGAAAAAAAAATGTCTTTTGAAAAAAATTTTTCTAAGACATTTCATACAGTGAAAAATAATTTTTTTTTGCGAAACTATCCAATTCTTTTTGTTTGAAACTAACGTCATTAAAAATTGTCTAAGAAAGTTTTTTTACGTACTAAAAGTGAAAATAATTGAAAAAAAATTTTCTTTTCAATAAAAACTTTCAAAACTTTTTTTAAGACATTTCATACAGTGAAAAAAAATTTTTTTTTGCGAAACTGTCTAATTCTTTTTGTTTGAAACTAACGTCATTAAAAATTGTCTAAGAAAGTTTTTTTACGTACTAAAACTGAAAATTATTGAAAAAAAATTTTCTTTTCAAAAAAATTTTTCTAACACATTTCATACAGTGAAAAATAATTTTTTTTTGCGAAACTGTCTAATTCTTTTTGTTTGAAACTAACGTCATTAAAAATTGTCTAAGAAAGTTTTTTTACGTACTAAAAGTGAAAATTATTGAAAAAAAATTTTCTTTTCAAAAAAATTTTTCTAAGACATTTCATACAGTGAAAAATAATTTTTTTTTGCGAAACTGTCTAATTCTTTTTGTTTGAAACTATCGTCATTAAAAATTGTCTAAGAAAGTTTTTTTACGTACTAAAAGTGAAAATTATTGAAAAAAATTTTCTTTTCAAGAAAAATTTTTCTAAGACATTTCATACAGTGAAAAATAATTTTTTTTGCGAAACTGTCTAATTCTGTTTGTTTGAAACTAACGTCATTAAAAATTGTCTAAGAAAGTTTTTTTAAGTACTAAAAGTGAAAATTATTGAAAAAAAATTGTCTTTTCAAAAAAATTTTTCTAAGACATTTCATACAGTGAAAAATAATTTTTGTTTGTGAAACTGTCTAATTCGTTTTGTTTGAAACTAACGTCATTAAAAATTGTCTAAGAAAGTTTTTTTACGTACTAAAAGTGAAAATTATTGAAAAATATTGTCTTTTCAAAAAAATTTTCAAAAATTTTTCTAAGACATTTCATACAGTGAAAAATAATTTTTTTTTGCGAAAGTGTCTAAATCTTTTTGTTTGAAACTAACGTCATTAAAAATTGTCTAAGAAAGTTTTTTTACGTCGTAAAAGTGAAAATTATTGAAAAAAAAATGTCTTTTGAAAAAAATTTTTCTAAGACATTTCATACAGTGAAAAATAATTTTTTTTTGCGAAACTATCCAATTCTTTTTGTTTGAAACTAACGTCATTAAAAATTGTCTAAGAAAGTTTTTTTACGTACTAAAAGTGAAAATTATTGAAAAAAAATTTTCTTTTCAAAAAAATTTTTCTAAGACATTTCATACAGTGAAAAATAATTTTTTTTTGCGAAAGTGTCTAAATCTTTTTGTTTGAAACTAACGTCATTAAAAATTGTTTAAGAAAGTTTTTTTACGTACTAAAAATGAAAATTATTGAAAAAAAAATGTCTTTTGAAAAAAATTTTTCTAAGACATTTCATACAGTGAAAAATAATTTTTTTTTGCGAAACTATCCAATTCTTTTTGTTTGAAACTAACGTCATTAAAAATTGTCTAAGAAAGTTTTTTTACGTACTAAAAGTGAAAATAATTGAAAAAAAATTTTCTTTTCAATAAAAACTTTCAAAACTTTTTTTAAGACATTTCATACAGTGAAAAAAAATTTTTTTTTGCGAAACTGTCTAATTCTTTTTGTTTGAAACTAACGTCATTAAAAATTGTCTAAGAAAGTTTTTTACGTACTAAAAGTGAAAATTATTGAAAAAAAATTGTCTTTTCAAAAAAATTTTTCTAAGACATTTTATACAGTGAAAAATAATTTTTTTTTGCGAAACTGTCTAATTCGTTTTGTTTGAAACTAACGTCATTAAAAATTGTCTAAGAAAGTTTTTTTACTTACTAAAAGTGAAAATTATTGAAAAAAAATTTTCTTTTTAAAAAAATTTTTCCAAGACATTTCATACAGTGAAAAATAATTTTTTTTTGCGAAACTGTCTAATTCTTTTTTTTTTAAACTAACGTCATTAAAAATTGTCTAAGAAAGTTTTTTTACGTACTAAAAGTGAAAATTATTGAAAAAAAATTGTCTTTTCAAAAAAATTTTTCTAAGACATTTCATACAGTGAAAAATACTTTTTTTTTGCGAAACTGTCTAATTCGTTTTGTTTGAAACCAACGTCATTAAAAATTGTTTAAGAAAGTTTTTTTACGTACTAAAAGTGAAAATTATTGAAAAAAAATTTTCTTTTTAATAAATATTTTCCAAGACATTTCATACAGTGAAAAATAATTTTTTTTTGCGAAACTGTCTAATTCTTTTTGTTTGAAACTAACGTCATTAAAAATTGTCTAAGAAAGTTTTTTTACGTACTAAAAGTGAAAATTATTGAAAAAAAATTGTCTTTTCAAAAAAATTTTTCTAAGACATTTCATACAGTGAAAAATAATTTTTTTTTGCGAAACTGTCTAATTCTTTTTGTTTGAAACTAACGTCATTACAAATTGTCTAAGAAAGTTTTTTTACGTACTAAAAGTGAAAATTATTGAAAAAAATTGTCTTTTCAAAAGAATTTTCAAAAATTTTTCTAAGACATTTCATACAGTGAAAAATAATTTTTTTTTGCGAAAGTGTCTAAATCTTTTTGTTTGAAACTAACGTCATTAAAAATTGTCTAAGAAAGTTTTTTTACGTCGTAAAAGTGAAAATTATTGAAAAAAAAATGTCTTTTGAAAAAAATTAATTTTTCTAAGACATTTCATACAGTGAAAAATAATTTTTTTTTGCGAAACTATCCAATTCTTTTTGTTTGAAACTAACGTCATTAAAAATTGTCTAAGAAAGTTTTTTTACGTACTAAAAGTGAAAATTATTGAAAGAAAATTTTCTTTTCAAAAAAATTTTTCTAAGACATTTCATACAGTGAAAAATAATTTTTTTTTGCGAAAGTGTCTAAATCTTTTTGTTTGAAACTAACGTCATTAAAAATTGTTTAAGAAAGTTTTTTTACGTACTAAAAGTGAAAATTATTGAAAAAAATTTTCTTTTCCAAAAAAATTTTCAAAAATTTTTTTAAGACATTTCATACAGTGAAAAATAATTTTTTTTTGCGAAACTGTCTAATTCTTTTTGTTTGAAACTAACGTCATTAAAAATTGTCTAAGAAAGTTTTTTTTACGTACTAAAAGTGAAAATTATTGAAAAAAAATTGTCTTTTTAAAAAAAATTTTCTAAGACATTTCATACAGTCAAAAATAATTTTTTTTTGCGAAACTGTCTAATTCTTTTTGTTTGAAACTAACGTCATTGCAAATTGTCTAAGAAAGTTTTTTTACGTACTAAAAGTGAAAATTATTGAAAAAAATTGTCTTTTCAAAAATAATTTTCAAAAATTTTTCTAAGACATTTCATACAGTGAAAAATAATTTTTTTTTGCGAAACTGTCTAATTCTTTTTGTTTGAAACTAACGTCATTACAAATTGTCTAAGAAAGTTTTTTTACGTACTAAAAGTGAAAATTATTGAAAAAAATTGTCTTTTCAAAAAAAATTTTCAAAAATTTTTCTAAGACATTTCATACAGTGAAAAATAATTTTTTTTTGCGAAACTGTCTAATTCTTTTTGTTTGAAACTAACGTCAATAAAAATTGTCTAAGAAAGTTTTTTTACGTACTAAAAGTGAAAATTATTGAAAAAAAATTGTCTTTTCAAAAAAATTTTTCTAAGACATTTCATACAGTGAAAAATATTTTTTTTTTGCGAAACTGTCTAATTCTTTTTGTTTGAAACTAACGTCATTAAAAATTGTCTAAGAAAGTTTTTTTACGTACTAAAAGTGAAAATTATTGAAAAAAAATTGTCTTCAAAAAAATTTTTCTAAGACATTTCATACAGTGAAAAATAATTTTTTTTTGCGAAACTGTCTAATTCTTTTTGTTTGAAACTATCGTCATTACAAATTGTCTAAGAAAGTTTTTTTACGTACTAAAAGTGAAAATTATTGAAAAAAAATTGTCTTTTAAAAAAAATTTTTCTAAGACATTTCATACAGTGAAAAATAATTTTTTTTTGCGAAACTGTCTAATTCTTTTTGTTTGAAACTAACGTCATTAAAAATTGTATAAGAAAGTTTTTTTACGTACTAAAAGTGAAAATTATTGAAAAAAATTTTCTTTTCAAGAAAAATTTTCAAAAATTTTTCTAAGACATTTCATACAGTGAAAAATAATTTTTTTTTGCGAAACTGTCTAATTCGTTTTGTTTGAAACTAACGTCATTAAAAATTGTCTAAGAAAGTTTTTTTAAGTACTAAACGTGAAAATTATTGAAAAAAAATTGTCTTTTCAAAAAAATTTTTCTAAGACATTTTATACAGTGAAAAATAATTTTTTTTTGCGAAACTGTCTAATTCGTTTTGTTTGAAACTAACGTCATTGCAAATTGTCTAAGAAAGTTTTTTTACTTACTAAAAGTGAAAATTATTGAAAAAAAATTGTCTTTTCAAAAAAATTTTTCTAAGACATTTCATACAGTGAAAAATAATTTTTGTTTGTGAAACTGTCTAATTCGTTTTGTTTGAAACTAACGTCATTAAAAATTGTCTAAGAAAGTTTTTTTACGTACTAAAAGTGAAAATTATTGAAAAAAAATTGTCTTTTCAAAAAAATTTTTCTAAGACATTTCATACAGTGAAAAATATTTTTTTTCTTGCGAAACTGTCTAATTCTTTTTGTTTGAAACTAACGTCATTACAAATTGTCTAAGAAAGTTTTTTTACGTACTAAAAGTGAAAATTATTGAAAAAAATTTTCTTTTCTAAAAAAATTTCAAAAATTTTTCAAAGACATTTCATACAGTCAAAAATAATTTTTTTTTTCGAAACTGTCTAATTCTTTTTGTTTGAAACTAACGTCATTACAAATTGTCTAAGAAAGTTTTTTTACGTACTAAAAGTGAAAATTATTGAAAAAAATTGTCTTTTCAAAAAAAATTTTCAAAAATTTTTCTAAGACATTTCATACAGTGAAAAATAATTTTTTTTTGCGAAACTGTCTAATTCTTTTTGTTTGAAACTAACGTCATTAAAAATTGTCTAAGAAAGCTTTTTTACGTACTAAAAGTGAAAATAATTGAAAAAAAATTTTCTTTTTAATAAAAATTTTCAAAACTTTTTTTAAGACATTTCATACTGTGAAAAATAATTTTTTTTTGCGAAACTGTCTAATTCTTTTTGTTTGAAACTAACGTCATTAAAAATTGTCTAAGAAAGTTTTTTTACGTACTAAAAGTGAAAATTATTGAAAAAAATTTTCTTTTCAAAAAAATTTTTCTAAGACATTTCATACAGTGAAAAATAATTTTTTTTTGCGAAACTGTCTAATTCTTTTTGTTTGAAACTAACGTCATTAAAAATTGTCTAAGAAAGTTTTTTTGCGTACTAAAAGTGAAAATTATTGAAAAAAAATTATCTTTTCAAAAAAATTTTTCTAAGACATTTCATACAGTGAAAAATAATTTTTTTTTGCGAAACTGTCTAATTCTTTTTGTTTGAAACTAACGTCATTAAAAATTGTCTAAGAAAGTTTTTTTACGTACTAAAAGTGAAAATTATTGAAAAAAATTTTCTTTTCAAGAAAAATTTTCAAAAATTTTTCTAAGACATTTCATACAGTGAAAAATAATTTTTTTTTGCGAAACTGTCTAATTCTTTTTGTTTGAAACTAACGTCATTAAAAATTGTCTAAGAAAGTTTTTTTAAGTACTAAAAGTGAAAATTATTGAAAAAAAATTGTCTTTTCAAAAAAATTTTTCTAAGACATTTCATACAGTGAAAAATAATTTTTTTTTGCGAAACTGTCTAATTCTTTTTGTTTGAAACTAACGTCATTAAAAATTGTCTAAGAAAGTTCTTTTACGCACTAAAAGTGAAAATTATTGAAAAAAAATTGTCTTTTCAAAAAAATTTTTCTAAGACATTTCATACAGTGAAAAATAATTTTTTTTTGCGAAACTGTCTAATTCGTTTTGTTTGAAACTAACGTCATTAAAAATTGTCTAAGAAAGTTTTTTTACGTACTAAAAGTGAAAATTATTGAAAAAAAATTAACTTTTCAAAAAAATTTTTCTAAGACATTTCATACAGTGAAAAATAATTTTTTTTTGCGAAACTGTCTAATTCTTTTTGTTTGAAACTAACGTCATTAAAAATTGTCTAAGAAAGTTTTTTTACGTACTAAAAGTGAAAATTATTGAAAAAAAATTGTCTTTTCAAAAAAATTTTTCCAAGACATTTCATATAGTGAAAAATAATTTTTTTTTGCGAAACTGTCTAATTTTTTTTGTTTGAAACTAACGTCATTAAAAATTGTCTAAGAAAGTTTTTTTACGTACTAAGAGTGAAAATTATTGAAAAAAAATTGTCTTTTCAAAAAAATTTTTCTAAGACATTTCATACAGTGAAAAATAATTTTTTTTTGCGAAACTGTCTAATTCGTTTTGTTTGAAACCAACGTCATTAAAAATTGTCTAAGAAAGTTTTTTTACGTACTAAAAGTGAAAATTATTGAAAAAAATTTTCTTTTCTAAAAAAATTTCAAAAATTTTTCAAAGACATTTCATACAGTCAAAAATAATTTTTTTTTTCGAAACTGTCTAATTCTTTTTGTTTGAAACTAACGTCATTACAAATTGTCTAAGAAAGTTTTTTTACGTACTAAAAGTGAAAATTATTGAAAAAAAATTGTCTTTTCAAAAAAATTTTTCTAAGACATTTCATACAGTGAAAAATAATTTTTTTTTGCGAAACTGTCTAATTCTTTTTGTTTGAAACTAACGTCATTACAAATTGTCTAAGAAAGTTTTTTTACGTACTAAAAGTGAAAATTATTGAAAAAAATTGTCTTTTCAAAAAAATTTTCAAAAATTTTTCTAAGACATTTCATACAGTGAAAAATAATTTTTTTTTGCGAAAGTGTCTAAATCTTTTTGTTTGAAACTAACGTCATTAAAAATTGTCTAAGAAAGTTTTTTTACGTCGTAAAAGTGAAAATTATTGAAAAAAAAATGTCTTTTGAAAAAAATTTTTCTAAGACATTTCATACAGTGAAAAATAATTTTTTTTTGCGAAACTATCCAATTCTTTTTGTTTGAAACTAACGTCATTAAAAATTGTCTAAGAAAGTTTTTTTACGTACTAAAAGTGAAAATTATTGAAAAAAAATTTTCTTTTCAAAAAAATTTTTCTAAGACATTTCATACAGTGAAAAATAATTTTTTTTTGCGAAAGTGTCTAAATCTTTTTGTTTGAAACTAACGTCATTAAAAATTGTTTAAGAAAGTTTTTTTACGTACTAAAAGTGAAAATTATTGAAAAAAATTTTCTTTTCCAAAAAAATTTTCAAAAATTTTTTTAAGACATTTCATACAGTGAAAAATAATTTTTTTTTGCGAAACTGTCTAATTCTTTTTGTTTGAAACTAACGTCATTAAAAATTGTCTAAGAAAGTTTTTTTTACGTACTAAAAGTGAAAATTATTGAAAAAAAATTGTCTTTTTAAAAAAAATTTTCTAAGACATTTCATACAGTCAAAAATAATTTTTTTTTGCGAAACTGTCTAATTCTTTTTGTTTGAAACTAACGTCATTGCAAATTGTCTAAGAAAGTTTTTTTACGTACTAAAAGTGAAAATTATTGAAAAAAATTGTCTTTTCAAAAATAATTTTCAAAAATTTTTCAAAGACATTTCATACAGTGAAAAATAATTTTTTTTTGCGAAACTGTCTAATTCTTTTTGTTTGAAACTAACGTCATTACAAATTGTCTAAGAAAGTTTTTTTACGTACTAAAAGTGAAAATTATTGAAAAAAATTGTCTTTTCAAAAAAAATTTTCAAAAATTTTTCTAAGACATTTCATACAGTGAAAAATAATTTTTTTTTGCGAAACTGTCTAATTCTTTTTGTTTGAAACTAACGTCAATAAAAATTGTCTAAGAAAGTTTTTTTACGTACTAAAAGTGAAAATTATTGAAAAAAAATTGTCTTTTCAAAAAAATTTTTCTAAGACATTTCATACAGTGAAAAATAATTTTTTTTTGCGAAACTGTCTAATTCTTTTTGTTTGAAACTAACGTCATTAAAAATTGTCTAAGAAAGTTTTTTTACGTACTAAAAGTGAAAATTATTGAAAAAAAATTGTCTTCAAAAAAATTTTTCTAAGACATTTCATACAGTGAAAAATAATTTTTTTTTGCGAAACTGTCTAATTCTTTTTGTTTGAAACTATCGTCATTACAAATTGTCTAAGAAAGTTTTTTTACGTACTAAAAGTGAAAATTATTGAAAAAAAATTGTCTTTTAAAAAAAATTTTTCTAAGACATTTCATACAGTGAAAAATAATTTTTTTTTGCGAAACTGTCTAATTCTTTTTGTTTGAAACTAACGTCATTAAAAATTGTATAAGAAAGTTTTTTTACGTACTAAAAGTGAAAATTATTGAAAAAAATTTTCTTTTCAAGAAAAATTTTCAAAAATTTTTCTAAGACATTTCATACAGTGAAAAATAATTTTTTTTTGCGAAACTGTCTAATTCGTTTTGTTTGAAACTAACGTCATTAAAAATTGTCTAAGAAAGTTTTTTTAAGTACTAAACGTGAAAATTATTGAAAAAAAATTGTCTTTTCAAAAAAATTTTTCTAAGACATTTTATACAGTGAAAAATAATTTTTTTTTGCGAAACTGTCTAATTCGTTTTGTTTGAAACTAACGTCATTGCAAATTGTCTAAGAAAGTTTTTTTACTTACTAAAAGTGAAAATTATTGAAAAAAAATTTTCTTTTTAAAAAAATTTTTCCAAGACATTTCATACAGTGAAAAATAATTTTTTTTTGCGAAACTGTCTAATTCGTTTTGTTTGAAACTAACGTCATTAAAAATTGTTTAAGAAAGTTTTTTTACGTACTAAAAGTGAAAATTATTGAAAAAAAATTTTCTTTTTAATAAATATTTTCCAAGACATTTCATACAGTGAAAAATAATTTTTTTTTGCGAAACTGTCTAATTCTGTTTGTTTGAAACTAACGTCATTAAAAATTGTCTAAGAAAGTTTTTTTAAGTACTAAAAGTGAAAATTATTGAAAAAAAATTGTCTTTTCAAAAAAATTTTTCTAAGACATTTCATACAGTGAAAAATAATTTTTGTTTGTGAAACTGTCTAATTCGTTTTGTTTGAAACTAACGTCATTAAAAATTGTCTAAGAAAGTTTTTTTACGTACTAAAAGTGAAAATTATTGAAAAAAAATTGTCTTTTCAAAAAAATTTTTCTAAGACATTTCATACAGTGAAAAATATTTTTTTTCTTGCGAAACTGTCTAATTCTTTTTGTTTGAAACTAACGTCATTACAAATTGTCTAAGAAAGTTTTTTTACGTACTAAAAGTGAAAATTATTGAAAAAAATTTTCTTTTCTAAAAAAATTTCAAAAATTTTTCAAAGACATTTCATACAGTCAAAAATAATTTTTTTTTTCGAAACTGTCTAATTCTTTTTGTTTGAAACTAACGTCATTACAAATTGTCTAAGAAAGTTTTTTTACGTACTAAAAGTGAAAATTATTGAAAAAAATTGTCTTTTCAAAAAAAATTTTCAAAAATTTTTCTAAGACATTTCATACAGTGAAAAATAATTTTTTTTTGCGAAACTGTCTAATTCTTTTTGTTTGAAACTAACGTCATTAAAAATTGTCTAAGAAAGCTTTTTTACGTACTAAAAGTGAAAATAATTGAAAAAAAATTTTCTTTTTAATAAAAATTTTCAAAACTTTTTTTAAGACATTTCATACTGTGAAAAATAATTTTTTTTTGCGAAACTGTCTAATTCTTTTTGTTTGAAACTAACGTCATTAAAAATTGTCTAAGAAAGTTTTTTTACGTACTAAAAGTGAAAATTATTGAAAAAAATTTTCTTTTCAAAAAAATTTTTCTAAGACATTTCATACAGTGAAAAATAATTTTTTTTTGCGAAACTGTCTAATTCTTTTTGTTTGAAACTAACGTCATTAAAAATTGTCTAAGAAAGTTTTTTTACGTACTAAAAGTGAAAATTATTGAAAAAAAATTATCTTTTCAAAAAAATTTTTCTAAGACATTTCATACAGTGAAAAATAATTTTTTTTTGCGAAACTGTCTAATTCTTTTTGTTTGAAACTAACGTCATTAAAAATTGTCTAAGAAAGTTTTTTTACGTACTAAAAGTGAAAATTATTGAAAAAAATTTTCTTTTCAAGAAAAATTTTCAAAAATTTTTCTAAGACATTTCATACAGTGAAAAATAATTTTTTTTTGCGAAACTGTCTAATTCTTTTTGTTTGAAACTAACGTCATTAAAAATTGTCTAAGAAAGTTTTTTTAAGTACTAAAAGTGAAAATTATTGAAAAAAAATTGTCTTTTCAAAAAAATTTTTCTAAGACATTTCATACAGTGAAAAATAATTTTTTTTTGCGAAACTGTCTAATTCTTTTTGTTTGAAACTAACGTCATTAAAAATTGTCTAAGAAAGTTTTTTTACTTACTAAAAGTGAAAATTATTGAAAAAAAATTGTCTTTTCAAAAAAATTTTTCTAAGACATTTCATACAGTGAAAAATAATTTTTTTTTGCGAAACTGTCTAATTCGTTTTGTTTGAAACTAACGTCATTAAAAATTGTCTAAGAAAGTTTTTTTACGTACTAAAAGTGAAAATTATTGAAAAAAAATTAACTTTTCAAAAAAATTTTTCTAAGACATTTCATACAGTGAAAAATAATTTTTTTTTGCGAAACTGTCTAATTCTTTTTGTTTGAAACTAACGTCATTAAAAATTGTCTAAGAAAGTTTTTTTACGTACTAAAAGTGAAAATTATTGAAAAAAAATTGTCTTTTCAAAAAAATTTTTCCAAGACATTTCATATAGTGAAAAATAATTTTTTTTTGCGAAACTGTCTAATTTTTTTTGTTTGAAACTAACGTCATTAAAAATTGTCTAAGAAAGTTTTTTTACGTACTAAAAGTGAAAATTATTGAAAAAAAATTGTCTTTTCAAAAAAATTTTTCTAAGACATTTCATACAGTGAAAAATATTTTTTTTCTTGCGAAACTGTCTAATTCTTTTTGTTTGAAACTAACGTCATTACAAATTGTCTAAGAAAGTTTTTTTACGTACTAAAAGTGAAAATTATTGAAAAAAATTTTCTTTTCTAAAAAAATTTCAAAAATTTTTCAAAGACATTTCATACAGTCAAAAATAATTTTTTTTTTCGAAACTGTCTAATTCTTTTTGTTTGAAACTAACGTCATTACAAATTGTCTAAGAAAGTTTTTTTACGTACTAAAAGTGAAAATTATTGAAAAAAATTGTCTTTTCAAAAAAAATTTTCAAAAATTTTTCTAAGACATTTCACACAGTGAAAAATAATTTTTTTTTGCGAAACTGTCTAATTCTTTTTGTTTGAAACTAACGTCATTAAAAATTGTCTAAGAAAGCTTTTTTACGTACTAAAAGTGAAAATAATTGAAAAAAAATTTTCTTTTTAATAAAAATTTTCAAAACTTTTTTTAAGACATTTCATACTGTGAAAAATAATTTTTTTTTGCGAAACTGTCTAATTCTTTTTGTTTGAAACTAACGTCATTAAAAATTGTCTAAGAAAGTTTTTTTACGTACTAAAAGTGAAAATTATTGAAAAAAAACTTTCTTTTCAAAAAAAATTTTCAAAGACATTTCATACAGTGAAAAATATTTTTTTTTTGCGAAACTGTCTAATTCTTTTTGTTTGAAACTAACGTCATTAAAAATTGTCTAAGAAAGTTTTTTTAAGTAATAAAAGTGAAAATTATTGAAAAAAAATTGTCTTTTCAAAAAAATTTTTCTAAGACATTTCATACAGTGAAAAATAATTTTTTTTTGCGAAACTGTCTAATTCGTTTTGTTTGAAACTAACGTCATTAAAAATTGTCTAAGAAAATTTTTTTACGTACTAAAAGTGAAAATTATTGAAAAAAAATTTTCTTTTCAAAAAAATTTTTCTAAGACATTTCATACAGTGAAAAATAATTTTTTTTTGCGAAACCGTCTAATTCTTTTTGTTTGAAACTAACGTCATTAAAAATTGTCTAAGAAAGTTTTTTTACGTACTAAAAGTGAAAATTATTGAAAACAAATTGTCTTTTCAAAAAAATTTTTCTAAGACATTTCATACAGTGAAAAATAATTTTTTTTTGCGAAACTGTCTAATTCTTTTTGTTTGAAACTAACGTCATTAAAAATTGTCTAAGAAAGTTTTTTTACGTACTAAAAGTGAAAATTATTGAAAAAAATTTTGTTTTCAAGAAAAATTTTCAAAAATTTTTCTAAGACATTTCATACAGTGAAAAATAATTTTTTTTTGAGAACCTGTCTAATTCTTTTTGTTTGAAACTAACGTCATTAAAAATTGTCTAAGAAAGTTTTTTTAAGTACTAAAAGTGAAAATTATTGAAAAAAAATTGTCTTTTCAAAAAAATTTTTCTAAGACATTTCATATACAGTGAAAAATAATTTTTTTTTGAGAAACTGTCTAATTCTTTTTGTTTGAAACTAACGTCATTAAAAACTGTCTAAGAAAGTTTTTTTACGTACTAAAAGTGAAAATTATTGAAAAAAAATTGTCTTTTCAAAAAAATTTTTCTAAGACATTTCATACAGTGAAAAATAATTTTTTTTTGCGAAACTGTCTAATTCGTTTTGTTTGAAACTAACGTCATTAAAAATTGTCTAAGAAAGTTTTTTTACGTACTAAAAGTGAAAATTATTAAAAAAAAATTGTCTTTTCAAAAAAATTTTTCTAAGACATTTCATACAGTGAAAAATAATTTTTTTTTGCGAAACTGTCTAATTTTTTTTGTTTGAAACTAACGTCATTAAAAATTGTCTAAGAAAGTTTTTTTAAGTACTAAAAGTGAAAATTATTGAAAAAAAATTGTCTTTTCAAAAAAATTTTTCTAAGACATTTCATACAGTGAAAAATAATTTTTGTTTGTGAAACTGTCTAATTCGTTTTGTTTGAACCTAACGACATTAAAAATTGTCTAAGAAAGTTTTTTTACGTACTAAAAGTGAAAATTATTGAAAAAAAATTGTCTTTTCAAAAAAATTTTTCTAAGACATTTCATACAGTGAAAAATAATTTTTTTTTGCGAAACTGTCTAATTCTTTTTGTTTGAAACTAACGTCATTAAAAATTGTCTAAGAAAGTTTTTTTACGTACTAAAAGTGAAAATTATTGAAAAAAAATTGTCTTTTCAAAAAAATTTTTCTAAGACATTTCATACAGTGAAAAATAATTTTTTTTTTCGAAACTGTCTAATTCTTTTTGTTTGAAACTAACGTCATTAAAAATTGTCTAAGAAAGTTTTTTTACGTACTAAAAGTGAAAATTATTGAAAAAAATTTTCTTTTCAAGAAAAATTTTCAAAAATTTTTCTAAGACATTTCATACAGTGAAAAATAATTTTTTTTTGCGAAACTGTCTAATTCTTTTTGTTTGAAACTAACGTCATTAAAAATTGTCTAAGAATGTTTTTTTAAGTACTAAAAGTGAAAATTATTGAAAAAAAATTGTCTTTTCAAAAAAATTTTTCTAAGACATTTCATACAGTGAAAAATAATTTTTTTTTGCGAAACTGTCTAATTCGTTTTGTTTGAAACTAACGTCATTAAAAATTGTCTAAGAAAGTTTTTTTACGTACTAAAACTGAAAATTATTGAAAAAAAATTTTCTTTTCAAAAAAATTTTTCTAAGACATTTCATACAGTGAAAAATATTTTTTTTTTTGCGAAACTGTCTAATTCTTTTTGTTTGAAACTAACGTCATTACAAATTGTCTAAGAAAGTTTTTTTACGTACTAAAAGTGAAAATTATTGAAAAAAATTGTCTTTTCAAAAAAAATTTTCAAAAATTTTTCTAAGACATTTCATACAGTGAAAAATTATTTTTTTTTGCGAAACTGTCTAATTCTTTTTGTTTGAAACTAACGTCATTAAAAATTGTCTAAGAAAGTTTTTTTACGTACTAAAAGTGAAAATTATTGAAAAAAATTGTCTTTTCAAAAAAAATTTTCAAAAATTTTTCTAAGACATTTCATACAGTGAAAAATAATTTTTTTTTGCGAAACTGTCTAATTTTTTTTGTTTGAAACTAACGTCATTAAAAATTGTCTAAGAAAGTTTTTTTACGTACTAAAAGTGAAAATAATTGAAAAAAAATTTTCTTTTCAATAAAAACTTTCAAAACTTTTTTTAAGACATTTCATACAGTGAAAAAAAATTTTTTTTTGCGAAACTGTCTAATTCTTTTTGTTTGAAACTAACGTCATTAAAAATTGTCTAAGAAAGTTTTTTTACGTACTAAAAGTGAAAATTATTGAAAAAAAACTTTCTTTTCAAAAAAAATTTTCAAAGACATTTCATACAGTGAAAAATAATTTTTTTTTGCGAAACTGTCTAATTCTTTTTGTTTGAAACTAACGTCATTAAAAATTGTCTAAGAAAGTTTTTTTAAGTACTAAAAGTGAAAATTATTGAAAAAAAATTGTCTTTTCAAAAAAATTTTTCTAAGACATTTCATACAGTGAAAAATAATTTTTTTTTGCTAAACTGTCTAATTCGTTTTGTTTGAAACTAACGTCATTAAAAATTGTCTAAGAAAGTTTTTTTACGTACTAAAACTGAAAATTATTGAAAAAAAATTTTCTTTTCAAAAAAATTTTTCTAACACATTTCATACAGTGAAAAATAATTTTTTTTTGCGAAACTGTCTAATTCTTTTTGTTTGAAACTAACGTCATTAAAAATTGTCTAAGAAAGTTTTTTTACGTACTAAAAGTGAAAATTATTGAAAAAAAATTTTCTTTTCAAAAAAATTTTTCTAAGACATTTCATACAGTGAAAAATAATTTTTTTTTGCGAAACTGTCTAATTCTTTTTGTTTGAAACTATCGTCATTAAAAATTGTCTAAGAAAGTTTTTTTACGTACTAAAAGTGAAAATTATTGAAAAAAATTTTCTTTTCAAGAAAAATTTTTCTAAGACATTTCATACAGTGAAAAATAATTTTTTTTGCGAAACTGTCTAATTCTGTTTGTTTGAAACTAACGTCATTAAAAATTGTCTAAGAAAGTTTTTTTAAGTACTAAAAGTGAAAATTATTGAAAAAAAATTGTCTTTTCAAAAAAATTTTTCTAAGACATTTCATACAGTGAAAAATAATTTTTGTTTGTGAAACTGTCTAATTCGTTTTGTTTGAAACTAACGTCATTAAAAATTGTCTAAGAAAGTTTTTTTACGTACTAAAAGTGAAAATTATTGAAAAATATTGTCTTTTCAAAAAAATTTTCAAAAATTTTTCTAAGACATTTCATACAGTGAAAAATAATTTTTTTTTGCGAAAGTGTCTAAATCTTTTTGTTTGAAACTAACGTCATTAAAAATTGTCTAAGAAAGTTTTTTTACGTCGTAAAAGTGAAAATTATTGAAGAAAAAATGTCTTTTGAAAAAAATTTTTCTAAGACATTTCATACAGTGAAAAATAATTTTTTTTTGCGAAACTATCCAATTCTTTTTGTTTGAAACTAACGTCATTAAAAATTGTCTAAGAAAGTTTTTTTACGTACTAAAAGTGAAAATTATTGAAAAAAAATTTTCTTTTCAAAAAAATTTTTCTAAGACATTTCATACAGTGAAAAATAATTTTTTTTTGCGAAAGTGTCTAAATCTTTTTGTTTGAAACTAACGTCATTAAAAATTGTTTAAGAAAATTTTTTTACGTACTAAAAATGAAAATTATTGAAAAAAAAATGTCTTTTGAAAAAAATTTTTCTAAGACATTTCATACAGTGAAAAATAATTTTTTTTTGCGAAACTATCCAATTCTTTTTGTTTGAAACTAACGTCATTAAAAATTGTCTAAGAAAGTTTTTTTACGCACTAAAACTGAAAATAATTGAAAAAAAATTTTCTTTTCAATAAAAACTTTCAAAACTTTTTTTAAGACATTTCATACAGTGAAAAAAAATTTTTTTTTGCGAAACTGTCTAATTCTTTTTGTTTGAAACTAACGTCATTAAAAATTGTCTAAGAAAGTTTTTTTACGTACTAAAACTGAAAATTATTGAAAAAAAATTTTCTTTTCAAAAAAATTTTTCTAACACATTTCATACAGTGAAAAATAATTTTTTTTTGCGAAACTGTCTAATTCTTTTTGTTTGAAACTAACGTCATTAAAAATTGTCTAAGAAAGTTTTTTTACGTACTAAAAGTGAAAATTATTGAAAAAAAATTTTCTTTTCAAAAAAATTTTTCTAAGACATTTCATACAGTGAAAAATAATTTTTTTTTGCGAAACTGTCTAATTCTTTTTGTTTGAAACTATCGTCATTAAAAATTGTCTAAGAAAGTTTTTTTACGTACTAAAAGTGAAAATTATTGAAAAAAATTTTCTTTTCAAGAAAAATTTTTCTAAGACATTTCATACAGTGAAAAATAATTTTTTTTGCGAAACTGTCTAATTCTGTTTGTTTGAAACTAACGTCATTAAAAATTGTCTAAGAAAGTTTTTTTAAGTACTAAAAGTGAAAATTATTGAAAAAAAATTGTCTTTTCAAAAAAATTTTTCTAAGACATTTCATACAGTGAAAAATAATTTTTGTTTGTGAAACTGTCTAATTCGTTTTGTTTGAAACTAACGTCATTAAAAATTGTCTAAGAAAGTTTTTTTACGTACTAAAAGTGAAAATTATTGAAAAATATTGTCTTTTCAAAAAAATTTTCAAAAATTTTTCTAAGACATTTCATACAGTGAAAAATAATTTTTTTTTGCGAAAGTGTCTAAATCTTTTTGTTTGAAACTAACGTCATTAAAAATTGTCTAAGAAAGTTTTTTTACGTCGTAAAAGTGAAAATTATTGAAAAAAAAATGTCTTTTGAAAAAAATTTTTCTAAGACATTTCATACAGTGAAAAATAATTTTTTTTTGCGAAACTATCCAATTCTTTTTGTTTGAAACTAACGTCATTAAAAATTGTCTAAGAAAGTTTTTTTACGTACTAAAAGTGAAAATTATTGAAAAAAAATTTTCTTTTCAAAAAAATTTTTCTAAGACATTTCATACAGTGAAAAATAATTTTTTTTTGCGAAAGTGTCTAAATCTTTTTGTTTGAAACTAACGTCATTAAAAATTGTTTAAGAAAGTTTTTTTACGTACTAAAAATGAAAATTATTGAAAAAAAAATGTCTTTTGAAAAAAATTTTTCTAAGACATTTCATACAGTGAAAAATAATTTTTTTTTGCGAAACTATCCAATTCATTTTGTTTGAAACTAACGTCATTAAAAATTGTCTAAGAAAGTTTTTTTACGTACTAAAAGTGAAAATAATTGAAAAAAAATTTTCTTTTCAATAAAAACTTTCAAAACTTTTTTTAAGACATTTCATACAGTGAAAAAAAATTTTTTTTTGCGAAACTGTCTAATTCTTTTTGTTTGAAACTAACGTCATTAAAAATTGTCTAAGAAAGTTTTTTACGTACTAAAAGTGAAAATTATTGAAAAAAAATTGTCTTTTCAAAAATATTTTTCTAAGACATTTTATACAGTGAAAAATAATTTTTTTTTGCGAAACTGTCTAATTCGTTTTGTTTGAAACTAACGTCATTAAAAATTGTCTAAGAAAGTTTTTTTACTTACTAAAAGTGAAAATTATTGAAAAAAAATTTTCTTTTTAAAAAAGTTTTTCCAAGACATTTCATACAGTGAAAAATAATTTTTTTTTGCGAAACTGTATAATTCTTTTTTTTTTAAACTAACTTAATTAAAAATTGTCTAAGAAAGTTTTTTTACGTACTAAAAGTGAAATTTATTGAAAAAAAATTGTCTTTTCAAAAAAATTTTTCTAAGACATTTCATACAGTGAAAAATAATTTTTTTTTGCGAAACTGTCTAATTCGTTTTGTTTGAAACTAACGTCATTAAAAATTGTTTAAGAAAGTTTTTTTACGTACTAAAAGTGAAAATTATTGAAAAAAAATTTTCTTTTTAATAAATATTTTCCAAGACATTTCATACAGTGAAAAATAATTTTTTTTTGCGAAACTGTCTAATTCTTTTTGTTTGAAACTAACGTCATTAAAAATTGTCTAAGAAAGTTTTTTTACGTACTAAAAGTGAAAATTATTGAAAAAAAATTGTCTTTTCAAAAAAATTTTTCTAAGACATTTCATACAGTGAAAAATAATTTTTTTTTGCGAAACTGTCTAATTCTTTTTGTTTGAAACTAACGTCATTACAAATTGTCTAAGAAAGTTTTTTTACGTACTAAAAGTGAAAATTATTGAAAAAAATTGTCTTTTCAAAAAAATTTTCAAAAATTTTTCTAAGACATTTCATACAGTGAAAAATAATTTTTTTTTGCGAAAGTGTCTAAATCTTTTTGTTTGAAACTAACGTCATTAAAAATTGTCTAAGAAAGTTTTTTTACGTCGTAAAAGTGAAAATTATTGAAAAAAAAATGTCTTTTGAAAAAAATTTTTCTAAGACATTTCATACAGTGAAAAATAATTTTTTTTTGCGAAACTATCCAATTCTTTTTGTTTGAAACTAACGTCATTAAAAATTGTCTAAGAAAGTTTTTTTACGTACTAAAAGTGAAAATTATTGAAAGAAAATTTTCTTTTCAAAAAAATTTTTCTAAGACATTTCATACAGTGAAAAATAATTTTTTTTTGCGAAAGTGTCTAAATCTTTTTGTTTGAAACTAACGTCATTAAAAATTGTTTAAGAAAGTTTTTTTACGTACTAAAAGTGAAAATTATTGAAAAAAATTTTCTTTTCCAAAAAAATTTTCAAAAATTTTTTTAAGACATTTCATACAGTGAAAAATAATTTTTTTTTGCGAAACTGTCTAATTCTTTTTGTTTGAAACTAACGTCATTAAAAATTGTCTAAGAAAGTTTTTTTTACGTACTAAAAGTGAAAATTATTGAAAAAAAATTGTCTTTTTAAAAAAAATTTTCTAAGACATTTCATACAGTCAAAAATAATTTTTTTTTGCGAAACTGTCTAATTCTTTTTGTTTGAAACCAACGTCATTGCAAATTGTCTAAGAAAGTTTTTTTACGTACTAAAAGTGAAAATTATTGAAAAAAATTGTCTTTTCAAAAATAATTTTCAAAAATTTTTCTAAGACATTTCATACAGTGAAAAATAATTTTTTTTTGCGAAACTGTCTAATTCTTTTTGTTTGAAACTAACGTCATTACAAATTGTCTAAGAAAGTTTTTTTACGTACTAAAAGTGAAAATTATTGAAAAAAATTGTCTTTTCAAAAAAAATTTTCAAAAATTTTTCTAAGACATTTCATACAGTGAAAAATAATTTTTTTTTGCGAAACTGTCTAATTCTTTTTGTTTGAAACTAACGTCAATAAAAATTGTCTAAGAAAGTTTTTTTACGTACTAAAAGTGAAAATTATTGAAAAAAAATTGTCTTTTCAAAAAAATTTTTCTAAGACATTTCATACAGTGAAAAATATTTTTTTTTTGCGAAACTGTCTAATTCTTTTTGTTTGAAACTAACGTCATTAAAAATTGTCTAAGAAAGTTTTTTTACGTACTAAAAGTGAAAATTATTGAAAAAAAATTGTCTTCAAAAAAATTTTTCTAAGACATTTCATACAGTGAAAAATAATTTTTTTTTGCGAAACTGTCTAATTCTTTTTGTTTGAAACTATCGTCATTACAAATTGTCTAAGAAAGTTTTTTTACGTACTAAAAGTGAAAATTATTGAAAAAAAATTGTCTTTTAAAAAAAATTTTTCTAAGACATTTCATACAGTGAAAAATAATTTTTTTTTGCGAAACTGTCTAATTCTTTTTGTTTGAAACTAACGTCATTAAAAATTGTATAAGAAAGTTTTTTTACGTACTAAAAGTGAAAATTATTGAAAAAAATTTTCTTTTCAAGAAAAATTTTCAAAAATTTTTCTAAGACATTTCATACAGTGAAAAATAATTTTTTTTTGCGAAACTGTCTAATTCGTTTTGTTTGAAACTAACGTCATTAAAAATTGTCTAAGAAAGTTTTTTTAAGTACTAAACGTGAAAATTATTGAAAAAAAATTGTCTTTTCAAAAAAATTTTTCTAAGACATTTTATACAGTGAAAAATAATTTTTTTTTGCGAAACTGTCTAATTCGTTTTGTTTGAAACTAACGTCATTGCAAATTGTCTAAGAAAGTTTTTTTACTTACTAAAAGTGAAAATTATTGAAAAAAAATTGTCTTTTCAAAAAAATTTTTCTAAGACATTTCATACAGTGAAAAATAATTTTTGTTTGTGAAACTGTCTAATTCGTTTTGTTTGAAACTAACGTCATTAAAAATTGTCTAAGAAAGTTTTTTTACGTACTAAAAGTGAAAATTATTGAAAAAAAATTGTCTTTTCAAAAAAATTTTTCTAAGACATTTCATACAGTGAAAAATATTTTTTTTCTTGCGAAACTGTCTAATTCTTTTTGTTTGAAACTAACGTCATTACAAATTGTCTAAGAAAGTTTTTTTACGTACTAAAAGTGAAAATTATTGAAAAAAATTTTCTTTTCTAAAAAAATTTCAAAAATTTTTCAGACATTTCATACAGTCAAAAATAATTTTTTTTTTCGAAACTGTCTAATTCTTTTTGTTTGAAACTAACGTCATTACAAATTGTCTAAGAAAGTTTTTTTACGTACTAAAAGTGAAAATTATTGAAAAAAATTGTCTTTTCAAAAAAAATTTTCAAAAATTTTTCTAAGACATTTCATACAGTGAAAAATAATTTTTTTTTGCGAAACTGTCTAATTCTTTTTGTTTGAAACTAACGTCATTAAAAATTGTCTAAGAAAGCTTTTTTACGTACTAAAAGTGAAAATAATTGAAAAAAAATTTTCTTTTTAATAAAAATTTTCAAAACTTTTTTTAAGACATTTCATACTGTGAAAAAATAATTTTTTTTTGCGAAACTGTCTAATTCTTTTTGTTTGAAACTAACGTCATTAAAAATTGTCTAAGAAAGTTTTTTTACGTACTAAAAGTGAAAATTATTGAAAAAAATTTTCTTTTCAAAAAAATTTTTCTAAGACATTTCATACAGTGAAAAATAATTTTTTTTTGCGAAACTGTCTAATTCTTTTTGTTTGAAACTAACGTCATTAAAAATTGTCTAAGAAAGTTTTTTTACGTACTAAAAGTGAAAATTATTGAAAAAAATTTTCTTTTCAAGAAAAATTTTCAAAAATTTTTCTAAGACATTTCATACAGTGAAAAATAATTTTTTTTTGCGAAACTGTCTAATTCTTTTTGTTTGAAACTAACGTCATTAAAAATTGTCTAAGAAAGTTTTTTTACGTACTAAAAGTGAAAATTATTGAAAAAAATTTTCTTTTCAAGAAAAATTTTCAAAAATTTTTCTAAGACATTTCATACAGTGAAAAATAATTTTTTTTTGCGAAACTGTCTAATTCTTTTTGTTTGAAACTAACGTCATTAAAAATTGTCTAAGAAAGTTTTTTTAAGTACTAAAAGTGAAAATTATTGAAAAAAAATTGTCTTTTCAAAAAAATTTTTCTAAGACATTTCATACAGTGAAAAATAATTTTTTTTTGCGAAACTGTCTAATTCTTTTTGTTTGAAACTAACGTCATTAAAAATTGTCTAAGAAAGTTGTTTTACGCACTAAAAGTGAAAATTATTGAAAAAAAATTGTCTTTTCAAAAAAATTTTTCTAAGACATTTCATACAGTGAAAAATAATTTTTTTTTGCGAAACTGTCTAATTCGTTTTGTTTGAAACTAACGTCATTAAAAATTGTCTAAGAAAGTTTTTTTACGTACTAAAAGTGAAAATTATTGAAAAAAAATTAACTTTTCAAAAAAATTTTTCTAAGACATTTCATACAGTGAAAAATAATTTTTTTTTGCGAAACTGTCTAATTCTTTTTGTTTGAAACTAACGTCATTAAAAATTGTCTAAGAAAGTTTTTTTACGTACTAAAAGTGAAAATTATTGAAAAAAAATTGTCTTTTCAAAAAAATTTTTCCAAGACATTTCATATAGTGAAAAATAATTTTTTTTTGCGAAACTGTCTAATTTTTTTTGTTTGAAACTAACGTCATTAAAAATTGTCTAAGAAAGTTTTTTTACGTACTAAAAGTGAAAATTATTGAAAAAAAATTGTCTTTTCAAAAAAATTTTTCTAAGACATTTCATACAGTGAAAAATATTTTTTTTCTTGCGAAACTGTCTAATTCTTTTTGTTTGAAACTAACGTCATTACAAATTGTCTAAGAAAGTTTTTTTACGTACTAAAAGTGAAAATTATTGAAAAAAATTTTCTTTTCTAAAAAAATTTCAAAAATTTTTCAAAGACATTTCATACAGTCAAAAATAATTTTTTTTTTCGAAACTGTCTAATTCTTTTTGTTTGAAACTAACGTCATTACAAATTGTCTAAGAAAGTTTTTTTACGTACTAAAAGTGAAAATTATTGAAAAAAATTGTCTTTTCAAAAAAAATTTTCAAAAATTTTTCTAAGACATTTCATACAGTGAAAAATAATTTTTTTTTGCGAAACTGTCTAATTCTTTTTGTTTGAAACTAACGTCATTAAAAATTGTCTAAGAAAGCTTTTTTACGTACTAAAAGTGAAAATAATTGAAAAAAAATTTTCTTTTTAATAAAAATTTTCAAAACTTTTTTTAAGACATTTCATACTGTGAAAAATAATTTTTTTTTGCGAAACTGTCTAATTCTTTTTGTTTGAAACTAACGTCATTAAAAATTGTCTAAGAAAGTTTTTTTACGTACTAAAAGTGAAAATTATTGAAAAAAAACTTTCTTTTCAAAAAAAATTTTCAAAGACATTTCATACAGTGAAAAATAATTTTTTTTTGCGAAACTGTCTAATTCTTTTAGTTTGAAACTAACGTCATTAAAAATTGTCTAAGAAAGTTTTTTTAAATAATAAAAATGAAAAATATTTAAAAAAAATTGTCTTTTCAAAAAAATTTTTCTAAGACATTTCATACAGTGAAAAATAATTTTTTTTTGCGAAACTGTCTAATTCGTTTTGTTTGAAACTAACGTCATTAAAAATTGTCTAAGAAAATTTTTTTACGTACTAAAAGTGAAAATTATTGAAAAAAAATTTTCTTTTCAAAAAAATTTTTCTAAGACATTTCATACAGTGAAAAATAATTTTTTTTTGCGAAACCGTCTAATTCTTTTTGTTTGAAACTAACGTCATTAAAAATTGTCTAAGAAAGTTTTTTTACGTACTAAAAGTGAAAATTATTGAAAACAAATTGTCTTTTCAAAAAAATTTTTCTAAGACATTTCATACAGTGAAAAATAATTTTTTTTTGCGAAACTGTCTAATTCTTTTTGTTTGAAACTAACGTCATTAAAAATTGTCTAAGAAAGTTTTTTTACGTACTAAAAGTGAAAATTATTGAAAAAAATTTTGTTTTCAAGAAAAATTTTCAAAAATTTTTCTAAGACATTTCATACAGTGAAAAATAATTTTTTTTTGAGAACCTGTCTAATTCTTTTTGTTTGAAACTAACGTCATTAAAAATTGTCTAAGAAAGTTTTTTTAAGTACTAAAAGTGAAAATTATTGAAAAAAAATTGTCTTTTCAAAAAAATTTTTCTAAGACATTTCATACAGTCAAAAATAATTTTTTTTTGAGAAACTGTCTAATTCTTTTTGTTTGAAACTAACGTCATTAAAAACTGTCTAAGAAAGTTTTTTTACGTACTAAAAGTGAAAATTATTGAAAAAAAATTGTCTTTTCAAAAAAATTTTTCCAAGACATTTCATACAGTGAAAAATAATTTTTTTTTGCGAAACTGTCTAATTCGTTTTGTTTGAAACTAACGTCATTAAAAATTGTCTAAGAAAGTTTTTTTACGTACTAAAAGTGAAAATTATTAAAAAAAAATTGTCTTTTCAAAAAAATTTTTCTAAGACATTTCATACAGTGAAAAATAATTTTTTTTTGCGAAACTGTCTAATTTTTTTTGTTTGAAACTAACGTCATTAAAAATTGTCTAAGAAAGTTTTTTTAAGTACTAAAAGTGAAAATTATTGAAAAAAAATTGTCTTTTCAAAAAAATTTTTCTAAGACATTTCATACAGTGAAAAATAATTTTTGTTTGTGAAACTGTCTAATTCGTTTTGTTTGAAACTAACGTCATTAAAAATTGTTTAAGAAAGTTTTTTTACGTACTAAAAGTGAAAACTATTGAAAAAAAATTTTCTTTTTAATAAATATTTTCCAAGACATTTCATACAGTGAAAAATAATTTTTTTTTGCGAAACTGTCTAATTCTTTTTGTTTGAAACTAACGTCATTAAAAATTGTCTAAGAAAGTTTTTTTACGTACTAAAAGTGAAAATTATTGAAAAAAAATTGTCTTTTCAAAAAAATTTTTCTAAGACATTTCATACAGTGAAAAATAATTTTTTTTTGCGAAACTGTCTAATTCTTTTTGTTTGAAACTAACGTCATTACAAATTGTCTAAGAAAGTTTTTTTACGTACTAAAAGTGAAAATTATTGAAAAATATTGTCTTTTCAAAAAAATTTTCAAAAATTTTTCTAAGACATTTCATACAGTGAAAAATAATTTTTTTTTGCGAAAGTGTCTAAATCTTTTTGTTTGAAACTAACGTCATTAAAAATTGTCTAAGAAAGTTTTTTTACGTCGTAAAAGTGAAAATTATTGAAAAAAAAATGTCTTTTGAAAAAAATTTTTCTAAGACATTTCATACAGTGAAAAATAATTTTTTTTTGCGAAACTATCCAATTCTTTTTGTTTGAAACTAACGTCATTAAAAATTGTCTAAGAAAGTTTTTTTACGTACTAAAAGTGAAAATTATTGAAAAAAAATTTTCTTTTCAAAAAAATTTTTCTAAGACATTTCATACAGTGAAAAATAATTTTTTTTTGCGAAAGTGTCTAAATCTTTTTGTTTGAAACTAACGTCATTAAAAATTGTTTAAGAAAGTTCTTTTACGTACTAAAAATGAAAATTATTGAAAAAAAAATGTCTTTTGAAAAAAATTTTTCTAAGACATTTCATACAGTGAAAAATAATTTTTTTTTGCGAAACTATCCAATTCTTTTTGTTTGAAACTAACGTCATTAAAAATTGTCTAAGAAAGTTTTTTTACGTACTAAAAGTGAAAATAATTGAAAAAAAATTTTCTTTTCAATAAAAACTTTCAAAACTTTTTTTAAGACATTTCATACAGTGAAAAAAAATTTTTTTTTGCGAAACTGTCTAATTCTTTTTGTTTGAAACTAACGTCATTAAAAATTGTCTAAGAAAGTTTTTTACGTACTAAAAGTGAAAATTATTGAAAAAAAAAAATCTTTTCAAAAAAATTTTTCTAAGACGTTTCATACAGTGAAAAATTATTTTTTTTTGCGAAACTGTCTAATTCTTTTTGTTTGAAACTAACGTCATTAAAAATTGTCTAAGAAAGTTTTTTTACGTACTAAAAGTGAAAATTATTGAAAAAAATTTTCTTTTCAAAAAAATTTTTCCAAGACATTTCATACAGTGAAAAATAATTTTTTTTTCCGAAACTATCCAATTCTTTTTGTTTGAAACTAACGTCATTAAAAATTGTCTAAAAAAGTTTTTTTACGTACTAAAAGTGAAAATTATTGAAAAAAATATTCTTTTAAAAAAAAATTTTCAAAAATGTATCTAAAACATTTCATACAGTGAAAAATAATTTTTTCTTGCGAAACTGTCTAATTCTTTTTGTTTGAAACTAACGTCATTAAAAATTGTCTAAGAAAGTTTTTTTACGTACTAAAAGTGAAAATTATTGAAAAAAATTTTCTTTTCAAAAAAAATTTTCAAAAATTTTTCTAAGACATTTCATACAGTAAAAAATAATTTTTTTTTGCGAAACTGTCTAATTCTTTTTGTTTGAAACTAACGTCATTGCAAATTGTCTAAGAAAGTTTTTTTACGTACTAAAAGTGAAAATTATTGAAAAAAATTGTCTTTTCAAAAATAATTTTCAAAAATTTTTCTAAGACATTTCATACAGTGAAAAATAATTTTTTTTTGCGAAACTGTCTAATTCTTTTTGTTTGAAACTAACGTCATTACAAATTGTCTAAGAAAGTTTTTTTACGTACTAAAAGTGAAAATTATTGAAAAAAATTGTCTTTTCAAAAAAAATTTTCAAAAATTTTTCTAAGACATTTCATACAGTGAAAAATAATTTTTTTTTGCGAAACTGTCTAATTCTTTTTGTTTGAAACTAACGTCATTAAAAATTGTCTAAGAAAGTTTTTTTACGTACTAAAAGTGAAAATTATTGAAAAAAAATTGTCTTTTCAAAAAAATTTTTCTAAGACATTTCATACAGTGAAAAATAATTTTTTTTTTCGAAACTGTCTAATTCTTTTTGTTTGAAACTAACGTCATTAAAAATTGTCTAAGAAAGTTTTTTTACGTACTAAAAGTGAAAATTATTGAAAAAAATTTTCTTTTCAAGAAAAATTTTCAAAAATTTTTCTAAGACATTTCATACAGTGAAAAATAATTTTTTTTTGCGAAACTGTCTAATTCTTTTTGTTTGAAACTAACGTCATTAAAAATTGTCTAAGAATGTTTTTTTAAGTACTAAAAGTAAAAATTATTGAAAAAAAATTGTCTTTTCAAAAAAATTTTTCTAAGACATTTCATACAGTGAAAAATAATTTTTTTTTGCGAAACTGTCTAATTCGTTTTGTTTGAAACTAACGTCATTAAAAATTGTCTAAGAAAGTTTTTTTACGTACTAAAACTGAAAATTATTGAAAAAAAATTTTCTTTTCAAAAAAATTTTTCTAAGACATTTCATACAGTGAAAAATATTTTTTTTTTTGCGAAACTGTCTAATTCTTTTTGTTTGAAACTAACGTCATTACAAATTGTCTAAGAAAGTTTTTTTACGTACTAAAAGTGAAAATTATTGAAAAAAATTGTCTTTTCAAAAAAAATTTTCAAAAATTTTTCTAAGACATTTCATACAGTGAAAAATTATTTTTTTTTGCGAAACTGTCTAATTCTTTTTGTTTGAAACTAACGTCATTAAAAATTGTCTAAGAAAGTTTTTTTACGTACTAAAAGTGAAAATTATTGAAAAAAATTGTCTTTTCAAAAAAAATTTTCAAAAATTTTTCTAAGACATTTCATACAGTGAAAAATAATTTTTTTTTGCGAAACTGTCTAATTTTTTTTGTTTGAAACTAACGTCATTAAAAATTGTCTAAGAAAGTTTTTTTACGTACTAAAAGTGAAAATAATTGAAAAAAAATTTTCTTTTCAATAAAAACTTTCAAAACTTTTTTTAAGACATTTCATACAGTGAAAAAAAATTTTTTTTTGCGAAACTGTCTAATTCTTTTTGTTTGAAACTAACGTCATTAAAAATTGTCTAAGAAAGTTTTTTTACGTACTAAAAGTGAAAATTATTGAAAAAAAACTTTCTTTTCAAAAAAAATTTTCAAAGACATTTCATACAGTGAAAAATAATTTTTTTTTGCGAAACTGTCTAATTCTTTTTGTTTGAAACTAACGTCATTACAAATTGTCTAAGAAAGTTTTTTTAAGTACTAAAAGTGAAAATTATTGAAAAAAAATTGTCTTTTCAAAAAAATTTTTCTAAGACATTTCATACAGTGAAAAATAATTTTTTTTTGCTAAACTGTCTAATTCGTTTTGTTTGAAACTAACGTCATTAAAAATTGTCTAAGAAAGTTTTTTTACGTACTAAAACTGAAAATTATTGAAAAAAAATTTTCTTTTCAAAAAAATTTTTCTAACACATTTCATACAGTGAAAAATAATTTTTTTTTGCGAAACTGTCTAATTCTTTTTGTTTGAAACTAACGTCATTAAAAATTGTCTAAGAAAGTTTTTTTACGTACTAAAAGTGAAAATTATTGAAAAAAAATTTTCTTTTCAAAAAAATTTTTCTAAGACATTTCATACAGTGAAAAATAATTTTTTTTTGCGAAACTGTCTAATTCTTTTTGTTTGAAACTATCGTCATTAAAAATTGTCTAAGAAAGTTTTTTTACGTACTAAAAGTGAAAATTATTGAAAAAAATTTTCTTTTCAAGAAAAATTTTTCTAAGACATTTCATACAGTGAAAAATAATTTTTTTTGCGAAACTGTCTAATTCTGTTTGTTTGAAACTAACGTCATTAAAAATTGTCTAAGAAAGTTTTTTTAAGTACTAAAAGTGAAAATTATTGAAAAAAAATTGTCTTTTCAAAAAAATTTTTCTAAGACATTTCATACAGTGAAAAATAATTTTTGTTTGTGAAACTGTCTAATTCGTTTTGTTTGAAACTAACGTCATTAAAAATTGTCTAAGAAAGTTTTTTTACGTACTAAAAGTGAAAATTATTGAAAAATATTGTCTTTTCAAAAAAATTTTCAAAAATTTTTCTAAGACATTTCATACAGTGAAAAATAATTTTTTTTTGCGAAAGTGTCTAAATCTTTTTGTTTGAAACTAACGTCATTAAAAATTGTCTAAGAAAGTTTTTTTACGTCGTAAAAGTGAAAATTATTGAAAAAAAAATGTCTTTTGAAAAAAATTTTTCTAAGACATTTCATACAGTGAAAAATAATTTTTTTTTGCGAAACTATCCAATTCTTTTTGTTTGAAACTAACGTCATTAAAAATTGTCTAAGAAAGTTTTTTTACGTACTAAAAGTGAAAATTATTGAAAAAAAATTTTCTTTTCAAAAAAATTTTTCTAAGACATTTCATACAGTGAAAAATAATTTTTTTTTGCGAAAGTGTCTAAATCTTTTTGTTTGAAACTAACGTCATTAAAAATTGTTTAAGAAAGTTTTTTTACGTACTAAAAATGAAAATTATTGAAAAAAAAATGTCTTTTGAAAAAAATTTTTCTAAGACATTTCATACAGTGAAAAATAATTTTTTTTTGCGAAACTATCCAATTCTTTTTGTTTGAAACTAACGTCATTAAAAATTGTCTAAGAAAGTTTTTTTACGTACTAAAAGTGAAAATAATTGAAAAAAAATTTTCGTTTCAATAAAAACTTTCAAAACTTTTTTTAAGACATTTCATACAGTGAAAAAAAATTTTTTTTTGCGAAACTGTCTAATTCTTTTTGTTTGAAACTAACGTCATTAAAAATTGTCTAAGAAAGTTTTTTTACGTACTAAAACTGAAAATTATTGAAAAAAAATTTTCTTTTCAAAAAAATTTTTCTAAGACATTTCATACAGTGAAAAATAATTTTTTTTTGCGAAACTGTCTAATTCTTTTTGTTTGAAACTATCGTCATTAAAAATTGTCTAAGAAAGTTTTTTTACGTACTAAAAGTGAAAATTATTGAAAAAAATTTTCTTTTCAAGAAAAATTTTTCTAAGACATTTCATACAGTGAAAAATAATTTTTTTTGCGAAACTGTCTAATTCTGTTTGTTTGAAACTAACGTCATTAAAAATTGTCTAAGAAAGTTTTTTTAAGTACTAAAAGTGAAAATTATTGAAAAAAAATTGTCTTTTCAAAAAAATTTTTCTAAGACATTTCATACAGTGAAAAATAATTTTTGTTTGTGAAACTGTCTAATTCGTTTTGTTTGAAACTAACGTCATTAAAAATTGTCTAAGAAAGTTTTTTTACGTACTAAAAGTGAAAATTATTGAAAAATATTGTCTTTTCAAAAAAATTTTCAAAAATTTTTCTAAGACATTTCATACAGTGAAAAATAATTTTTTTTTGCGAAAGTGTCTAAATCTTTTTGTTTGAAACTAACGTCATTAAAAATTGTCTAAGAAAGTTTTTTTACGTCGTAAAAGTGAAAATTATTGAAAAAAAAATGTCTTTTGAAAAAAATTTTTCTAAGACATTTCATACAGTGAAAAATAATTTTTTTTTGCGAAACTATCCAATTCTTTTTGTTTGAAACTAACGTCATTAAAAATTGTCTAAGAAAGTTTTTTTACGTACTAAAAGTGAAAATTATTGAAAAAAAATTTTCTTTTCAAAAAAATTTTTCTAAGACATTTCATACAGTGAAAAATAATTTTTTTTTGCGAAAGTGTCTAAATCTTTTTGTTTGAAACTAACGTCATTAAAAATTGTTTAAGAAAGTTTTTTTACGTACTAAAAATGAAAATTATTGAAAAAAAAATGTCTTTTGAAAAAAATTTTTCTAAGACATTTCATACAGTGAAAAATAATTTTTTTTTGCGAAACTATCCAATTCTTTTTGTTTGAAACTAACGTCATTAAAAATTGTCTAAGAAAGTTTTTTTACGTACTAAAAGTGAAAATAATTGAAAAAAAATTTTCTTTTCAATAAAAACTTTCAAAACTTTTTTTAAGACATTTCATACAGTGAAAAAAAATTTTTTTTTGCGAAACTGTCTAATTCTTTTTGTTTGAAACTAACGTCATTAAAAATTGTCTAAGAAAGTTTTTTACGTACTAAAAGTGAAAATTATTGAAAAAAAATTGTCTTTTCAAAAAAATTCTTCTAAGACATTTTATACAGTGAAAAATAATTTTTTTTTGCGAAACTGTCTAATTCGTTTTGTTTGAAACTAACGTCATTAAAAATTGTCTAAGAAAGTTTTTTTACTTACTAAAAGTGAAAATTATTGAAAAAAAATTTTCTTTTTAAAAAAATTTTTCCAAGACATTTCATACAGTGAAAAATAATTTTTTTTTGCGAAACTGTCTAATTCTTTTTTTTTTAAACTAACGTCATTAAAAATTGTCTAAGAAAGTTTTTTTACGTACTAAAAGTGAAAATTATTGAAAAAAAATTGTCTTTTCAAAAAAATTTTTCTAAGACATTTCATACAGTGAAAAATATTTTTTTTTTGCGAAAATGTCTAATTCGTTTTGTTTGAAACTAACGTCATTAAAAATTGTTTAAGAAAGTTTTTTTACGTACTAAAAGTGAAAACTATTGAAAAAAAATTTTCTTTTTAATAAATATTTTCCAAGACATTTCATACAGTGAAAAATAATTTTTTTTTGCGAAACTGTCTAATTCTTTTTGTTTGAAACTAACGTCATTAAAAATTGTCTAAGAAAGTTTTTTTACGTACTAAAAGTGAAAATTATTGAAAAAAAATTGTCTTTTCAAAAAAATTTTTCTAAGACATTTCATACAGTGAAAAATAATTTTTTTTTGCGAAACTGTCTAATTCTTTTTGTTTGAAACTAACGTCATTACAAATTGTCTAAGAAAGTTTTTTTACGTACTAAAAGTGAAAATTATTGAAAAAAATTGTCTTTTCAAAAAAATTTTCAAAAATTTTTCTAAGACATTTCATACAGTGAAAAATAATTTTTTTTTGCGAAAGTGTCTAAATCTTTTTGTTTGAAACTAACGTCATTAAAAATTGTCTAAGAAAGTTTTTTTACGTCGTAAAAGTGAAAATTATTGAAAAAAAAATGTCTTTTGAAAAAAATTTTTCTAAGACATTTCATACAGTGAAAAATAATTTTTTTTTGCGAAACTATCCAATTCTTTTTGTTTGAAACTAACGTCATTAAAAATTGTCTAAGAAAGTTTTTTTACGTACTAAAAGTGAAAATTATTGAAAGAAAATTTTCTTTTCAAAAAAATTTTTCTAAGACATTTCATACAGTGAAAAATAATTTTTTTTTGCGAAAGTGTCTAAATCTTTTTGTTTGAAACTAACGTCATTAAAAATTGTTTAAGAAAGTTTTTTTACGTACTAAAAGTGAAAATTATTGAAAAAAATTTTCTTTTCCAAAAAAATTTTCAAAAATTTTTTTAAGACATTTCATACAGTGAAAAATAATTTTTTTTTGCGAAACTGTCTAATTCTTTTTGTTTGAAACTAACGTCATTAAAAATTGTCTAAGAAAGTTTTTTTAAGTACTAAAAGTGAAAATTATTGAAAAAAAATTGTCTTTTTAAAAAAAATTTTCTAAGACATTTCATACAGTCAAAAATAATTTTTTTTTGCGAAACTGTCTAATTCTTTTTGTTTGAAACTAACGTCATTGCAAATTGTCTAAGAAAGTTTTTTTACGTACTAAAAGTGAAAATTATTGAAAAAAATTGTCTTTTCAAAAATAATTTTCAAAAATTTTTCTAAGACATTTCATACAGTGAAAAATAATTTTTTTTTGCGAAACTGTCTAATTCTTTTTGTTTGAAACTAACGTCATTACAAATTGTCTAAGAAAGTTTTTTTACGTACTAAAAGTGAAAATTATTGAAAAAAATTGTCTTTTCAAAAAAAATTTTCAAAAATTTTTCTAAGACATTTCATACAGTGAAAAATAATTTTTTTTTGCGAAACTGTCTAATTCTTTTTGTTTGAAACTAACGTCAATAAAAATTGTCTAAGAAAGTTTTTTTACGTACTAAAAGTGAAAATTATTGAAAAAAAATTGTCTTTTCAAAAAAATTTTTCTAAGACATTTCATACAGTGAAAAATATTTTTTTTTTGCGAAACTGTCTAATTCTTTTTGTTTGAAACTAACGTCATTAAAAATTGTCTAAGAAAGTTTTTTTACGTACTAAAAGTGAAAATTATTGAAAAAAAATTGTCTTCAAAAAAATTTTTCTAAGACATTTCATACAGTGAAAAATAATTTTTTTTTGCGAAACTGTCTAATTCTTTTTGTTTGAAACTATCGTCATTACAAATTGTCTAAGAAAGTTTTTTTACGTACTAAAAGTGAAAATTATTGAAAAAAAATTGTCTTTTAAAAAAAATTTTTCTAAGACATTTCATACAGTGAAAAATAATTTTTTTTTGCGAAACTGTCTAATTCTTTTTGTTTGAAACTAACGTCATTAAAAATTGTATAAGAAAGTTTTTTTACGTACTAAAAGTGAAAATTATTGAAAAAAATTTTCTTTTCAAGAAAAATTTTCAAAAATTTTTCTAAGACATTTCATACAGTGAAAAATAATTTTTTTTTGCGAAACTGTCTAATTCGTTTTGTTTGAAACTAACGTCATTAAAAATTGTCTAAGAAAGTTTTTTTAAGTACTAAACGTGAAAATTATTGAAAAAAAATTGTCTTTTCAAAAAAATTTTTCTAAGACATTTTATACAGTGAAAAATAATTTTTTTTTGCGAAACTGTCTAATTCGTTTTGTTTGAAACTAACGTCATTGCAAATTGTCTAAGAAAGTTTTTTTACTTACTAAAAGTGAAAATTATTGAAAAAAAATTGTCTTTTCAAAAAAATTTTTCTAAGACATTTCATACAGTGAAAAATAATTTTTGTTTGTGAAACTGTCTAATTCGTTTTGTTTGAAACTAACGTCATTAAAAATTGTCTAAGAAAGTTTTTTTACGTACTAAAAGTGAAAATTATTGAAAAAAAATTGTCTTTTCAAAAAAATTTTTCTAAGACATTTCATACAGTGAAAAATATTTTTTTTCTTGCGAAACTGTCTAATTCTTTTTGTTTGAAACTAACGTCATTACAAATTGTCTAAGAAAGTTTTTTTACGTACTAAAAGTGAAAATTATTGAAAAAAATTTTCTTTTCTAAAAAAATTTCAAAAATTTTTCAAAGACATTTCATACAGTCAAAAATAATTTTTTTTTTCGAAACTGTCTAATTCTTTTTGTTTGAAACTAACGTCATTACAAATTGTCTAAGAAAGTTTTTTTACGTACTAAAAGTGAAAATTATTGAAAAAAATTGTCTTTTCAAAAAAAATTTTCAAAAATTTTTCTAAGACATTTCATACAGTGAAAAATAATTTTTTTTTGCGAAACTGTCTAATTCTTTTTGTTTGAAACTAACGTCATTAAAAATTGTCTAAGAAAGCTTTTTTACGTACTAAAAGTGAAAATAATTGAAAAAAAATTTTCTTTTTAATAAAAATTTTCAAAACTTTTTTTAAGACATTTCATACTGTGAAAAATAATTTTTTTTTGCGAAACTGTCTAATTCTTTTTGTTTGAAACTAACGTCATTAAAAATTGTCTAAGAAAGTTTTTTTACGTACTAAAAGTGAAAATTATTGAAAAAAATTTTCTTTTCAAAAAAATTTTTCTAAGACATTTCATACAGTGAAAAATAATTTTTTTTTGCGAAACTGTCTAATTCTTTTTGTTTGAAACTAACGTCATTAAAAATTGTCTAAGAAAGTTTTTTTACGTACTAAAAGTGAAAATTATTGAAAAAAAATTATCTTTTCAAAAAAATTTTTCTAAGACATTTCATACAGTGAAAAATAATTTTTTTTTGCGAAACTGTCTAATTCTTTTTGTTTGAAACTAACGTCATTAAAAATTGTCTAAGAAAGTTTTTTTACGTACTAAAAGTGAAAATTATTGAAAAAAATTTTCTTTTCAAGAAAAATTTTCAAAAATTTTTCTAAGACATTTCATACAGTGAAAAATAATTTTTTTTTGCGAAACTGTCTAATTCTTTTTGTTTGAAACTAACGTCATTAAAAATTGTCTAAGAAAGTTTTTTTAAGTACTAAAAGTGAAAATTATTGAAAAAAAATTGTCTTTTCAAAAAAATTTTTCTAAGACATTTCATACAGTGAAAAATAATTTTTTTTTGCGAAACTGTCTAATTCTTTTTGTTTGAAACTAACGTCATTAAAAATTGTCTAAGAAAGTTCTTTTACGCACTAAAAGTGAAAATTATTGAAAAAAAATTGTCTTTTCAAAAAAATTTTTCTAAGACATTTCATACAGTGAAAAATAATTTTTTTTTGCGAAACTGTCTAATTCGTTTTGTTTGAAACTAACGTCATTAAAAATTGTCTAAGAAAGTTTTTTTACGTACTAAAAGTGAAAATTATTGAAAAAAAATTAACTTTTCAAAAAAATTTTTCTAAGACATTTCATACAGTGAAAAATAATTTTTTTTTGCGAAACTGTCTAATTCTTTTTGTTTGAAACTAACGTCATTAAAAATTGTCTAAGAAAGTTTTTTTACGTACTAAAAGTGAAAATTATTGAAAAAAAATTGTCTTTTCAAAAAAATTTTTCCAAGACATTTCATATAGTGAAAAATAATTTTTTTTTGCGAAACTGTCTAATTTTTTTTGTTTGAAACTAACGTCATTAAAAATTGTCTAAGAAAGTTTTTTTACGTACTAAAAGTGAAAATTATTGAAAAAAAATTGTCTTTTCAAAAAAATTTTTCTAAGACATTTCATACAGTGAAAAATATTTTTTTTCTTGCGAAACTGTCTAATTCTTTTTGTTTGAAACTAACGTCATTACAAATTGTCTAAGAAAGTTTTTTTACGTACTAAAAGTGAAAATTATTGAAAAAAATTTTCTTTTCTAAAAAAATTTCAAAAATTTTTCAAAGACATTTCATACAGTCAAAAATAATTTTTTTTTTCGAAACTGTCTAATTCTTTTTGTTTGAAACTAACGTCATTACAAATTGTCTAAGAAAGTTTTTTTACGTACTAAAAGTGAAAATTATTGAAAAAAATTGTCTTTTCAAAAAAAATTTTCAAAAATTTTTCTAAGACATTTCATACAGTGAAAAATAATTTTTTTTTGCGAAACTGTCTAATTCTTTTTGTTTGAAACTAACGTCATTAAAAATTGTCTAAGAAAGCTTTTTTACGTACTAAAAGTGAAAATAATTGAAAAAAAATTTTCTTTTTAATAAAAATTTTCAAAACTTTTTTTAAGACATTTCATACTGTGAAAAATAATTTTTTTTTGCGAAACTGTCTAATTCTTTTTGTTTGAAACTAACGTCATTAAAAATTGTCTAAGAAAGTTTTTTTACGTACTAAAAGTGAAAATTATTGAAAAAAAACTTTCTTTTCAAAAAAAATTTTCAAAGACATTTCATACAGTGAAAAATAATTTTTTTTTGCGAAACTGTCTAATTCTTTTTGTTTGAAACTAACGTCATTAAAAATTGTCTAAGAAAGTTTTTTTAAGTAATAAAAGTGAAAATTATTGAAAAAAAATTGTCTTTTCAAAAAAATTTTTCTAAGACATTTCATACAGTGAAAAATAATTTTTTTTTGCGAAACTGTCTAATTCGTTTTGTTTGAAACTAACGTCATTAAAAATTGTCTAAGAAAATTTTTTTACGTACTAAAAGTGAAAATTATTGAAAAAAAATTTTCTTTTCAAAAAAATTTTTCTAAGACATTTCATACAGTGAAAAATAATTTTTTTTTGCGAAACCGTCTAATTCTTTTTGTTTGAAACTAACGTCATTAAAAATTGTCTAAGAAAGTTTTTTTACGTACTAAAAGTGAAAATTATTGAAAACAAATTGTCTTTTCAAAAAAATTTTTCTAAGACATTTCATACAGTGAAAAATAATTTTTTTTTGCGAAACTGTCTAATTCTTTTTGTTTGAAACTAACGTCATTAAAAATTGTCTAAGAAAGTTTTTTTACGTACTAAAAGTGAAAATTATTGAAAAAAATTTTGTTTTCAAGAAAAATTTTCAAAAATTTTTCTAAGACATTTCATACAGTGAAAAATAATTTTTTTTTGAGAACCTGTCTAATTCTTTTTGTTTGAAACTAACGTCATTAAAAATTGTCTAAGAAAGTTTTTTTAAGTACTAAAAGTGAAAATTATTGAAAAAAAATTGTCTTTTCAAAAAAATTTTTCTAAGACATTTCATACAGTGAAAAATAATTTTTTTTTGAGAAACTGTCTAATTCTTTTTGTTTGAAACTAACGTCATTAAAAACTGTCTAAGAAAGTTTTTTTACGTACTAAAAGTGAAAATTATTGAAAAAAAATTGTCTTTTCAAAAAAATTTTTCCAAGACATTTCATACAGTGAAAAATAATTTTTTTTTGCGAAACTGTCTAATTCGTTTTGTTTGAAACTAACGTCATTAAAAATTGTCTAAGAAAGTTTTTTTACGTACTAAAAGTGAAAATTATTAAAAAAAAATTGTCTTTTCAAAAAAATTTTTCTAAGACATTTCATACAGTGAAAAATAATTTTTTTTTGCGAAACTGTCTAATTTTTTTTGTTTGAAACTAACGTCATTAAAAATTGTCTAAGAAAGTTTTTTTAAGTACTAAAAGTGAAAATTATTGAAAAAAAATTGTCTTTTCAAAAAAATTTTTCTAAGACATTTCATACAGTGAAAAATAATTTTTGTTTGTGAAACTGTCTAATTCGTTTTGTTTGAAACTAACGACATTAAAAATTGTCTAAGAAAGTTTTTTTACGTACTAAAAGTGAAAATTATTGAAAAAAAATTGTCTTTTCAAAAAAATTTTTCTAAGACATTTCATACAGTGAAAAATAATTTTTTTTTGCGAAACTGTCTAATTCTTTTTGTTTGAAACTAACGTCATTAAAAATTGTCTAAGAAAGTTTTTTTACGTACTAAAAGTGAAAATTATTGAAAAAAAATTGTCTTTTCAAAAAAATTTTTCTAAGACATTTCATACAGTGAAAAATAATTTTTTTTTGCGAAACTGTCTAATTCTTTTTGTTTGAAACTAACGTCATTAAAAATTGTCTAAGAAAGTTTTTTTACGTACTAAAAGTGAAAATTATTGAAAAAAATTTTCTTTTCAAGAAAAATTTTCAAAAATTTTTCTAAGACATTTCATACAGTGAAAAATAATTTTTTTTTGCGAAACTGTCTAATTCTTTTTGTTTGAAACTAACGTCATTAAAAATTGTCTAAGAATGTTTTTTTAAGTACTAAAAGTGAAAATTATTGAAAAAAAATTGTCTTTTCAAAAAAATTTTTCTAAGACATTTCATACAGTGAAAAATAATTTTTTTTTGCGAAACTGTCTAATTCGTTTTGTTTGAAACTAACGTCATTAAAAATTGTCTAAGAAAGTTTTTTTACGTACTAAAACTGAAAATTATTGAAAAAAAATTTTCTTTTCAAAAAAATTTTTCTAAGACATTTCATACAGTGAAAAATATTTTTTTTTTTGCGAAACTGTCTAATTCTTTTTGTTTGAAACTAACGTCATTACAAATTGTCTAAGAAAGTTTTTTTACGTACTAAAAGTGAAAATTATTGAAAAAAATTGTCTTTTCAAAAAAAATTTTCAAAAATTTTTCTAAGACATTTCATACAGTGAAAAATAATTTTTTTTTGCGAAACTGTCTAATTCTTTTTGTTTGAAACTAACGTCATTAAAAATTGTCTAAGAAAGTTTTTTTACGTACTAAAAGTGAAAATTATTGAAAAAAATTGTCTTTTCAAAAAAAATTTTCAAAAATTTTTCTAAGACATTTCATACAGTGAAAAATAATTTTTTTTTGCGAAACTGTCTAATTTTTTTTGTTTGAAACTAACGTCATTAAAAATTGTCTAAGAAAGTTTTTTTACTTACTAAGAGTGAAAATAATTGAAAAAAAATTTTCTTTTCAATAAAAACTTTCAAAACTTTTTTTAAGACATTTCATACAGTGAAAAAAAATTTTTTTTTGCGAAACTGTCTAATTCTTTTTGTTTGAAACTAACGTCATTAAAAATTGTCTAAGAAAGTTTTTTTACGTACTAAAAGTGAAAATTATTGAAAAAAAACTTTCTTTTCAAAAAAAATTTTCAAAGACATTTCATACAGTGAAAAATAATTTTTTTTTGCGAAACTGTCTAATTCTTTTTGTTTGAAACTAACGTCATTAAAAATTGTCTAAGAAAGTTTTTTTAAGTACTAAAAGTGAAAATTATTGAAAAAAAATTGTCTTTTCAAAAAAATTTTTCTAAGACATTTCATACAGTGAAAAATAATTTTTTTTTGCTAAACTGTCTAATTCGTTTTGTTTGAAACTAACGTCATTAAAAATTGTCTAAGAAAGTTTTTTTACGCACTAAAACTGAAAATTATTGAAAAAAAATTTTCTTTTCAAAAAAATTTTTCTAACACATTTCATACAGTGAAAAATAATTTTTTTTTGCGAAACTGTCTAATTCTTTTTGTTTGAAACTAACGTCATTAAAAATTGTCTAAGAAAGTTTTTTTACGTCGTAAAAGTGAAAATTATTGAAAAAAAAATGTCTTTTGAAAAAAATTTTTCTAAGACATTTCATACAGTGAAAAATAATTTTTTTTTGCGAAACTATCCAATTCTTTTTGTTTGAAACTAACGTCATTAAAAATTGTCTAAGAAAGTTTTTTTACGTACTAAAAGTGAAAATTATTGAAAAAAAATTTTCTTTTCAAAAAAATTTTTCTAAGACATTTCATACAGTGAAAAATAATTTTTTTTTGCGAAAGTGTCTAAATCTTTTTGTTTGAAACTAACGTCATTAAAAATTGTTTAAGAAAATTTTTTTACGTACTAAAAATGAAAATTATTGAAAAAAAAATGTCTTTTGAAAAAAATTTTTCTAAGACATTTCATACAGTGAAAAATAATTTTTTTTTGCGAAACTATCCAATTCTTTTTGTTTGAAACTAACGTCATTAAAAATTGTCTAAGAAAGTTTTTTTACGTACTAAAAGTGAAAATAATTGAAAAAAAATTTTCTTTTCAATAAAAACTTTCAAAACTTTTTTTAAGACATTTCATACAGTGAAAAAAAATTTTTTTTTGCGAAACTGTCTAATTCTTTTTGTTTGAAACTAACGTCATTAAAAATTGTCTAAGAAAGTTTTTTTACGTACTAAAACTGAAAATTATTGAAAAAAAATTTTCTTTTCAAAAAAATTTTTCTAACACATTTCATACAGTGAAAAATAATTTTTTTTTGCGAAACTGTCTAATTCTTTTTGTTTGAAACTAACGTCATTAAAAATTGTCTAAGAAAGTTTTTTTACGTACTAAAAGTGAAAATTATTGAAAAAAAATTTTCTTTTCAAAAAAATTTTTCTAAGACATTTCATACAGTGAAAAATAATTTTTTTTTGCGAAACTGTCTAATTCTTTTTGTTTGAAACTATCGTCATTAAAAATTGTCTAAGAAAGTTTTTTTACGTACTAAAAGTGAAAATTATTGAAAAAAATTTTCTTTTCAAGAAAAATTTTTCTAAGACATTTCATACAGTGAAAAATAATTTTTTTTGCGAAACTGTCTAATTCTGTTTGTTTGAAACTAACGTCATTAAAAATTGTCTAAGAAAGTTTTTTTAAGTACTAAAAGTGAAAATTATTGAAAAAAAATTGTCTTTTCAAAAAAATTTTTCTAAGACATTTCATACAGTGAAAAATAATTTTTGTTTGTGAAACTGTCTAATTCGTTTTGTTTGAAACTAACGTCATTAAAAATTGTCTAAGAAAGTTTTTTTACGTACTAAAAGTGAAAATTATTGAAAAATATTGTCTTTTCAAAAAAATTTTCAAAAATTTTTCTAAGACATTTCATACAGTGAAAAATAATTTTTTTTTGCGAAAGTGTCTAAATCTTTTTGTTTGAAACTAACGTCATTAAAAATTGTCTAAGAAAGTTTTTTTACGTCGTAAAAGTGAAAATTATTGAAAAAAAAATGTCTTTTGAAAAAAATTTTTCTAAGACATTTCATACAGTGAAAAATAATTTTTTTTTGCGAAACTATCCAATTCTTTTTGTTTGAAACTAACGTCATTAAAAATTGTCTAAGAAAGTTTTTTTACGTACTAAAAGTGAAAATTATTGAAAAAAAATTTTCTTTTCAAAAAAATTTTTCTAAGACATTTCATACAGTGAAAAATAATTTTTTTTTGCGAAAGTGTCTAAATCTTTTTGTTTGAAACTAACGTCATTAAAAATTGTTTAAGAAAGTTTTTTTACGTACTAAAAATGAAAATTATTGAAAAAAAAATGTCTTTTGAAAAAAATTTTTCTAAGACATTTCATACAGTGAAAAATAATTTTTTTTTGCGAAACTATCCAATTCTTTTTGTTTGAAACTAACGTCATTAAAAATTGTCTAAGAAAGTTTTTTTACGTACTAAAAGTGAAAATAATTGAAAAAAAATTTTCGTTTCAATAAAAACTTTCAAAACTTTTTTTAAGACATTTCATACAGTGAAAAAAAATTTTTTTTTGCGAAACTGTCTAATTCTTTTTGTTTGAAACTAACGTCATTAAAAATTGTCTAAGAAAGTTTTTTTACGTACTAAAACTGAAAATTATTGAAAAAAAATTTTCTTTTCAAAAAAATTTTTCTAAGACATTTCATACAGTGAAAAATAATTTTTTTTTGCGAAACTGTCTAATTCTTTTTGTTTGAAACTATCGTCATTAAAAATTGTCTAAGAAAGTTTTTTTACGTACTAAAAGTGAAAATTATTGAAAAAAATTTTCTTTTCAAGAAAAATTTTTCTAAGACATTTCATACAGTGAAAAATAATTTTTTTTGCGAAACTGTCTAATTCTGTTTGTTTGAAACTAACGTCATTAAAAATTGTCTAAGAAAGTTTTTTTAAGTACTAAAAGTGAAAATTATTGAAAAAAAATTGTCTTTTCAAAAAAATTTTTCTAAGACATTTCATACAGTGAAAAATAATTTTTGTTTGTGAAACTGTCTAATTCGTTTTGTTTGAAACTAACGTCATTAAAAATTGTCTAAGAAAGTTTTTTTACGTACTAAAAGTGAAAATTATTGAAAAATATTGTCTTTTCAAAAAAATTTTCAAAAATTTTTCTAAGACATTTCATACAGTGAAAAATAATTTTTTTTTGCGAAAGTGTCTAAATCTTTTTGTTTGAAACTAACGTCATTAAAAATTGTCTAAGAAAGTTTTTTTACGTCGTAAAAGTGAAAATTATTGAAAAAAAAATGTCTTTTGAAAAAAATTTTTCTAAGACATTTCATACAGTGAAAAATAATTTTTTTTTGCGAAACTATCCAATTCTTTTTGTTTGAAACTAACGTCATTAAAAATTGTCTAAGAAAGTTTTTTTACGTACTAAAAGTGAAAATTATTGAAAAAAAATTTTCTTTTCAAAAAAATTTTTCTAAGACATTTCATACAGTGAAAAATAATTTTTTTTTGCGAAAGTGTCTAAATCTTTTTGTTTGAAACTAACGTCATTAAAAATTGTTTAAGAAAGTTTTTTTACGTACTAAAAATGAAAATTATTGAAAAAAAAATGTCTTTTGAAAAAAATTTTTCTAAGACATTTCATACAGTGAAAAATAATTTTTTTTTGCGAAACTATCCAATTCTTTTTGTTTGAAACTAACGTCATTAAAAATTGTCTAAGAAAGTTTTTTTACGTACTAAAAGTGAAAATAATTGAAAAAAAATTTTCTTTTCAATAAAAACTTTCAAAACTTTTTTTAAGACATTTCATACAGTGAAAAAAAATTTTTTTTTGCGAAACTGTCTAATTCTTTTTGTTTGAAACTAACGTCATTAAAAATTGTCTAAGAAAGTTTTTTACGTACTAAAAGTGAAAATTATTGAAAAAAAATTGTCTTTTCAAAAAAATTCTTCTAAGACATTTTATACAGTGAAAAATAATTTTTTTTTGCGAAACTGTCTAATTCGTTTTGTTTGAAACTAACGTCATTAAAAATTGTCTAAGAAAGTTTTTTTACTTACTAAAAGTGAAAATTATTGAAAAAAAATTTTCTTTTTAAAAAAATTTTTCCAAGACATTTCATACAGTGAAAAATAATTTTTTTTTGCGAAACTGTCTAATTATTTTTTTTTTAAACTAACGTCATTAAAAATTGTCTAAGAAAGTTTTTTTACGTACTAAAAGTGAAAATTATTGAAAAAAAATTGTCTTTTCAAAAAAATTTTTCTAAGACATTTCATACAGTGAAAAATATTTTTTTTTTGCGAAAATGTCTAATTCGTTTTGTTTGAAACTAACGTCATTAAAAATTGTTTAAGAAAGTTTTTTTACGTACTAAAAGTGAAAACTATTGAAAAAAAATTTTCTTTTTAATAAATATTTTCCAAGACATTTCATACAGTGAAAAATAATTTTTTTTTGCGAAACTGTCTAATTCTTTTTGTTTGAAACTAACGTCATTAAAAATTGTCTAAGAAAGTTTTTTTACGTACTAAAAGTGAAAATTATTGAAAAAAAATTGTCTTTTCAAAAAAATTTTTCTAAGACATTTCATACAGTGAAAAATAATTTTTTTTTGCGAAACTGTCTAATTCTTTTTGTTTGAAACTAACGTCATTACAAATTGTCTAAGAAAGTTTTTTTACGTACTAAAAGTGAAAATTATTGAAAAAAATTGTCTTTTCAAAAAAATTTTCAAAAATTTTTCTAAGACATTTCATACAGTGAAAAATAATTTTTTTTTGCGAAAGTGTCTAAATCTTTTTGTTTGAAACTAACGTCATTAAAAATTGTCTAAGAAAGTTTTTTTACGTCGTAAAAGTGAAAATTATTGAAAAAAAAATGTCTTTTGAAAAAAATTTTTCTAAGACATTTCATACAGTGAAAAATAATTTTTTTTTGCGAAACTATCCAATTCTTTTTGTTTGAAACTAACGTCATTAAAAATTGTCTAAGAAAGTTTTTTTACGTACTAAAAGTGAAAATTATTGAAAGAAAATTTTCTTTTCAAAAAAATTTTTCTAAGACATTTCATACAGTGAAAAATAATTTTTTTTTGCGAAAGTGTCTAAATCTTTTTGTTTGAAACTAACGTCATTAAAAATTGTTTAAGAAAGTTTTTTTACGTACTAAAAGTGAAAATTATTGAAAAAAATTTTCTTTTCCAAAAAAATTTTCAAAAATTTTTTTAAGACATTTCATACAGTGAAAAATAATTTTTTTTTGCGAAACTGTCTAATTCTTTTTGTTTGAAACTAACGTCATTAAAAATTGTCTAAGAAAGTTTTTTTAAGTACTAAAAGTGAAAATTATTGAAAAAAAATTGTCTTTTTAAAAAAAATTTTCTAAGACATTTCATACAGTCAAAAATAATTTTTTTTTGCGAAACTGTCTAATTCTTTTTGTTTGAAACTAACGTCATTGCAAATTGTCTAAGAAAGTTTTTTTACGTACTAAAAGTGAAAATTATTGAAAAAAATTGTCTTTTCAAAAATAATTTTCAAAAATTTTTCTAAGACATTTCATACAGTGAAAAATAATTTTTTTTTGCGAAACTGTCTAATTCTTTTTGTTTGAAACTAACGTCATTACAAATTGTCTAAGAAAGTTTTTTTACGTACTAAAAGTGAAAATTATTGAAAAAAATTGTCTTTTCAAAAAAAATTTTCAAAAATTTTTCTAAGACATTTCATACAGTGAAAAATAATTTTTTTTTGCGAAACTGTCTAATTCTTTTTGTTTGAAACTAACGTCAATAAAAATTGTCTAAGAAAGTTTTTTTACGTACTAAAAGTGAAAATTATTGAAAAAAAATTGTCTTTTCAAAAAAATTTTTCTAAGACATTTCATACAGTGAAAAATATTTTTTTTTTGCGAAACTGTCTAATTCTTTTTGTTTGAAACTAACGTCATTAAAAATTGTCTAAGAAAGTTTTTTTACGTACTAAAAGTGAAAATTATTGAAAAAAAATTGTCTTCAAAAAAATTTTTCTAAGACATTTCATACAGTGAAAAATAATTTTTTTTTGCGAAACTGTCTAATTCTTTTTGTTTGAAACTATCGTCATTACAAATTGTCTAAGAAAGTTTTTTTACGTACTAAAAGTGAAAATTATTGAAAAAAAATTGTCTTTTAAAAAAAATTTTTCTAAGACATTTCATACAGTGAAAAATAATTTTTTTTTGCGAAACTGTCTAATTCTTTTTGTTTGAAACTAACGTCATTAAAAATTGTATAAGAAAGTTTTTTTACGTACTAAAAGTGAAAATTATTGAAAAAAATTTTCTTTTCAAGAAAAATTTTCAAAAATTTTTCTAAGACATTTCATACAGTGAAAAATAATTTTTTTTTGCGAAACTGTCTAATTCGTTTTGTTTGAAACTAACGTCATTAAAAATTGTCTAAGAAAGTTTTTTTAAGTACTAAACGTGAAAATTATTGAAAAAAAATTGTCTTTTCAAAAAAATTTTTCTAAGACATTTTATACAGTGAAAAATAATTTTTTTTTGCGAAACTGTCTAATTCGTTTTGTTTGAAACTAACGTCATTGCAAATTGTCTAAGAAAGTTTTTTTACTTACTAAAAGTGAAAATTATTGAAAAAAAATTGTCTTTTCAAAAAAATTTTTCTAAGACATTTCATACAGTGAAAAATAATTTTTGTTTGTGAAACTGTCTAATTCGTTTTGTTTGAAACTAACGTCATTAAAAATTGTCTAAGAAAGTTTTTTTACGTACTAAAAGTGAAAATTATTGAAAAAAAATTGTCTTTTCAAAAAAATTTTTCTAAGACATTTCATACAGTGAAAAATATTTTTTTTCTTGCGAAACTGTCTAATTCTTTTTGTTTGAAACTAACGTCATTACAAATTGTCTAAGAAAGTTTTTTTACGTACTAAAAGTGAAAATTATTGAAAAAAATTTTCTTTTCTAAAAAAATTTCAAAAATTTTTCAAAGACATTTCATACAGTCAAAAATAATTTTTTTTTTCGAAACTGTCTAATTCTTTTTGTTTGAAACTAACGTCATTACAAATTGTCTAAGAAAGTTTTTTTACGTACTAAAAGTGAAAATTATTGAAAAAAATTGTCTTTTCAAAAAAAATTTTCAAAAATTTTTCTAAGACATTTCATACAGTGAAAAATAATTTTTTTTTGCGAAACTGTCTAATTCTTTTTGTTTGAAACTAACGTCATTAAAAATTGTCTAAGAAAGCTTTTTTACGTACTAAAAGTGAAAATAATTGAAAAAAAATTTTCTTTTTAATAAAAATTTTCAAAACTTTTTTTAAGACATTTCATACTGTGAAAAATAATTTTTTTTTGCGAAACTGTCTAATTCTTTTTGTTTGAAACTAACGTCATTAAAAATTGTCTAAGAAAGTTTTTTTACGTACTAAAAGTGAAAATTATTGAAAAAAATTTTCTTTTCAAAAAAATTTTTCTAAGACATTTCATACAGTGAAAAATAATTTTTTTTTGCGAAACTGTCTAATTCTTTTTGTTTGAAACTAACGTCATTAAAAATTGTCTAAGAAAGTTTTTTTACGTACTAAAAGTGAAAATTATTGAAAAAAAATTATCTTTTCAAAAAAATTTTTCTAAGACATTTCATACAGTGAAAAATAATTTTTTTTTGCGAAACTGTCTAATTCTTTTTGTTTGAAACTAACGTCATTAAAAATTGTCTAAGAAAGTTTTTTTACGTACTAAAAGTGAAAATTATTGAAAAAAATTTTCTTTTCAAGAAAAATTTTCAAAAATTTTTCTAAGACATTTCATACAGTGAAAAATAATTTTTTTTTGCGAAACTGTCTAATTCTTTTTGTTTGAAACTAACGTCATTAAAAATTGTCTAAGAAAGTTTTTTTAAGTACTAAAAGTGAAAATTATTGAAAAAAAATTGTCTTTTCAAAAAAATTTTTCTAAGACATTTCATACAGTGAAAAATAATTTTTTTTTGCGAAACTGTCTAATTCTTTTTGTTTGAAACTAACGTCATTAAAAATTGTCTAAGAAAGTTCTTTTACGCACTAAAAGTGAAAATTATTGAAAAAAAATTGTCTTTTCAAAAAAATTTTTCTAAGACATTTCATACAGTGAAAAATAATTTTTTTTTGCGAAACTGTCTAATTCGTTTTGTTTGAAACTAACGTCATTAAAAATTGTCTAAGAAAGTTTTTTTACGTACTAAAAGTGAAAATTATTGAAAAAAAATTAACTTTTCAAAAAAATTTTTCTAAGACATTTCATACAGTGAAAAATAATTTTTTTTTGCGAAACTGTCTAATTCTTTTTGTTTGAAACTAACGTCATTAAAAATTGTCTAAGAAAGTTTTTTTACGTACTAAAAGTGAAAATTATTGAAAAAAAATTGTCTTTTCAAAAAAATTTTTCCAAGACATTTCATATAGTGAAAAATAATTTTTTTTTGCGAAACTGTCTAATTTTTTTTGTTTGAAACTAACGTCATTAAAAATTGTCTAAGAAAGTTTTTTTACGTACTAAAAGTGAAAATTATTGAAAAAAAATTGTCTTTTCAAAAAAATTTTTCTAAGACATTTCATACAGTGAAAAATAATTTTTTTCTTGCGAAACTGTCTAATTCTTTTTGTTTGAAACTAACGTCATTACAAATTGTCTAAGAAAGTTTTTTTACGTACTAAAAGTGAAAATTATTGAAAAAAATTTTCTTTTCTAAAAAAATTTCAAAAATTTTTCAAAGACATTTCATACAGTCAAAAATAATTTTTTTTTTCGAAACTGTCTAATTCTTTTTGTTTGAAACTAACGTCATTACAAATTGTCTAAGAAAGTTTTTTTACGTACTAAAAGTGAAAATTATTGAAAAAAATTGTCTTTTCAAAAAAAATTTTCAAAAATTTTTCTAAGACATTTCATACAGTGAAAAATAATTTTTTTTTGCGAAACTGTCTAATTCTTTTTGTTTGAAACTAACGTCATTAAAAATTGTCTAAGAAAGCTTTTTTACGTACTAAAAGTGAAAATAATTGAAAAAAAATTTTCTTTTTAATAAAAATTTTCAAAACTTTTTTTAAGACATTTCATACTGTGAAAAATAATTTTTTTTTGCGAAACTGTCTAATTCTTTTTGTTTGAAACTAACGTCATTAAAAATTGTCTAAGAAAGTTTTTTTACGTACTAAAAGTGAAAATTATTGAAAAAAAACTTTCTTTTCAAAAAAAATTTTCAAAGACATTTCATACAGTGAAAAATAATTTTTTTTTGCGAAACTGTCTAATTCTTTTTGTTTGAAACTAACGTCATTAAAAATTGTCTAAGAAAGTTTTTTTAAGTAATAAAAGTGAAAATTATTGAAAAAAAATTGTCTTTTCAAAAAAATTTTTCTAAGACATTTCATACAGTGAAAAATAATTTTTTTTTGCGAAACTGTCTAATTCGTTTTGTTTGAAACTAACGTCATTAAAAATTGTCTAAGAAAATTTTTTTACGTACTAAAAGTGAAAATTATTGAAAAAAAATTTTCTTTTCAAAAAAATTTTTCTAAGACATTTCATACAGTGAAAAATAATTTTTTTTTGCGAAACCGTCTAATTCTTTTTGTTTGAAACTAACGTCATTAAAAATTGTCTAAGAAAGTTTTTTTACGTACTAAAAGTGAAAATTATTGAAAACAAATTGTCTTTTCAAAAAAATTTTTCTAAGACATTTCATACAGTGAAAAATAATTTTTTTTTGCGAAACTGTCTAATTCTTTTTGTTTGAAACTAACGTCATTAAAAATTGTCTAAGAAAGTTTTTTTACGTACTAAAAGTGAAAATTATTGAAAAAAATTTTGTTTTCAAGAAAAATTTTCAAAAATTTTTCTAAGACATTTCATACAGTGAAAAATAATTTTTTTTTGAGAACCTGTCTAATTCTTTTTGTTTGAAACTAACGTCATTAAAAATTGTCTAAGAAAGTTTTTTTAAGTACTAAAAGTGAAAATTATTGAAAAAAAATTGTCTTTTCAAAAAAATTTTTCTAAGACATTTCATACAGTGAAAAATAATTTTTTTTTGAGAAACTGTCTAATTCTTTTTGTTTGAAACTAACGTCATTAAAAACTGTCTAAGAAAGTTTTTTTACGTACTAAAAGTGAAAATTATTGAAAAAAAATTGTCTTTTCAAAAAAATTTTTCCAAGACATTTCATACAGTGAAAAATAATTTTTTTTTGCGAAACTGTCTAATTCGTTTTGTTTGAAACTAACGTCATTAAAAATTGTCTAAGAAAGTTTTTTTACGTACTAAAAGTGAAAATTATTAAAAAAAAATTGTCTTTTCAAAAAAATTTTTCTAAGACATTTCATACAGTGAAAAATAATTTTTTTTTGCGAAACTGTCTAATTTTTTTTGTTTGAAACTAACGTCATTAAAAATTGTCTAAGAAAGTTTTTTTAAGTACTAAAAGTGAAAATTATTGAAAAAAAATTGTCTTTTCAAAAAAATTTTTCTAAGACATTTCATACAGTGAAAAATAATTTTTGTTTGTGAAACTGTCTAATTCGTTTTGTTTGAAACTAACGACATTAAAAATTGTCTAAGAAAGTTTTTTTACGTACTAAAAGTGAAAATTATTGAAAAAAAATTGTCTTTTCAAAAAAATTTTTCTAAGACATTTCATACAGTGAAAAATAATTTTTTTTTGCGAAACTGTCTAATTCTTTTTGTTTGAAACTAACGTCATTAAAAATTGTCTAAGAAAGTTTTTTTACGTACTAAAAGTGAAAATTATTGAAAAAAAATTGTCTTTTCAAAAAAATTTTTCTAAGACATTTCATACAGTGAAAAATAATTTTTTTTTGCGAAACTGTCTAATTCTTTTTGTTTGAAACTAACGTCATTAAAAATTGTCTAAGAAAGTTTTTTTACGTACTAAAAGTGAAAATTATTGAAAAAAATTTTCTTTTCAAGAAAAATTTTCAAAAATTTTTCTAAGACATTTCATACAGTGAAAAATAATTTTTTTTTGCGAAACTGTCTAATTCTTTTTGTTTGAAACTAACGTCATTAAAAATTGTCTAAGAATGTTTTTTTAAGTACTAAAAGTGAAAATTATTGAAAAAAAATTGTCTTTTCAAAAAAATTTTTCTAAGACATTTCATACAGTGAAAAATAATTTTTTTTTGCGAAACTGTCTAATTCGTTTTGTTTGAAACTAACGTCATTAAAAATTGTCTAAGAAAGTTTTTTTACGTACTAAAACTGAAAATTATTGAAAAAAAATTTTCTTTTCAAAAAAATTTTTCTAAGACATTTCATACAGTGAAAAATATTTTTTTTTTTGCGAAACTGTCTAATTCTTTTTGTTTGAAACTAACGTCATTACAAATTGTCTAAGAAAGTTTTTTTACGTACTAAAAGTGAAAATTATTGAAAAAAATTGTCTTTTCAAAAAAAATTTTCAAAAATTTTTCTAAGACATTTCATACAGTGAAAAATAATTTTTTTTTGCGAAACTGTCTAATTCTTTTTGTTTGAAACTAACGTCATTAAAAATTGTCTAAGAAAGTTTTTTTACGTACTAAAAGTGAAAATTATTGAAAAAAATTGTCTTTTCAAAAAAAATTTTCAAAAATTTTTCTAAGACATTTCATACAGTGAAAAATAATTTTTTTTTGCGAAACTGTCTAATTTTTTTTGTTTGAAACTAACGTCATTAAAAATTGTCTAAGAAAGTTTTTTTACTTACTAAGAGTGAAAATAATTGAAAAAAAATTTTCTTTTCAATAAAAACTTTCAAAACTTTTTTTAAGACATTTCACACAGTGAAAAAAAATTTTTTTTTGCGAAACTGTCTAATTCTTTTTGTTTGAAACTAACGTCATTAAAAATTGTCTAAGAAAGTTTTTTTACGTACTAAAAGTGAAAATTATTGAAAAAAAACTTTCTTTTCAAAAAAAATTTTCAAAGACATTTCATACAGTGAAAAATAATTTTTTTTTGCGAAACTGTCTAATTCTTTTTGTTTGAAACTAACGTCATTAAAAATTGTCTAAGAAAGTTTTTTTAAGTACTAAAAGTGAAAATTATTGAAAAAAAATTGTCTTTTCAAAAAAATTTTTCTAAGACATTTCATACAGTGAAAAATAATTTTTTTTTGCTAAACTGTCTAATTCGTTTTGTTTGAAACTAACGTCATTAAAAATTGTCTAAGAAAGTTTTTTTACGCACTAAAACTGAAAATTATTGAAAAAAAATTTTCTTTTCAAAAAAATTTTTCTAACACATTTCATACAGTGAAAAATAATTTTTTTTTGCGAAACTGTCTAATTCTTTTTGTTTGAAACTAACGTCATTAAAAATTGTCTAAGAAAGTTTTTTTACGTCGTAAAAGTGAAAATTATTGAAAAAAAAATGTCTTTTGAAAAAAATTTTTCTAAGACATTTCATACAGTGAAAAATAATTTTTTTTTGCGAAACTATCCAATTCTTTTTGTTTGAAACTAACGTCATTAAAAATTGTCTAAGAAAGTTTTTTTACGTACTAAAAGTGAAAATTATTGAAAAAAAATTTTCTTTTCAAAAAAATTTTTCTAAGACATTTCATACAGTGAAAAATAATTTTTTTTTGCGAAAGTGTCTAAATCTTTTTGTTTGAAACTAACGTCATTAAAAATTGTTTAAGAAAATTTTTTTACGTACTAAAAATGAAAATTATTGAAAAAAAAATGTCTTTTGAAAAAAATTTTTCTAAGACATTTCATACAGTGAAAAATAATTTTTTTTTGCGAAACTATCCAATTCTTTTTGTTTGAAACTAACGTCATTAAAAATTGTCTAAGAAAGTTTTTTTACGTACTAAAAGTGAAAATAATTGAAAAAAAATTTTCTTTTCAATAAAAACTTTCAAAACTTTTTTTAAGACATTTCATACAGTGAAAAAAAATTTTTTTTTGCGAAACTGTCTAATTCTTTTTGTTTGAAACTAACGTCATTAAAAATTGTCTAAGAAAGTTTTTTTACGTACTAAAACTGAAAATTATTGAAAAAAAATTTTCTTTTCAAAAAAATTTTTCTAACACATTTCATACAGTGAAAAATAATTTTTTTTTGCGAAACTGTCTAATTCTTTTTGTTTGAAACTAACGTCATTAAAAATTGTCTAAGAAAGTTTTTTTACGTACTAAAAGTGAAAATTATTGAAAAAAAATTTTCTTTTCAAAAAAATTTTTCTAAGACATTTCATACAGTGAAAAATAATTTTTTTTTGCGAAACTGTCTAATTCTTTTTGTTTGAAACTATCGTCATTAAAAATTGTCTAAGAAAGTTTTTTTACGTACTAAAAGTGAAAATTATTGAAAAAAATTTTCTTTTCAAGAAAAATTTTTCTAAGACATTTCATACAGTGAAAAATAATTTTTTTTGCGAAACTGTCTAATTCTGTTTGTTTGAAACTAACGTCATTAAAAATTGTCTAAGAAAGTTTTTTTAAGTACTAAAAGTGAAAATTATTGAAAAAAAATTGTCTTTTCAAAAAAATTTTTCTAAGACATTTCATACAGTGAAAAATAATTTTTGTTTGTGAAACTGTCTAATTCGTTTTGTTTGAAACTAACGTCATTAAAAATTGTCTAAGAAAGTTTTTTTACGTACTAAAAGTGAAAATTATTGAAAAATATTGTCTTTTCAAAAAAATTTTCAAAAATTTTTCTAAGACATTTCATACAGTGAAAAATAATTTTTTTTTGCGAAAGTGTCTAAATCTTTTTGTTTGAAACTAACGTCATTAAAAATTGTCTAAGAAAGTTTTTTTACGTCGTAAAAGTGAAAATTATTGAAAAAAAAATGTCTTTTGAAAAAAATTTTTCTAAGACATTTCATACAGTGAAAAATAATTTTTTTTTGCGAAACTATCCAATTCTTTTTGTTTGAAACTAACGTCATTAAAAATTGTCTAAGAAAGTTTTTTTACGTACTAAAAGTGAAAATTATTGAAAAAAAATTTTCTTTTCAAAAAAATTTTTCTAAGACATTTCATACAGTGAAAAATAATTTTTTTTTGCGAAAGTGTCTAAATCTTTTTGTTTGAAACTAACGTCATTAAAAATTGTTTAAGAAAGTTTTTTTACGTACTAAAAATGAAAATTATTGAAAAAAAAATGTCTTTTGAAAAAAATTTTTCTAAGACATTTCATACAGTGAAAAATAATTTTTTTTTGCGAAACTATCCAATTCTTTTTGTTTGAAACTAACGTCATTAAAAATTGTCTAAGAAAGTTTTTTTACGTACTAAAAGTGAAAATAATTGAAAAAAAATTTTCTTTTCAATAAAAACTTTCAAAACTTTTTTTAAGACATTTCATACAGTGAAAAAAAATTTTTTTTTGCGAAACTGTCTAATTCTTTTTGTTTGAAACTAACGTCATTAAAAATTGTCTAAGAAAGTTTTTTACGTACTAAAAGTGAAAATTATTGAAAAAAAATTGTCTTTTCAAAAAAATTTTTCTAAGACATTTTATACAGTGAAAAATAATTTTTTTTTGCGAAACTGTCTAATTCGTTTTGTTTGAAACTAACGTCATTAAAAATTGTCTAAGAAAGTTTTTTTACGTACTAAAAGTGAAAATTATTGAAAAAAAATTTTCTTTTTAAAAAAATTTTTCCAAGACATTTCATACAGTGAAAAATAATTTTTTTTTGCGAAACTGTCTAATTCTTTTTTTTTTAAACTAACGTCATTAAAAATTGTCTAAGAAATTTTTTTTACGTACTAAAAGTGAAAATTATTGAAAAAAAATTGTCTTTTCAAAAAAATTTTTCTAAGACATTTCATACAGTGAAAAATAATTTTTTTTTGCGAAACTGTCTAATTCGTTTTGTTTGAAACCAACGTCATTAAAAATTGTTTAAGAAAGTTTTTTTACGTACTAAAAGTGAAAATTATTGAAAAAAAATTTTCTTTTTAATAAATATTTTCCAAGACATTTCATACAGTGAAAAATAATTTTTTTTTGCGAAACTGTCTAATTCTTTTTGTTTGAAACTAACGTCATTAAAAATTGTCTAAGAAAGTTTTTTTACGTACTAAAAGTGAAAATTATTGAAAAAAAATTGTCTTTTCAAAAAAATTTTTCTAAGACATTTCATACAGTGAAAAATAATTTTTTTTTGCGAAACTGTCTAATTCTTTTTGTTTGAAACTAACGTCATTACAAATTGTCTAAGAAAGTTTTTTTACGTACTAAAAGTGAAAATTATTGAAAAAAATTGTCTTTTCAAAAGAATTTTCAAAAATTTTTCTAAGACATTTCATACAGTGAAAAATAATTTTTTTTTGCGAAAGTGTCTAAATCTTTTTGTTTGAAACTAACGTCATTAAAAATTGTCTAAGAAAGTTTTTTTACGTCGTAAAAGTGAAAATTATTGAAAAAAAAATGTCTTTTGAAAAAAATTTTTCTAAGACATTTCATACAGTGAAAAATAATTTTTTTTTGCGAAACTATCCAATTCTTTTTGTTTGAAACTAACGTCATTAAAAATTGTCTAAGAAAGTTTTTTTACGTACTAAAAGTGAAAATTATTGAAAGAAAATTTTCTTTTCAAAAAAATTTTTCTAAGACATTTCATACAGTGAAAAATAATTTTTTTTTGCGAAAGTGTCTAAATCTTTTTGTTTGAAACTAACGTCATTAAAAATTGTTTAAGAAAGTTTTTTTACGTACTAAAAGTGAAAATTATTGAAAAAAATTTTCTTTTCCAAAAAAATTTTCAAAAATTTTTTTAAGACATTTCATACAGTGAAAAATAATTTTTTTTTGCGAAACTGTCTAATTCTTTTTGTTTGAAACTAACGTCATTAAAAATTGTCTAAGAAAGTTTTTTTTACGTACTAAAAGTGAAAATTATTGAAAAAAAATTGTCTTTTTAAAAAAAATTTTCTAAGACATTTCATACAGTCAAAAATAATTTTTTTTTGCGAAACTGTCTAATTCTTTTTGTTTGAAACTAACGTCATTGCAAATTGTCTAAGAAAGTTTTTTTACGTACTAAAAGTGAAAATTATTGAAAAAAATTGTCTTTTCAAAAATAATTTTCAAAAATTTTTCTAAGACATTTCATACAGTGAAAAATAATTTTTTTTTGCGAAACTGTCTAATTCTTTTTGTTTGAAACTAACGTCATTACAAATTGTCTAAGAAAGTTTTTTTACGTACTAAAAGTGAAAATTATTGAAAAAAATTGTCTTTTCAAAAAAAATTTTCAAAAATTTTTCTAAGACATTTCATACAGTGAAAAATAATTTTTTTTTGCGAAACTGTCTAATTCTTTTTGTTTGAAACTAACGTCAATAAAAATTGTCTAAGAAAGTTTTTTTACGTACTAAAAGTGAAAATTATTGAAAAAAAATTGTCTTTTCAAAAAAATTTTTCTAAGACATTTCATACAGTGAAAAATATTTTTTTTTTGCGAAACTGTCTAATTCTTTTTGTTTGAAACTAACGTCATTAAAAATTGTCTAAGAAAGTTTTTTTACGTACTAAAAGTGAAAATTATTGAAAAAAAATTGTCTTCAAAAAAATTTTTCTAAGACATTTCATACAGTGAAAAATAATTTTTTTTTGCGAAACTGTCTAATTCTTTTTGTTTTAAACTATCGTCATTACAAATTGTCTAAGAAAGTTTTTTTACGTACTAAAAGTGAAAATTATTGAAAAAAAATTGTCTTTTAAAAAAAATTTTTCTAAGACATTTCATACAGTGAAAAATAATTTTTTTTTGCGAAACTGTCTAATTCTTTTTGTTTGAAACTAACGTCATTAAAAATTGTATAAGAAAGTTTTTTTACGTACTAAAAGTGAAAATTATTGAAAAAAATTTTCTTTTCAAGAAAAATTTTCAAAAATTTTTCTAAGACATTTCATACAGTGAAAAATAATTTTTTTTTGCGAAACTGTCTAATTCGTTTTGTTTGAAACTAACGTCATTAAAAATTGTCTAAGAAAGTTTTTTTAAGTACTAAACGTGAAAATTATTGAAAAAAAATTGTCTTTTCAAAAAAATTTTTCTAAGACATTTTATACAGTGAAAAATAATTTTTTTTTGCGAAACTGTCTAATTCGTTTTGTTTGAAACTAACGTCATTGCAAATTGTCTAAGAAAGTTTTTTTACTTACTAAAAGTGAAAATTATTGAAAAAAAATTGTCTTTTCAAAAAAATTTTTCTAAGACATTTCATACAGTGAAAAATAATTTTTGTTTGTGAAACTGTCTAATTCGTTTTGTTTGAAACTAACGTCATTAAAAATTGTCTAAGAAAGTTTTTTTACGTACTAAAAGTGAAAATTATTGAAAAAAAATTGTCTTTTCAAAAAAATTTTTCTAAGACATTTCATACAGTGAAAAATATTTTTTTTCTTGCGAAACTGTCTAATTCTTTTTGTTTGAAACTAACGTCATTACAAATTGTCTAAGAAAGTTTTTTTACGTACTAAAAGTGAAAATTATTGAAAAAAATTTTCTTTTCTAAAAAAATTTCAAAAATTTTTCAAAGACATTTCATACAGTCAAAAATAATTTTTTTTTTCGAAACTGTCTAATTCTTTTTGTTTGAAACTAACGTCATTACAAATTGTCTAAGAAAGTTTTTTTACGTACTAAAAGTGAAAATTATTGAAAAAAATTGTCTTTTCAAAAAAAATTTTCAAAAATTTTTCTAAGACATTTCATACAGTGAAAAATAATTTTTTTTTGCGAAACTGTCTAATTCTTTTTGTTTGAAACTAACGTCATTAAAAATTGTCTAAGAAAGCTTTTTTACGTACTAAAAGTGAAAATAATTGAAAAAAAATTTTCTTTTTAATAAAAATTTTCAAAACTTTTTTTAAGACATTTCATACTGTGAAAAATAATTTTTTTTTGCGAAACTGTCTAATTCTTTTTGTTTGAAACTAACGTCATTAAAAATTGTCTAAGAAAGTTTTTTTACGTACTAAAAGTGAAAATTATTGAAAAAAATTTTCTTTTCAAAAAAATTTTTCTAAGACATTTCATACAGTGAAAAATAATTTTTTTTTGCGAAACTGTCTAATTCTTTTTGTTTGAAACTAACGTCATTAAAAATTGTCTAAGAAAGTTTTTTTACGTACTAAAAGTGAAAATTATTGAAAAAAAATTATCTTTTCAAAAAAATTTTTCTAAGACATTTCATACAGTGAAAAATAATTTTTTTTTGCGAAACTGTCTAATTCTTTTTGTTTGAAACTAACGTCATTAAAAATTGTCTAAGAAAGTTTTTTTACGTACTAAAAGTGAAAATTATTGAAAAAAATTTTCTTTTCAAGAAAAATTTTCAAAAATTTTTCTAAGACATTTCATACAGTGAAAAATAATTTTTTTTTGCGAAACTGTCTAATTCTTTTTGTTTGAAACTAACGTCATTAAAAATTGTCTAAGAAAGTTTTTTTAAGTACTAAAAGTGAAAATTATTGAAAAAAAATTGTCTTTTCAAAAAAATTTTTCTAAGACATTTCATACAGTGAAAAATAATTTTTTTTTGCGAAACTGTCTAATTCTTTTTGTTTGAAACTAACGTCATTAAAAATTGTCTAAGAAAGTTCTTTTACGCACTAAAAGTGAAAATTATTGAAAAAAAATTGTCTTTTCAAAAAAATTTTTCTAAGACATTTCATACAGTGAAAAATAATTTTTTTTTGCGAAACTGTCTAATTCGTTTTGTTTGAAACTAACGTCATTAAAAATTGTCTAAGAAAGTTTTTTTACGTACTAAAAGTGAAAATTATTGAAAAAAAATTAACTTTTCAAAAAAATTTTTCTAAGACATTTCATACAGTGAAAAATAATTTTTTTTTGCGAAACTGTCTAATTCTTTTTGTTTGAAACTAACGTCATTAAAAATTGTCTAAGAAAGTTTTTTTACGTACTAAAAGTGAAAATTATTGAAAAAAAATTGTCTTTTCAAAAAAATTTTTCCAAGACATTTCATATAGTGAAAAATAATTTTTTTTTGCGAAACTGTCTAATTTTTTTTGTTTGAAACTAACGTCATTAAAAATTGTCTAAGAAAGTTTTTTTACGTACTAAGAGTGAAAATTATTGAAAAAAAATTGTCTTTTCAAAAAAATTTTTCTAAGACATTTCATACAGTGAAAAATAATTTTTTTTTGCGAAACTGTCTAATTCGTTTTGTTTGAAACCAACGTCATTAAAAATTGTCTAAGAAAGTTTTTTTACGTACTAAAAGTGAAAATTATTGAAAAAAATTTTCTTTTCTAAAAAAATTTCAAAAATTTTTCAAAGACATTTCATACAGTCAAAAATAATTTTTTTTTTCGAAACTGTCTAATTCTTTTTGTTTGAAACTAACGTCATTACAAATTGTCTAAGAAAGTTTTTTTACGTACTAAAAGTGAAAATTATTGAAAAAAAATTGTCTTTTCAAAAAAATTTTTCTAAGACATTTCATACAGTGAAAAATAATTTTTTTTTGCGAAACTGTCTAATTCTTTTTGTTTGAAACTAACGTCATTACAAATTGTCTAAGAAAGTTTTTTTACGTACTAAAAGTGAAAATTATTGAAAAAAATTGTCTTTTCAAAAAAATTTTCAAAAATTTTTCTAAGACATTTCATACAGTGAAAAATAATTTTTTTTTGCGAAAGTGTCTAAATCTTTTTGTTTGAAACTAACGTCATTAAAAATTGTCTAAGAAAGTTTTTTTACGTCGTAAAAGTGAAAATTATTGAAAAAAAAATGTCTTTTGAAAAAAATTTTTCTAAGACATTTCATACAGTGAAAAATAATTTTTTTTTGCGAAACTATCCAATTCTTTTTGTTTGAAACTAACGTCATTAAAAATTGTCTAAGAAAGTTTTTTTACGTACTAAAAGTGAAAATTATTGAAAAAAAATTTTCTTTTCAAAAAAATTTTTCTAAGACATTTCATACAGTGAAAAATAATTTTTTTTTGCGAAAGTGTCTAAATCTTTTTGTTTGAAACTAACGTCATTAAAAATTGTTTAAGAAAGTTTTTTTACGTACTAAAAGTGAAAATTATTGAAAAAAATTTTCTTTTCCAAAAAAATTTTCAAAAATTTTTTTAAGACATTTCATACAGTGAAAAATAATTTTTTTTTGCGAAACTGTCTAATTCTTTTTGTTTGAAACTAACGTCATTAAAAATTGTCTAAGAAAGTTTTTTTTACGTACTAAAAGTGAAAATTATTGAAAAAAAATTGTCTTTTTAAAAAAAATTTTCTAAGACATTTCATACAGTCAAAAATAATTTTTTTTTGCGAAACTGTCTAATTCTTTTTGTTTGAAACTAACGTCATTGCAAATTGTCTAAGAAAGTTTTTTTACGTACTAAAAGTGAAAATTATTGAAAAAAATTGTCTTTTCAAAAATAATTTTCAAAAATTTTTCTAAGACATTTCATACAGTGAAAAATAATTTTTTTTTGCGAAACTGTCTAATTCTTTTTGTTTGAAACTAACGTCATTACAAATTGTCTAAGAAAGTTTTTTTACGTACTAAAAGTGAAAATTATTGAAAAAAATTGTCTTTTCAAAAAAAATTTTCAAAAATTTTTCTAAGACATTTCATACAGTGAAAAATAATTTTTTTTTGCGAAACTGTCTAATTCTTTTTGTTTGAAACTAACGTCATTAAAAATTGTCTAAGAAAGTTTTTTTACGTACTAAAAGTGAAAATTATTGAAAAAAAATTGTCTTTTCAAAAAAATTTTTCTAAGACATTTCATACAGTGAAAAATAATTTTTTTTTGCGAAACTGTCTAATTCTTTTTGTTTGAAACTAACGTCATTAAAAATTGTCTAAGAAAGTTTTTTTACGTACTAAAAGTGAAAATTATTGAAAAAAAATTGTCTTCAAAAAAATTTTTCTAAGACATTTCATACAGTGAAAAATAATTTTTTTTTGCGAAACTGTCTAATTCTTTTTGTTTGAAACTATCGTCATTACAAATTGTCTAAGAAAGTTTTTTTACGTACTAAAAGTGAAAATTATTGAAAAAAAATTGTCTTTTAAAAAAAATTTTTCTAAGACATTTCATACAGTGAAAAATAATTTTTTTTTGCGAAACTGTCTAATTCTTTTTGTTTGAAACTAACGTCATTAAAAATTGTATAAGAAAGTTTTTTTACGTACTAAAAGTGAAAATTATTGAAAAAAATTTTCTTTTCAAGAAAAATTTTCAAAAATTTTTCTAAGACATTTCATACAGTGAAAAATAATTTTTTTTTGCGAAACTGTCTAATTCGTTTTGTTTGAAACTAACGTCATTAAAAATTGTCTAAGAAAGTTTTTTTAAGTACTAAACGTGAAAATTATTGAAAAAAAATTGTCTTTTCAAAAAAATTTTTCTAAGACATTTTATACAGTGAAAAATAATTTTTTTTTGCGAAACTGTCTAATTCGTTTTGTTTGAAACTAACGTCATTGCAAATTGTCTAAGAAAGTTTTTTTACTTACTAAAAGTGAAAATTATTGAAAAAAAATTTTCTTTTTAAAAAAATTTTTCCAAGACATTTCATACAGTGAAAAATAATTTTTTTTTGCGAAACTGTCTAATTCGTTTTGTTTGAAACTAACGTCATTAAAAATTGTATAAGAAAGTTTTTTTACGTACTAAAAGTGAAAATTATTGAAAAAAAATTTTCTTTTTAATAAATATTTTCCAAGACATTTCATACAGTGAAAAATAATTTTTTTTTGCGAAACTGTCTAATTCTGTTTGTTTGAAACTAACGTCATTAAAAATTGTCTAAGAAAGTTTTTTTAAGTACTAAAAGTGAAAATTATTGAAAAAAAATTGTCTTTTCAAAAAAATTTTTCTAAGACATTTCATACAGTGAAAAATAATTTTTGTTTGTGAAACTGTCTAATTCGTTTTGTTTGAAACTAACGTCATTAAAAATTGTCTAAGAAAGTTTTTTTACGTACTAAAAGTGAAAATTATTGAAAAAAAATTGTCTTTTCAAAAAAATTTTTCTAAGACATTTCATACAGTGAAAAATATTTTTTTTCTTGCGAAACTGTCTAATTCTTTTTGTTTGAAACTAACGTCATTACAAATTGTCTAAGAAAGTTTTTTTACGTACTAAAAGTGAAAATTATTGAAAAAAATTTTCTTTTCTAAAAAAATTTCAAAAATTTTTCAAAGACATTTCATACAGTCAAAAATAATTTTTTTTTTCGAAACTGTCTAATTCTTTTTGTTTGAAACTAACGTCATTACAAATTGTCTAAGAAAGTTTTTTTACGTACTAAAAGTGAAAATTATTGAAAAAAATTGTCTTTTCAAAAAAAATTTTCAAAAATTTTTCTAAGACATTTCATACAGTGAAAAATAATTTTTTTTTGCGAAACTGTCTAATTCTTTTTGTTTGAAACTAACGTCATTAAAAATTGTCTAAGAAAGCTTTTTTACGTACTAAAAGTGAAAATAATTGAAAAAAAATTTTCTTTTTAATAAAAATTTTCAAAACTTTTTTTAAGACATTTCATACTGTGAAAAATAATTTTTTTTTGCGAAACTGTCTAATTCTTTTTGTTTGAAACTAACGTCATTAAAAATTGTCTAAGAAAGTTTTTTTACGTACTAAAAGTGAAAATTATTGAAAAAAATTTTCTTTTCAAAAAAATTTTTCTAAGACATTTCATACAGTGAAAAATAATTTTTTTTTGCGAAACTGTCTAATTCTTTTTGTTTGAAACTAACGTCATTAAAAATTGTCTAAGAAAGTTTTTTTACGTACTAAAAGTGAAAATTATTGAAAAAAATTTTCTTTTCAAGAAAAATTTTCAAAAATTTTTCTAAGACATTTCATACAGTGAAAAATAATTTTTTTTTGCGAAACTGTCTAATTCTTTTTGTTTGAAACTAACGTCATTAAAAATTGTCTAAGAAAGTTTTTTTAAGTACTAAAAGTGAAAATTATTGAAAAAAAATTGTCTTTTCAAAAAAATTTTTCTAAGACATTTCATACAGTGAAAAATAATTTTTTTTTGCGAAACTGTCTAATTCTTTTTGTTTGAAACTAACGTCATTAAAAATTGTCTAAGAAAGTTTTTTTACTTACTAAAAGTGAAAATTATTGAAAAAAAATTGTCTTTTCAAAAAAATTTTTCTAAGACATTTCATACAGTGAAAAATAATTTTTTTTTGCGAAACTGTCTAATTCGTTTTGTTTGAAACTAACGTCATTAAAAATTGTCTAAGAAAGTTTTTTTACGTACTAAAAGTGAAAATTATTGAAAAAAAATTAACTTTTCAAAAAAATTTTTCTAAGACATTTCATACAGTGAAAAATAATTTTTTTTTGCGAAACTGTCTAATTCTTTTTGTTTGAAACTAACGTCATTAAAAATTGTCTAAGAAAGTTTTTTTACGTACTAAAAGTGAAAATTATTGAAAAAAAATTGTCTTTTCAAAAAAATTTTTCCAAGACATTTCATATAGTGAAAAATAATTTTTTTTTGCGAAACTGTCTAATTTTTTTTGTTTGAAACTAACGTCATTAAAAATTGTCTAAGAAAGTTTTTTTACGTACTAAAAGTGAAAATTATTGAAAAAAAATTGTCTTTTCAAAAAAATTTTTCTAAGACATTTCATACAGTGAAAAATATTTTTTTTCTTGCGAAACTGTCTAATTCTTTTTGTTTGAAACTAACGTCATTACAAATTGTCTAAGAAAGTTTTTTTACGTACTAAAAGTGAAAATTATTGAAAAAAATTTTCTTTTCTAAAAAAATTTCAAAAATTTTTCAAAGACATTTCATACAGTCAAAAATAATTTTTTTTTTCGAAACTGTCTAATTCTTTTTGTTTGAAACTAACGTCATTACAAATTGTCTAAGAAAGTTTTTTTACGTACTAAAAGTGAAAATTATTGAAAAAAATTGTCTTTTCAAAAAAAATTTTCAAAAATTTTTCTAAGACATTTCATACAGTGAAAAATAATTTTTTTTTGCGAAACTGTCTAATTCTTTTTGTTTGAAACTAACGTCATTAAAAATTGTCTAAGAAAGCTTTTTTACGTACTAAAAGTGAAAATAATTGAAAAAAAATTTTCTTTTTAATAAAAATTTTCAAAACTTTTTTTAAGACATTTCATACTGTGAAAAATAATTTTTTTTTGCGAAACTGTCTAATTCTTTTTGTTTGAAACTAACGTCATTAAAAATTGTCTAAGAAAGTTTTTTTACGTACTAAAAGTGAAAATTATTGAAAAAAAACTTTCTTTTCAAAAAAAATTTTCAAAGACATTTCATACAGTGAAAAATATTTTTTTTTTGCGAAACTGTCTAATTCTTTTTGTTTGAAACTAACGTCATTAAAAATTGTCTAAGAAAGTTTTTTTAAGTAATAAAAGTGAAAATTATTGAAAAAAAATTGTCTTTTCAAAAAAATTTTTCTAAGACATTTCATACAGTGAAAAATAATTTTTTTTTGCGAAACTGTCTAATTCGTTTTGTTTGAAACTAACGTCATTAAAAATTGTCTAAGAAAATTTTTTTACGTACTAAAAGTGAAAATTATTGAAAAAAAATTTTCTTTTCAAAAAAATTTTTCTAAGACATTTCATACAGTGAAAAATAATTTTTTTTTGCGAAACCGTCTAATTCTTTTTGTTTGAAACTAACGTCATTAAAAATTGTCTAAGAAAGTTTTTTTACGTACTAAAAGTGAAAATTATTGAAAACAAATTGTCTTTTCAAAAAAATTTTTCTAAGACATTTCATACAGTGAAAAATAATTTTTTTTTGCGAAACTGTCTAATTCTTTTTGTTTGAAACTAACGTCATTAAAAATTGTCTAAGAAAGTTTTTTTACGTACTAAAAGTGAAAATTATTGAAAAAAATTTTGTTTTCAAGAAAAATTTTCAAAAATTTTTCTAAGACATTTCATACAGTGAAAAATAATTTTTTTTTGAGAACCTGTCTAATTCTTTTTGTTTGAAACTAACGTCATTAAAAATTGTCTAAGAAAGTTTTTTTAAGTACTAAAAGTGAAAATTATTGAAAAAAAATTGTCCTTTCAAAAAAATTTTTCTAAGACATTTCATATACAGTGAAAAATAATTTTTTTTTGAGAAACTGTCTAATTCTTTTTGTTTGAAACTAACGTCATTAAAAACTGTCTAAGAAAGTTTTTTTACGTACTAAAAGTGAAAATTATTGAAAAAAAATTGTCTTTTCAAAAAAATTTTTCTAAGACATTTCATACAGTGAAAAATAATTTTTTTTTGCGAAACTGTCTAATTCGTTTTGTTTGAAACTAACGTCATTAAAAATTGTCTAAGAAAGTTTTTTTACGTACTAAAAGTGAAAATTATTAAAAAAAAATTGTCTTTTCAAAAAAATTTTTCTAAGACATTTCATACAGTGAAAAATAATTTTTTTTTGCGAAACTGTCTAATTTTTTTTGTTTGAAACTAACGTCATTAAAAATTGTCTAAGAAAGTTTTTTTAAGTACTAAAAGTGAAAATTATTGAAAAAAAATTGTCTTTTCAAAAAAATTTTTCTAAGACATTTCATACAGTGAAAAATAATTTTTGTTTGTGAAACTGTCTAATTCGTTTTGTTTGAAACTAACGACATTAAAAATTGTCTAAGAAAGTTTTTTTACGTACTAAAAGTGAAAATTATTGAAAAAAAATTGTCTTTTCAAAAAAATTTTTCTAAGACATTTCATACAGTGAAAAATAATTTTTTTTTGCGAAACTGTCTAATTCTTTTTGTTTGAAACTAACGTCATTAAAAATTGTCTAAGAAAGTTTTTTTACGTACTAAAAGTGAAAATTATTGAAAAAAAATTGTCTTTTCAAAAAAATTTTTCTAAGACATTTCATACAGTGAAAAATAATTTTTTTTTTCGAAACTGTCTAATTCTTTTTGTTTGAAACTAACGTCATTAAAAATTGTCTAAGAAAGTTTTTTTACGTACTAAAAGTGAAAATTATTGAAAAAAATTTTCTTTTCAAGAAAAATTTTCAAAAATTTTTCTAAGACATTTCATACAGTGAAAAATAATTTTTTTTTGCGAAACTGTCTAATTCTTTTTGTTTGAAACTAACGTCATTAAAAATTGTCTAAGAATGTTTTTTTAAGTACTAAAAGTGAAAATTATTGAAAAAAAATTGTCTTTTCAAAAAAATTTTTCTAAGACATTTCATACAGTGAAAAATAATTTTTTTTTGCGAAACTGTCTAATTCGTTTTGTTTGAAACTAACGTCATTAAAAATTGTCTAAGAAAGTTTTTTTACGTACTAAAACTGAAAATTATTGAAAAAAAATTTTCTTTTCAAAAAAATTTTTCTAAGACATTTCATACAGTGAAAAATATTTTTTTTTTTGCGAAACTGTCTAATTCTTTTTGTTTGAAACTAACGTCATTACAAATTGTCTAAGAAAGTTTTTTTACGTACTAAAAGTGAAAATTATTGAAAAAAATTGTCTTTTCAAAAAAAATTTTCAAAAATTTTTCTAAGACATTTCATACAGTGAAAAATTATTTTTTTTTGCGAAACTGTCTAATTCTTTTTGTTTGAAACTAACGTCATTAAAAATTGTCTAAGAAAGTTTTTTTACGTACTAAAAGTGAAAATTATTGAAAAAAATTGTCTTTTCAAAAAAAATTTTCAAAAATTTTTCTAAGACATTTCATACAGTGAAAAATAATTTTTTTTTGCGAAACTGTCTAATTTTTTTTGTTTGAAACTAACGTCATTAAAAATTGTCTAAGAAAGTTTTTTTACGTACTAAAAGTGAAAATAATTGAAAAAAAATTTTCTTTTCAATAAAAACTTTCAAAACTTTTTTTAAGACATTTCATACAGTGAAAAAAAATTTTTTTTTGCGAAACTGTCTAATTCTTTTTGTTTGAAACTAACGTCATTAAAAATTGTCTAAGAAAGTTTTTTTACGTACTAAAAGTGAAAATTATTGAAAAAAAACTTTCTTTTCAAAAAAAATTTTCAAAGACATTTCATACAGTGAAAAATAATTTTTTTTTGCGAAACTGTCTAATTCTTTTTGTTTGAAACTAACGTCATTAAAAATTGTCTAAGAAAGTTTTTTTAAGTACTAAAAGTGAAAATTATTGAAAAAAAATTGTCTTTTCAAAAAAATTTTTCTAAGACATTTCATACAGTGAAAAATAATTTTTTTTTGCTAAACTGTCTAATTCGTTTTGTTTGAAACTAACGTCATTAAAAATTGTCTAAGAAAGTTTTTTTACGTACTAAAACTGAAAATTATTGAAAAAAAATTTTCTTTTCAAAAAAATTTTTCTAACACATTTCATACAGTGAAAAATAATTTTTTTTTGCGAAACTGTCTAATTCTTTTTGTTTGAAACTAACGTCATTAAAAATTGTCTAAGAAAGTTTTTTTACGTACTAAAAGTGAAAATTATTGAAAAAAAATTTTCTTTTCAAAAAAATTTTTCTAAGACATTTCATACAGTGAAAAATAATTTTTTTTTGCGAAACTGTCTAATTCTTTTTGTTTGAAACTATCGTCATTAAAAATTGTCTAAGAAAGTTTTTTTACGTACTAAAAGTGAAAATTATTGAAAAAAATTTTCTTTTCAAGAAAAATTTTTCTAAGACATTTCATACAGTGAAAAATAATTTTTTTTGCGAAACTGTCTAATTCTGTTTGTTTGAAACTAACGTCATTAAAAATTGTCTAAGAAAGTTTTTTTAAGTACTAAAAGTGAAAATTATTGAAAAAAAATTGTCTTTTCAAAAAAATTTTTCTAAGACATTTCATACAGTGAAAAATAATTTTTGTTTGTGAAACTGTCTAATTCGTTTTGTTTGAAACTAACGTCATTAAAAATTGTCTAAGAAAGTTTTTTTACGTACTAAAAGTGAAAATTATTGAAAAATATTGTCTTTTCAAAAAAATTTTCAAAAATTTTTCTAAGACATTTCATACAGTGAAAAATAATTTTTTTTTGCGAAAGTGTCTAAATCTTTTTGTTTGAAACTAACGTCATTAAAAATTGTCTAAGAAAGTTTTTTTACGTCGTAAAAGTGAAAATTATTGAAGAAAAAATGTCTTTTGAAAAAAATTTTTCTAAGACATTTCATACAGTGAAAAATAATTTTTTTTTGCGAAACTATCCAATTCTTTTTGTTTGAAACTAACGTCATTAAAAATTGTCTAAGAAAGTTTTTTTACGTACTAAAAGTGAAAATTATTGAAAAAAAATTTTCTTTTCAAAAAAATTTTTCTAAGACATTTCATACAGTGAAAAATAATTTTTTTTTGCGAAAGTGTCTAAATCTTTTTGTTTGAAACTAACGTCATTAAAAATTGTTTAAGAAAATTTTTTTACGTACTAAAAATGAAAATTATTGAAAAAAAAATGTCTTTTGAAAAAAATTTTTCTAAGACATTTCATACAGTGAAAAATAATTTTTTTTTGCGAAACTATCCAATTCTTTTTGTTTGAAACTAACGTCATTAAAAATTGTCTAAGAAAGTTTTTTTACGCACTAAAACTGAAAATAATTGAAAAAAAATTTTCTTTTCAATAAAAACTTTCAAAACTTTTTTTAAGACATTTCATACAGTGAAAAAAAATTTTTTTTTGCGAAACTGTCTAATTCTTTTTGTTTGAAACTAACGTCATTAAAAATTGTCTAAGAAAGTTTTTTTACGTACTAAAACTGAAAATTATTGAAAAAAAATTTTCTTTTCAAAAAAATTTTTCTAACACATTTCATACAGTGAAAAATAATTTTTTTTTGCGAAACTGTCTAATTCTTTTTGTTTGAAACTAACGTCATTAAAAATTGTCTAAGAAAGTTTTTTTACGTACTAAAAGTGAAAATTATTGAAAAAAAATTTTCTTTTCAAAAAAATTTTTCTAAGACATTTCATACAGTGAAAAATAATTTTTTTTTGCGAAACTGTCTAATTCTTTTTGTTTGAAACTATCGTCATTAAAAATTGTCTAAGAAAGTTTTTTTACGTACTAAAAGTGAAAATTATTGAAAAAAATTTTCTTTTCAAGAAAAATTTTTCTAAGACATTTCATACAGTGAAAAATAATTTTTTTTGCGAAACTGTCTAATTCTGTTTGTTTGAAACTAACGTCATTAAAAATTGTCTAAGAAAGTTTTTTTAAGTACTAAAAGTGAAAATTATTGAAAAAAAATTGTCTTTTCAAAAAAATTTTTCTAAGACATTTCATACAGTGAAAAATAATTTTTGTTTGTGAAACTGTCTAATTCGTTTTGTTTGAAACTAACGTCATTAAAAATTGTCTAAGAAAGTTTTTTTACGTACTAAAAGTGAAAATTATTGAAAAATATTGTCTTTTCAAAAAAATTTTCAAAAATTTTTCTAAGACATTTCATACAGTGAAAAATAATTTTTTTTTGCGAAAGTGTCTAAATCTTTTTGTTTGAAACTAACGTCATTAAAAATTGTCTAAGAAAGTTTTTTTACGTCGTAAAAGTGAAAATTATTGAAAAAAAAATGTCTTTTGAAAAAAATTTTTCTAAGACATTTCATACAGTGAAAAATAATTTTTTTTTGCGAAACTATCCAATTCTTTTTGTTTGAAACTAACGTCATTAAAAATTGTCTAAGAAAGTTTTTTTACGTACTAAAAGTGAAAATTATTGAAAAAAAATTTTCTTTTCAAAAAAATTTTTCTAAGACATTTCATACAGTGAAAAATAATTTTTTTTTGCGAAAGTGTCTAAATCTTTTTGTTTGAAACTAACGTCATTAAAAATTGTTTAAGAAAGTTTTTTTACGTACTAAAAATGAAAATTATTGAAAAAAAAATGTCTTTTGAAAAAAATTTTTCTAAGACATTTCATACAGTGAAAAATAATTTTTTTTTGCGAAACTATCCAATTCATTTTGTTTGAAACTAACGTCATTAAAAATTGTCTAAGAAAGTTTTTTTACGTACTAAAAGTGAAAATAATTGAAAAAAAATTTTCTTTTCAATAAAAACTTTCAAAACTTTTTTTAAGACATTTCATACAGTGAAAAAAAATTTTTTTTTGCGAAACTGTCTAATTCTTTTTGTTTGAAACTAACGTCATTAAAAATTGTCTAAGAAAGTTTTTTACGTACTAAAAGTGAAAATTATTGAAAAAAAATTGTCTTTTCAAAAATATTTTTCTAAGACATTTTATACAGTGAAAAATAATTTTTTTTTGCGAAACTGTCTAATTCGTTTTGTTTGAAACTAACGTCATTAAAAATTGTCTAAGAAAGTTTTTTTACTTACTAAAAGTGAAAATTATTGAAAAAAAATTTTCTTTTTAAAAAAGTTTTTCCAAGACATTTCATACAGTGAAAAATAATTTTTTTTTGCGAAACTGTCTAATTCTTTTTTTTTTAAACTAACGTCATTAAAAATTGTCTAAGAAAGTTTTTTTACGTACTAAAAGTGAAAATTATTGAAAAAAAATTGTCTTTTCAAAAAAATTTTTCTAAGACATTTCATACAGTGAAAAATAATTTTTTTTTGCGAAACTGTCTAATTCGTTTTGTTTGAAACTAACGTCATTAAAAATTGTTTAAGAAAGTTTTTTTACGTACTAAAAGTGAAAATTATTGAAAAAAAATTTTCTTTTTAATAAATATTTTCCAAGACATTTCATACAGTGAAAAATAATTTTTTTTTGCGAAACTGTCTAATTCTTTTTGTTTGAAACTAACGTCATTAAAAATTGTCTAAGAAAGTTTTTTTACGTACTAAAAGTGAAAATTATTGAAAAAAAATTGTCTTTTCAAAAAAATTTTTCTAAGACATTTCATACAGTGAAAAATAATTTTTTTTTGCGAAACTGTCTAATTCTTTTTGTTTGAAACTAACGTCATTACAAATTGTCTAAGAAAGTTTTTTTACGTACTAAAAGTGAAAATTATTGAAAAAAATTGTCTTTTCAAAAAAATTTTCAAAAATTTTTCTAAGACATTTCATACAGTGAAAAATAATTTTTTTTTGCGAAAGTGTCTAAATCTTTTTGTTTGAAACTAACGTCATTAAAAATTGTCTAAGAAAGTTTTTTTACGTCGTAAAAGTGAAAATTATTGAAAAAAAAATGTCTTTTGAAAAAAATTTTTCTAAGACATTTCATACAGTGAAAAATAATTTTTTTTTGCGAAACTATCCAATTCTTTTTGTTTGAAACTAACGTCATTAAAAATTGTCTAAGAAAGTTTTTTTACGTACTAAAAGTGAAAATTATTGAAAGAAAATTTTCTTTTCAAAAAAATTTTTCTAAGACATTTCATACAGTGAAAAATAATTTTTTTTTGCGAAAGTGTCTAAATCTTTTTGTTTGAAACTAACGTCATTAAAAATTGTTTAAGAAAGTTTTTTTACGTACTAAAAGTGAAAATTATTGAAAAAAATTTTCTTTTCCAAAAAAATTTTCAAAAATTTTTTTAAGACATTTCATACAGTGAAAAATAATTTTTTTTTGCGAAACTGTCTAATTCTTTTTGTTTGAAACTAACGTCATTAAAAATTGTCTAAGAAAGTTTTTTTTACGTACTAAAAGTGAAAATTATTGAAAAAAAATTGTCTTTTTAAAAAAAATTTTCTAAGACATTTCATACAGTCAAAAATAATTTTTTTTTGCGAAACTGTCTAATTCTTTTTGTTTGAAACCAACGTCATTGCAAATTGTCTAAGAAAGTTTTTTTACGTACTAAAAGTGAAAATTATTGAAAAAAATTGTCTTTTCAAAAATAATTTTCAAAAATTTTTCTAAGACATTTCATACAGTGAAAAATAATTTTTTTTTGCGAAACTGTCTAATTCTTTTTGTTTGAAACTAACGTCATTACAAATTGTCTAAGAAAGTTTTTTTACGTACTAAAAGTGAAAATTATTGAAAAAAATTGTCTTTTCAAAAAAAATTTTCAAAAATTTTTCTAAGACATTTCATACAGTGAAAAATAATTTTTTTTTGCGAAACTGTCTAATTCTTTTTGTTTGAAACTAACGTCAATAAAAATTGTCTAAGAAAGTTTTTTTACGTACTAAAAGTGAAAATTATTGAAAAAAAATTGTCTTTTCAAAAAAATTTTTCTAAGACATTTCATACAGTGAAAAATATTTTTTTTTTGCGAAACTGTCTAATTCTTTTTGTTTGAAACTAACGTCATTAAAAATTGTCTAAGAAAGTTTTTTTACGTACTAAAAGTGAAAATTATTGAAAAAAAATTGTCTTCAAAAAAATTTTTCTAAGACATTTCATACAGTGAAAAATAATTTTTTTTTGCGAAACTGTCTAATTCTTTTTGTTTGAAACTATCGTCATTACAAATTGTCTAAGAAAGTTTTTTTACGTACTAAAAGTGAAAATTATTGAAAAAAAATTGTCTTTTAAAAAAAATTTTTCTAAGACATTTCATACAGTGAAAAATAATTTTTTTTTGCGAAACTGTCTAATTCTTTTTGTTTGAAACTAACGTCATTAAAAATTGTATAAGAAAGTTTTTTTACGTACTAAAAGTGAAAATTATTGAAAAAAATTTTCTTTTCAAGAAAAATTTTCAAAAATTTTTCTAAGACATTTCATACAGTGAAAAATAATTTTTTTTTGCGAAACTGTCTAATTCGTTTTGTTTGAAACTAACGTCATTAAAAATTGTCTAAGAAAGTTTTTTTAAGTACTAAACGTGAAAATTATTGAAAAAAAATTGTCTTTTCAAAAAAATTTTTCTAAGACATTTTATACAGTGAAAAATAATTTTTTTTTGCGAAACTGTCTAATTCGTTTTGTTTGAAACTAACGTCATTGCAAATTGTCTAAGAAAGTTTTTTTACTTACTAAAAGTGAAAATTATTGAAAAAAAATTGTCTTTTCAAAAAAATTTTTCTAAGACATTTCATACAGTGAAAAATAATTTTTGTTTGTGAAACTGTCTAATTCGTTTTGTTTGAAACTAACGTCATTAAAAATTGTCTAAGAAAGTTTTTTTACGTACTAAAAGTGAAAATTATTGAAAAAAAATTGTCTTTTCAAAAAAATTTTTCTAAGACATTTCATACAGTGAAAAATATTTTTTTTCTTGCGAAACTGTCTAATTCTTTTTGTTTGAAACTAACGTCATTACAAATTGTCTAAGAAAGTTTTTTTACGTACTAAAAGTGAAAATTATTGAAAAAAATTTTCTTTTCTAAAAAAATTTCAAAAATTTTTCAGACATTTCATACAGTCAAAAATAATTTTTTTTTTCGAAACTGTCTAATTCTTTTTGTTTGAAACTAACGTCATTACAAATTGTCTAAGAAAGTTTTTTTACGTACTAAAAGTGAAAATTATTGAAAAAAATTGTCTTTTCAAAAAAAATTTTCAAAAATTTTTCTAAGACATTTCATACAGTGAAAAATAATTTTTTTTTGCGAAACTGTCTAATTCTTTTTGTTTGAAACTAACGTCATTAAAAATTGTCTAAGAAAGCTTTTTTACGTACTAAAAGTGAAAATAATTGAAAAAAAATTTTCTTTTTAATAAAAATTTTCAAAACTTTTTTTAAGACATTTCATACAGTGAAAAATAATTTTTTTTTGCGAAACTGTCTAATTCTTTTTGTTTGAAACTAACGTCATTAAAAATTGTCTAAGAAAGTTTTTTTACGTACTAAAAGTGAAAATTATTGAAAAAAATTTTCTTTTCAAAAAAATTTTTCTAAGACATTTCATACAGTGAAAAATAATTTTTTTTTGCGAAACTGTCTAATTCTTTTTGTTTGAAACTAACGTCATTAAAAATTGTCTAAGAAAGTTTTTTTACGTACTAAAAGTGAAAATTATTGAAAAAAATTTTCTTTTCAAGAAAAATTTTCAAAAATTTTTCTAAGACATTTCATACAGTGAAAAATAATTTTTTTTTGCGAAACTGTCTAATTCTTTTTGTTTGAAACTAACGTCATTAAAAATTGTCTAAGAAAGTTTTTTTACGTACTAAAAGTGAAAATTATTGAAAAAAATTTTCTTTTCAAGAAAAATTTTCAAAAATTTTTCTAAGACATTTCATACAGTGAAAAATAATTTTTTTTTGCGAAACTGTCTAATTCTTTTTGTTTGAAACTAACGTCATTAAAAATTGTCTAAGAAAGTTTTTTTAAGTACTAAAAGTGAAAATTATTGAAAAAAAATTGTCTTTTCAAAAAAATTTTTCTAAGACATTTCATACAGTGAAAAATAATTTTTTTTTGCGAAACTGTCTAATTCTTTTTGTTTGAAACTAACGTCATTAAAAATTGTCTAAGAAAGTTGTTTTACGCACTAAAAGTGAAAATTATTGAAAAAAAATTGTCTTTTCAAAAAAATTTTTCTAAGACATTTCATACAGTGAAAAATAATTTTTTTTTGCGAAACTGTCTAATTCGTTTTGTTTGAAACTAACGTCATTAAAAATTGTCTAAGAAAGTTTTTTTACGTACTAAAAGTGAAAATTATTGAAAAAAAATTAACTTTTCAAAAAAATTTTTCTAAGACATTTCATACAGTGAAAAATAATTTTTTTTTGCGAAACTGTCTAATTCTTTTTGTTTGAAACTAACGTCATTAAAAATTGTCTAAGAAAGTTTTTTTACGTACTAAAAGTGAAAATTATTGAAAAAAAATTGTCTTTTCAAAAAAATTTTTCCAAGACATTTCATATAGTGAAAAATAATTTTTTTTTGCGAAACTGTCTAATTTTTTTTGTTTGAAACTAACGTCATTAAAAATTGTCTAAGAAAGTTTTTTTACGTACTAAAAGTGAAAATTATTGAAAAAAAATTGTCTTTTCAAAAAAATTTTTCTAAGACATTTCATACAGTGAAAAATATTTTTTTTCTTGCGAAACTGTCTAATTCTTTTTGTTTGAAACTAACGTCATTACAAATTGTCTAAGAAAGTTTTTTTACGTACTAAAAGTGAAAATTATTGAAAAAAATTTTCTTTTCTAAAAAAATTTCAAAAATTTTTCAAAGACATTTCATACAGTCAAAAATAATTTTTTTTTTCGAAACTGTCTAATTCTTTTTGTTTGAAACTAACGTCATTACAAATTGTCTAAGAAAGTTTTTTTACGTACTAAAAGTGAAAATTATTGAAAAAAATTGTCTTTTCAAAAAAAATTTTCAAAAATTTTTCTAAGACATTTCATACAGTGAAAAATAATTTTTTTTTGCGAAACTGTCTAATTCTTTTTGTTTGAAACTAACGTCATTAAAAATTGTCTAAGAAAGCTTTTTTACGTACTAAAAGTGAAAATAATTGAAAAAAAATTTTCTTTTTAATAAAAATTTTCAAAACTTTTTTTAAGACATTTCATACTGTGAAAAATAATTTTTTTTTGCGAAACTGTCTAATTCTTTTTGTTTGAAACTAACGTCATTAAAAATTGTCTAAGAAAGTTTTTTTACGTACTAAAAGTGAAAATTATTGAAAAAAAACTTTCTTTTCAAAAAAAATTTTCAAAGACATTTCATACAGTGAAAAATAATTTTTTTTTGCGAAACTGTCTAATTCTTTTTGTTTGAAACTAACGTCATTAAAAATTGTCTAAGAAAGTTTTTTTAAATAATAAAAGTGAAAATTATTGAAAAAAAATTGTCTTTTCAAAAAAATTTTTCTAAGACATTTCATACAGTGAAAAATAATTTTTTTTTGCGAAACTGTCTAATTCGTTTTGTTTGAAACTAACGTCATTAAAAATTGTCTAAGAAAATTTTTTTACGTACTAAAAGTGAAAATTATTGAAAAAAAATTTTCTTTTCAAAAAAATTTTTCTAAGACATTTCATACAGTGAAAAATAATTTTTTTTTGCGAAACCGTCTAATTCTTTTTGTTTGAAACTAACGTCATTAAAAATTGTCTAAGAAAGTTTTTTTACGTACTAAAAGTGAAAATTATTGAAAACAAATTGTCTTTTCAAAAAAATTTTTCTAAGACATTTCATACAGTGAAAAATAATTTTTTTTTGCGAAACTGTCTAATTCTTTTTGTTTGAAACTAACGTCATTAAAAATTGTCTAAGAAAGTTTTTTTACGTACTAAAAGTGAAAATTATTGAAAAAAATTTTGTTTTCAAGAAAAATTTTCAAAAATTTTTCTAAGACATTTCATACAGTGAAAAATAATTTTTTTTTGAGAACCTGTCTAATTCTTTTTGTTTGAAACTAACGTCATTAAAAATTGTCTAAGAAAGTTTTTTTAAGTACTAAAAGTGAAAATTATTGAAAAAAAATTGTCTTTTCAAAAAAATTTTTCTAAGACATTTCATACAGTGAAAAATAATTTTTTTTTGAGAAACTGTCTAATTCTTTTTGTTTGAAACTAACGTCATTAAAAACTGTCTAAGAAAGTTTTTTTACGTACTAAAAGTGAAAATTATTGAAAAAAAATTGTCTTTTCAAAAAAATTTTTCCAAGACATTTCATACAGTGAAAAATAATTTTTTTTTGCGAAACTGTCTAATTCGTTTTGTTTGAAACTAACGTCATTAAAAATTGTCTAAGAAAGTTTTTTTACGTACTAAAAGTGAAAATTATTAAAAAAAAATTGTCTTTTCAAAAAAATTTTTCTAAGACATTTCATACAGTGAAAAATAATTTTTTTTTGCGAAACTGTCTAATTTTTTTTGTTTGAAACTAACGTCATTAAAAATTGTCTAAGAAAGTTTTTTTAAGTACTAAAAGTGAAAATTATTGAAAAAAAATTGTCTTTTCAAAAAAATTTTTCTAAGACATTTCATACAGTGAAAAATAATTTTTGTTTGTGAAACTGTCTAATTCGTTTTGTTTGAAACTAACGACATTAAAAATTGTCTAAGAAAGTTTTTTTACGTACTAAAAGTGAAAATTATTGAAAAAAAATTGTCTTTTCAAAAAAATTTTTCTAAGACATTTCATACAGTGAAAAATAATTTTTTTTTGCGAAACTGTCTAATTCTTTTTGTTTGAAACTAACGTCATTAAAAATTGTCTAAGAAAGTTTTTTTACGTACTAAAAGTGAAAATTATTGAAAAAAAATTGTCTTTTCAAAAAAATTTTTCTAAGACATTTCATACAGTGAAAAATAATTTTTTTTTGCGAAACTGTCTAATTCTTTTTGTTTGAAACTAACGTCATTAAAAATTGTCTAAGAAAGTTTTTTTACGTACTAAAAGTGAAAATTATTGAAAAAAATTTTCTTTTCAAGAAAAATTTTCAAAAATTTTTCTAAGACATTTCATACAGTGAAAAATAATTTTTTTTTGCGAAACTGTCTAATTCTTTTTGTTTGAAACTAACGTCATTAAAAATTGTCTAAGAATGTTTTTTTAAGTACTAAAAGTGAAAATTATTGAAAAAAAATTGTCTTTTCAAAAAAATTTTTCTAAGACATTTCATACAGTGAAAAATAATTTTTTTTTGCGAAACTGTCTAATTCGTTTTGTTTGAAACTAACGTCATTAAAAATTGTCTAAGAAAGTTTTTTTACGTACTAAAACTGAAAATTATTGAAAAAAAATTTTCTTTTCAAAAAAATTTTTCTAAGACATTTCATACAGTGAAAAATATTTTTTTTTTTGCGAAACTGTCTAATTCTTTTTGTTTGAAACTAACGTCATTACAAATTGTCTAAGAAAGTTTTTTTACGTACTAAAAGTGAAAATTATTGAAAAAAATTGTCTTTTCAAAAAAAATTTTCAAAAATTTTTCTAAGACATTTCATACAGTGAAAAATTATTTTTTTTTGCGAAACTGTCTAATTCTTTTTGTTTGAAACTAACGTCATTAAAAATTGTCTAAGAAAGTTTTTTTACGTACTAAAAGTGAAAATTATTGAAAAAAATTGTCTTTTCAAAAAAAATTTTCAAAAATTTTTCTAAGACATTTCATACAGTGAAAAATAATTTTTTTTTGCGAAACTGTCTAATTTTTTTTGTTTGAAACTAACGTCATTAAAAATTGTCTAAGAAAGTTTTTTTACGTACTAAGAGTGAAAATAATTGAAAAAAAATTTTCTTTTCAATAAAAACTTTCAAAACTTTTTTTAAGACATTTCATACAGTGAAAAAAAATTTTTTTTTGCGAAACTGTCTAATTCTTTTTGTTTGAAACTAACGTCATTAAAAATTGTCTAAGAAAGTTTTTTTACGTACTAAAAGTGAAAATTATTGAAAAAAAACTTTCTTTTCAAAAAAAATTTTCAAAGACATTTCATACAGTGAAAAATAATTTTTTTTTGCGAAACTGTCTAATTCTTTTTGTTTGAAACTAACGTCATTAAAAATTGTCTAAGAAAGTTTTTTTAAGTACTAAAAGTGAAAATTATTGAAAAAAAATTGTCTTTTCAAAAAAATTTTTCTAAGACATTTCATACAGTGAAAAATAATTTTTTTTTGCTAAACTGTCTAATTCGTTTTGTTTGAAACTAACGTCATTAAAAATTGTCTAAGAAAGTTTTTTTACGCACTAAAACTGAAAATTATTGAAAAAAAATTTTCTTTTCAAAAAAATTTTTCTAACACATTTCATACAGTGAAAAATAATTTTTTTTTGCGAAACTGTCTAATTCTTTTTGTTTGAAACTAACGTCATTAAAAATTGTCTAAGAAAGTTTTTTTACGTACTAAAAGTGAAAATTATTGAAAAAAAATTTTCTTTTCAAAAAAATTTTTCTAAGACATTTCATACAGTGAAAAATAATTTTTTTTTGCGAAACTGTCTAATTCTTTTTGTTTGAAACTAACGTCATTAAAAATTGTCTAAGAAAGTTTTTTTACGTACTAAAAGTGAAAATTATTGAAAAAAATTTTCTTTTCAAGAAAAATTTTCAAAAATTTTTCTAAGACATTTCATACAGTGAAAAATAATTTTTTTTTGCGAAACTGTCTAATTCTTTTTGTTTGAAACTAACGTCATTAAAAATTGTCTAAGAAAGTTTTTTACGTACTAAAAGTGAAAATTATTGAAAAAAAATTGTCTTTTCAAAAAAATTTTTCTAAGACATTTTATACAGTGAAAAATAATTTTTTTTTGCGAAACTGTCTAATTCGTTTTGTTTGAAACTAACGTCATTAAAAATTGTCTAAGAAAGTTTTTTTACTTACTAAAAGTGAAAATTATTGAAAAAAAATTTTCTTTTTAAAAAAATTTTTCCAAGACATTTCATACAGTGAAAAATAATTTTTTTTTGCGAAACTGTCTAATTCTTTTTTTTTGAAACTAACGTCATTAAAAATTGTCTAAGAAAGTTTTTTTACGTACTAAAAGTGAAAATTATTGAAAAAAAATTGTCTTTTCAAAAAAATTTTTCTAAGACATTTCATACAGTGAAAAATATTTTTTTTTTGCGAAAATGTCTAATTCGTTTTGTTTGAAACTAACGTCATTAAAAATTGTTTAAGAAAGTTTTTTTACGTACTAAAAGTGAAAACTATTGAAAAAAAATTTTCTTTTTAATAAATATTTTCCAAGACATTTCATACAGTGAAAAATAATTTTTTTTTGCGAAACTGTCTAATTCTTTTTGTTTGAAACTAACGTCATTAAAAATTGTCTAAGAAAGTTTTTTTACGTACTAAAAGTGAAAATTATTGAAAAAAAATTGTCTTTTCAAAAAAATTTTTCTAAGACATTTCATACAGTGAAAAATAATTTTTTTTTGCGAAACTGTCTAATTCTTTTTGTTTGAAACTAACGTCATTACAAATTGTCTAAGAAAGTTTTTTTACGTACTAAAAGTGAAAATTATTGAAAAATATTGTCTTTTCAAAAAAATTTTCAAAAATTTTTCTAAGACATTTCATACAGTGAAAAATAATTTTTTTTTGCGAAAGTGTCTAAATCTTTTTGTTTGAAACTAACGTCATTAAAAATTGTCTAAGAAAGTTTTTTTACGTCGTAAAAGTGAAAATTATTGAAAAAAAAATGTCTTTTGAAAAAAATTTTTCTAAGACATTTCATACAGTGAAAAATAATTTTTTTTTGCGAAACTATCCAATTCTTTTTGTTTGAAACTAACGTCATTAAAAATTGTCTAAGAAAGTTTTTTTACGTACTAAAAGTGAAAATTATTGAAAAAAAATTTTCTTTTCAAAAAAATTTTTCTAAGACATTTCATACAGTGAAAAATAATTTTTTTTTGCGAAAGTGTCTAAATCTTTTTGTTTGAAACTAACGTCATTAAAAATTGTTTAAGAAAGTTCTTTTACGTACTAAAAATGAAAATTATTGAAAAAAAAATGTCTTTTGAAAAAAATTTTTCTAAGACATTTCATACAGTGAAAAATAATTTTTTTTTGCGAAACTATCCAATTCTTTTTGTTTGAAACTAACGTCATTAAAAATTGTCTAAGAAAGTTTTTTTACGTACTAAAAGTGAAAATAATTGAAAAAAAATTTTCTTTTCAATAAAAACTTTCAAAACTTTTTTTAAGACATTTCATACAGTGAAAAAAAATTTTTTTTTGCGAAACTGTCTAATTCTTTTTGTTTGAAACTAACGTCATTAAAAATTGTCTAAGAAAGTTTTTTACGTACTAAAAGTGAAAATTATTGAAAAAAAAAAATCTTTTCAAAAAAATTTTTCTAAGACGTTTCATACAGTGAAAAATTATTTTTTTTTGCGAAACTGTCTAATTCTTTTTGTTTGAAACTAACGTCATTGCAAATTGTCTAAGAAAGTTTTTTTACGTACTAAAAGTGAAAATTATTGAAAAAAATTGTCTTTTCAAAAATAATTTTCAAAAATTTTTCTAAGACATTTCATACAGTGAAAAATAATTTTTTTTTGCGAAACTGTCTAATTCTTTTTGTTTGAAACTAACGTCATTACAAATTGTCTAAGAAAGTTTTTTTACGTACTAAAAGTGAAAATTATTGAAAAAAATTGTCTTTTCAAAAAAAATTTTCAAAAATTTTTCTAAGACATTTCATACAGTGAAAAATAATTTTTTTTTGCGAAACTGTCTAATTCTTTTTGTTTGAAACTAACGTCATTAAAAATTGTCTAAGAAAGTTTTTTTACGTACTAAAAGTGAAAATTATTGAAAAAAAATTGTCTTTTCAAAAAAATTTTTCTAAGACATTTCATACAGTGAAAAATAATTTTTTTTTTCGAAACTGTCTAATTCTTTTTGTTTGAAACTAACGTCATTAAAAATTGTCTAAGAAAGTTTTTTTACGTACTAAAAGTGAAAATTATTGAAAAAAATTTTCTTTTCAAGAAAAATTTTCAAAAATTTTTCTAAGACATTTCATACAGTGAAAAATAATTTTTTTTTGCGAAACTGTCTAATTCTTTTTGTTTGAAACTAACGTCATTAAAAATTGTCTAAGAATGTTTTTTTAAGTACTAAAAGTAAAAATTATTGAAAAAAAATTGTCTTTTCAAAAAAATTTTTCTAAGACATTTCATACAGTGAAAAATAATTTTTTTTTGCGAAACTGTCTAATTCGTTTTGTTTGAAACTAACGTCATTAAAAATTGTCTAAGAAAGTTTTTTTACGTACTAAAAGTGAAAATTATTGAAAAAAAATTTTCTTTTCAAAAAAATTTTTCTAAGACATTTCATACAGTGAAAAATATTTTTTTTTTTGCGAAACTGTCTAATTCTTTTTGTTTGAAACTAACGTCATTACAAATTGTCTAAGAAAGTTTTTTTACGTACTAAAAGTGAAAATTATTGAAAAAAATTGTCTTTTCAAAAAAAATTTTCAAAAATTTTTCTAAGACATTTCATACAGTGAAAAATTATTTTTTTTTGCGAAACTGTCTAATTCTTTTTGTTTGAAACTAACGTCATTAAAAATTGTCTAAGAAAGTTTTTTTACGTACTAAAAGTGAAAATTATTGAAAAAAATTGTCTTTTCAAAAAAAATTTTCAAAAATTTTTCTAAGACATTTCATACAGTGAAAAATAATTTTTTTTTGCGAAACTGTCTAATTTTTTTTGTTTGAAACTAACGTCATTAAAAATTGTCTAAGAAAGTTTTTTTACGTACTAAAAGTGAAAATAATTGAAAAAAAATTTTCTTTTCAATAAAAACTTTCAAAACTTTTTTTAAGACATTTCATACAGTGAAAAAAAATTTTTTTTTGCGAAACTGTCTAATTCTTTTTGTTTGAAACTAACGTCATTAAAAATTGTCTAAGAAAGTTTTTTTACGTACTAAAAGTGAAAATTATTGAAAAAAAACTTTCTTTTCAAAAAAAATTTTCAAAGACATTTCATACAGTGAAAAATAATTTTTTTTTGCGAAACTGTCTAATTCTTTTTGTTTGAAACTAACGTCATTAAAAATTGTCTAAGAAAGTTTTTTTAAGTACTAAAAGTGAAAATTATTGAAAAAAAATTGTCTTTTCAAAAAAATTTTTCTAAGACATTTCATACAGTGAAAAATAATTTTTTTTTGCTAAACTGTCTAATTCGTTTTGTTTGAAACTAACGTCATTAAAAATTGTCTAAGAAAGTTTTTTTACGTACTAAAACTGAAAATTATTGAAAAAAAATTTTCTTTTCAAAAAAATTTTTCTAACACATTTCATACAGTGAAAAATAATTTTTTTTTGCGAAACTGTCTAATTCTTTTTGTTTGAAACTAACGTCATTAAAAATTGTCTAAGAAAGTTTTTTTACGTACTAAAAGTGAAAATTATTGAAAAAAAATTTTCTTTTCAAAAAAATTTTTCTAAGACATTTCATACAGTGAAAAATAATTTTTTTTTGCGAAACTGTCTAATTCTTTTTGTTTGAAACTATCGTCATTAAAAATTGTCTAAGAAAGTTTTTTTACGTACTAAAAGTGAAAATTATTGAAAAAAATTTTCTTTTCAAGAAAAATTTTTCTAAGACATTTCATACAGTGAAAAATAATTTTTTTTGCGAAACTGTCTAATTCTGTTTGTTTGAAACTAACGTCATTAAAAATTGTCTAAGAAAGTTTTTTTAAGTACTAAAAGTGAAAATTATTGAAAAAAAATTGTCTTTTCAAAAAAATTTTTCTAAGACATTTCATACAGTGAAAAATAATTTTTGTTTGTGAAACTGTCTAATTCGTTTTGTTTGAAACTAACGTCATTAAAAATTGTCTAAGAAAGTTTTTTTACGTACTAAAAGTGAAAATTATTGAAAAATATTGTCTTTTCAAAAAAATTTTCAAAAATTTTTCTAAGACATTTCATACAGTGAAAAATAATTTTTTTTTGCGAAAGTGTCTAAATCTTTTTGTTTGAAACTAACGTCATTAAAAATTGTCTAAGAAAGTTTTTTTACGTCGTAAAAGTGAAAATTATTGAAAAAAAAATGTCTTTTGAAAAAAATTTTTCTAAGACATTTCATACAGTGAAAAATAATTTTTTTTTGCGAAACTATCCAATTCTTTTTGTTTGAAACTAACGTCATTAAAAATTGTCTAAGAAAGTTTTTTTACGTACTAAAAGTGAAAATTATTGAAAAAAAATTTTCTTTTCAAAAAAATTTTTCTAAGACATTTCATACAGTGAAAAATAATTTTTTTTTGCGAAAGTGTCTAAATCTTTTTGTTTGAAACTAACGTCATTAAAAATTGTTTAAGAAAGTTTTTTTACGTACTAAAAATGAAAATTATTGAAAAAAAAATGTCTTTTGAAAAAAATTTTTCTAAGACATTTCATACAGTGAAAAATAATTTTTTTTTGCGAAACTATCCAATTCTTTTTGTTTGAAACTAACGTCATTAAAAATTGTCTAAGAAAGTTTTTTTACGTACTAAAAGTGAAAATAATTGAAAAAAAATTTTCTTTTCAATAAAAACTTTCAAAACTTTTTTTAACCCTTAACATACCAAGCCTAGCTCACCAACGTCGTTTACCAAGGTGGGGTCCTCCAAGGACCCCATCGTTTCTATTGCTTAATGTATACAGTATATATAGGGTCATCTATAATTAACGTTATAACTTCAAACAAATGTATTTAACGAATGGTAGATAATAATTGAGTAATAAACATATAATATTATTGTCAAATAATTAAATATTTAGGAAAAACAAGTTTTACTCAATGTGTCAGCCATTTGCGTCGATAACAAGTCGGAGACGCTTCAAAAAGGACCTGCAAGAGTCATGAATAACTTTTTGAGGTATTTTGGCTCATTCTTTTTTCAGACTATTCTTCACTGCTTCCAAACTTTGGTGGTATTTAGTCGAAACCCTGCTCTCCAGGTAAAACCAGATGCCAAAGTCTATGGGGTTCAGGTTTGTGGATGAAGGAGGCCATTCTTCCTTGAAAATGAAAAACGGCAAATTGGCTGAGCCAGTTTTGCGTTGTCTCACTATACATACAATCTGTATACCGGCACACCAAAGCACAAGCCAACTTGTTGTCTACTTTCTTCATCCTTAGGCTACTTAGATTAAAGTTTATACAGCTAATGTAACAAAGGAAGATTGCTGAAATTGTAAGTAAAGCAGATGCCATTTTTATGACACTGTAACAAACCCCTGTTGTTACCCCAAGTGTTATAAAAACTAAAATTTTAGTCTTAGCATCACATATAGTATAACACATGTGTTTCTACAAATTACTTAGACAAAAGATCTTATTCATAAACGCACAGTTCATCCACTGTCATCTTCACATTCTTTTGCACTTGTCACAGTTGGGTTGGTGACTCAGTGCTGTTCGCAAACGAAACGTTTGCATTTGGAGCATATAATGTTAACTTTTCTATCGTTGTTTCAAGGACATTGAAAACATCTTCCTCTCTTCCGTCACTGGCTGCCTTGACGTTGAGGATATATTTGAAGCTTCAGTGTTCCGACCTACAGAAACTCCCATAACTGCAATAGCTCTAACGATGTACAGCTGAAAACCAGATGGATTACATGCTCTGCGCAAGACATTAGGTTTCGTTAATTCTTTGCCTAACTCCATCAAGAAATATAATCCTCGATTAGATTTTCTACTGTTCCAGTCTCTGTTTATGAACATCCAAGTGATATAGGAATTCAGGGCTCCAATGTCAAGCACGTTCATAAAAAGTCGGAAAGGCCACCTTGACATTCGTCTGGCACAAGAATATTCACTCACCAACTTGTCTGCATCATCCACTCCGCCTTTTGTGCGGTTATATTCAAGTATCATGTTGAGTTTTTTGTGATCTTCATTAGACAGTGAATTATCAAGATGCTGAGAAGATAGTAAACGAACCGTCTTGTTTTTTTAGGCACATAGCTTACAACTGACAGTTCATCTGAAAAGATAAAGTTTGACGATAAAACATATCGTCCCTTCGCAACTTCCATAACTGCAGGAATATCTGATTTTTTGCTCAGTGTTCCTGTCTTGGTGATATTTTTCTGGAGCAAAAATTCTGCAGTTGGCACTGGTATAAAAAAAATATCTGTGGTAGCACTTCTTCTAGTTGCAAACAGTGATTTCATCATGTCACACAGTACACACAACCAGACGTCCTTGATTTTTCTCAGGTGCACTCCTAGGAAGTTTTCCAGTATAGACTTGAAGATTCTACAGGCGAGTGGTTTTCACGTCTTCAGCTGCCCACACTTTAATTCCATATCTTGCTGGTTTTGACTTCATATACTCTCTCATTGGACATTTCCCTCGGAAAGAGACTAATTGTTCATCTACCGTTACTTCTTCAAATGGCTTATAGAGTTTTTTGCAGTTTTCTATAAATCCATTCAAATTTCGCGAAAAGCTGCAAGTTTAGCATTTTCTTTTCTTTGACTACGTGTTGATTTGTCATCAAATTCTCAATCTCTGGCAAAATGTAAGGACATTTTTCGCGTGAAGTTAACTGGTTAACATTCAGCATTTGTAACGTAATATACCAAGGGGGGTCCCATCAGGACCCCAGGTAACGTTATGCTGTTTTTTGCATATGTTTCAAATAATTTTTTAATTTTTGTTGCACTATACCGAACTTGCTTAAATTTATGACACATACAAAGATAATGAGAAAAATTGTTGCTATAGGTAAGGCGGGAGATAAAAAAAATCACCTCTGGGGTCCCTACGAGACCCCGCTTGGTATGTTAAAGGTTAAGACATTTCATACAGTGAAAAAAAATTTTTTTTTGCGAAACTGTCTAATTCTTTTTGTTTGAAACTAACGTCATTACAAATTGTCTAAGAAAGTTTTTTTACGTACTAAAAGTGAAAATTATTGAAAAAAATTGTCTTTTCAAAAAAAATTTTCAAAAATTTTTCTAAGACATTTCATACAGTGAAAAATAATTTTTTTTGCGAAACTGTCTAATTCTGTTTGTTTGAAACTAACGTCATTAAAAATTGTCTAAGAAAGTTTTTTTAAGTACTAAAAGTGAAAATTATTGAAAAAAAATTGTCTTTTCAAAAAAATTTTTCTAAGACATTTCATACAGTGAAAAATAATTTTTGTTTGTGAAACTGTCTAATTCGTTTTGTTTGAAACTAACGTCATTAAAAATTGTCTAAGAAAGTTTTTTTACGTACTAAAAGTGAAAATTATTGAAAAATATTGTCTTTTCAAAAAAATTTTCAAAAATTTTTCTAAGACATTTCATACAGTGAAAAATAATTTTTTTTCGCGAAAGTGTCTAAATCTTTTTGTTTGAAACTAACGTCATTAAAAATTGTCTAAGAAAGTTTTTTTACGTCGTAAAAGTGAAAATTATTGAAAAAAAAATGTCTTTTGAAAAAAATTTTTCTAAGACATTTCATACAGTGAAAAATAATTTTTTTTTGCGAAACTATCCAATTCTTTTTGTTTGAAACTAACGTCATTAAAAATTGTCTAAGAAAGTTTTTTTACGTACTAAAAGTGAAAATTATTGAAAAAAAATTTTCTTTTCAAAAAAATTTTTCTAAGACATTTCATACAGTGAAAAATAATTTTTTTTTGCGAAAGTGTCTAAATCTTTTTGTTTGAAACTAACGTCATTAAAAATTGTTTAAGAAAGTTTTTTTACGTACTAAAAATGAAAATTATTGAAAAAAAAATGTCTTTTGAAAAAAATTTTTCTAAGACATTTCATACAGTGAAAAATAATTTTTTTTTGCGAAACTATCCAATTCTTTTTGTTTGAAACTAACGTCATTAAAAATTGTCTAAGAAAGTTTTTTTACGTACTAAAAGTGAAAATAATTGAAAAAAAATTTTCTTTTCAATAAAAACTTTCAAAACTTTTTTTAAGACATTTCATACAGTGAAAAAAAATTTTTTTTTGCGAAACTGTCTAATTCTTTTTGTTTGAAACTAACGTCATTAAAAATTGTCTAAGAAAGTTTTTTACGTACTAAAAGTGAAAATTATTGAAAAAAAATTGTCTTTTCAAAAAAATTCTTCTAAGACATTTTATACAGTGAAAAATAATTTTTTTTTGCGAAACTGTCTAATTCGTTTTGTTTGAAACTAACGTCATTAAAAATTGTCTAAGAAAGTTTTTTTACTTACTAAAAGTGAAAATTATTGAAAAAAAATTTTCTTTTTAAAAAAATTTTTCCAAGACATTTCATACAGTGAAAAATAATTTTTTTTTGCGAAACTGTCTAATTCTTTTTTTTTTAAACTAACGTCATTAAAAATTGTCTAAGAAAGTTTTTTTACGTACTAAAAGTGAAAATTATTGAAAAAAAATTGTCTTTTCAAAAAAATTTTTCTAAGACATTTCATACAGTGAAAAATAATTTTTTTTTGCGAAACTGTCTAATTCGTTTTGTTTGAAACTAACGTCATTAAAAATTGTTTAAGAAAGTTTTTTGACGTACTAAAAGTGAAAATTATTGAAAAAAAATTTTCTTTTTAATAAATATTTTCCAAGACATTTCATACAGTGAAAAATAATTTTTTTTTGCGAAACTGTCTAATTCTTTTTGTTTGAAACTAACGTCATTAAAAATTGTCTAAGAAAGTTTTTTTACGTACTAAAAGTGAAAATTATTGAAAAAAAATTGTCTTTTCAAAAAAATTTTTCTAAGACATTTCATACAGTGAAAAATAATTTTTTTTTGCGAAACTGTCTAATTCTTTTTGTTTGAAACTAACGTCATTACAAATTGTCTAAGAAAGTTTTTTTACGTACTAAAAGTGAAAATTATTGAAAAAAATTGTCTTTTCAAAAAAATTTTCAAAAATTTTTCTAAGACATTTCATACAGTGAAAAATAATTTTTTTTTGCGAAAGTGTCTAAATCTTTTTGTTTGAAACTAACGTCATTAAAAATTGTCTAAGAAAGTTTTTTTACGTCGTAAAAGTGAAAATTATTGAAAAAAAAATGTCTTTTGAAAAAAATTTTTCTAAGACATTTCATACAGTGAAAAATAATTTTTTTTTGCGAAACTATCCAATTCTTTTTGTTTGAAACTAACGTCATTAAAAATTGTCTAAGAAAGTTTTTTTACGTACTAAAAGTGAAAATTATTGAAAGAAAATTTTCTTTTCAAAAAAATTTTTCTAAGACATTTCATACAGTGAAAAATAATTTTTTTTTGCGAAAGTGTCTAAATCTTTTTGTTTGAAACTAACGTCATTAAAAATTGTTTAAGAAAGTTTTTTTACGTACTAAAAGTGAAAATTATTGAAAAAAATTTTCTTTTCCAAAAAAATTTTCAAAAATTTTTTTGAAAAGACATTTCATACAGTGAAAAATAATTTTTTTTTGCGAAACTGTCTAATTCTTTTTGTTTGAAACTAACGTCATTAAAAATTGTCTAAGAAAGTTTTTTTACGTACTAAAAGTGAAAATTATTGAAAAAAAATTGTCTTTTTAAAAAAAATTTTCTAAGACATTTCATACAGTCAAAAATAATTTTTTTTTGCGAAACTGTCTAATTCTTTTTGTTTGAAACTAACGTCATTGCAAATTGTCTAAGAAAGTTTTTTTACGTACTAAAAGTGAAAATTATTGAAAAAAATTGTCTTTTCAAAAATAATTTTCAAAAATTTTTCTAAGACATTTCATACAGTGAAAAATAATTTTTTTTTGCGAAACTGTCTAATTCTTTTTGTTTGAAACTAACGTCATTACAAATTGTCTAAGAAAGTTTTTTTACGTACTAAAAGTGAAAATTATTGAAAAAAATTGTCTTTTCAAAAAAAATTTTCAAAAATTTTTCTAAGACATTTCATACTGTGAAAAATAATTTTTTTTTGCGAAACTGTCTAATTCTTTTTGTTTGAAACTAACGTCAATAAAAATTGTCTAAGAAAGTTTTTTTACGTACTAAAAGTGAAAATTATTGAAAAAAAATTGTCTTTTCAAAAAAATTTTTCTAAGACATTTCATACAGTGAAAAATATTTTTTTTTTGCGAAACTGTCTAATTCTTTTTGTTTGAAACTAACGTCATTAAAAATTGTCTAAGAAAGTTTTTTTACGTACTAAAAGTGAAAATTATTGAAAAAAAATTGTCTTCAAAAAAATTTTTCTAAGACATTTCATACAGTGAAAAATAATTTTTTTTTGCGAAACTGTCTAATTCTTTTTGTTTGAAACTATCGTCATTACAAATTGTCTAAGAAAGTTTTTTTACGTACTAAAAGTGAAAATTATTGAAAAAAAATTGTCTTTTAAAAAAAATTTTTCTAAGACATTTCATACAGTGAAAAATAATTTTTTTTTGCGAAACTGTCTAATTCTTTTTGTTTGAAACTAACGTCATTAAAAATTGTATAAGAAAGTTTTTTTACGTACTAAAAGTGAAAATTATTGAAAAAAATTTTCTTTTCAAGAAAAATTTTCAAAAATTTTTCTAAGACATTTCATACAGTGAAAAATAATTTTTTTTTGCGAAACTGTCTAATTCGTTTTGTTTGAAACTAACGTCATTAAAAATTGTCTAAGAAAGTTTTTTTAAGTACTAAACGTGAAAATTATTGAAAAAAAATTGTCTTTTCAAAAAAATTTTTCTAAGACATTTTATACAGTGAAAAATAATTTTTTTTTGCGAAACTGTCTAATTCGTTTTGTTTGAAACTAACGTCATTGCAAATTGTCTAAGAAAGTTTTTTTACTTACTAAAAGTGAAAATTATTGAAAAAAAATTGTCTTTTCAAAAAAATTTTTCTAAGACATTTCATACAGTGAAAAATAATTTTTGTTTGTGAAACTGTCTAATTCGTTTTGTTTGAAACTAACGTCATTAAAAATTGTCTAAGAAAGTTTTTTTACGTACTAAAAGTGAAAATTATTGAAAAAAAATTGTCTTTTCAAAAAAATTTTTCTAAGACATTTCATACAGTGAAAAATATTTTTTTTCTTGCGAAACTGTCTAATTCTTTTTGTTTGAAACTAACGTCATTACAAATTGTCTAAGAAAGTTTTTTTACGTACTAAAAGTGAAAATTATTGAAAAAAATTTTCTTTTCTAAAAAAATTTCAAAAATTTTTCAAAGACATTTCATACAGTCAAAAATAATTTTTTTTTTCGAAACTGTCTAATTCTTTTTGTTTGAAACTAACGTCATTACAAATTGTCTAAGAAAGTTTTTTTACGTACTAAAAGTGAAAATTATTGAAAAAAATTGTCTTTTCAAAAAAAATTTTCAAAAATTTTTCTAAGACATTTCATACAGTGAAAAATAATTTTTTTTTGCGAAACTGTCTAATTCTTTTTGTTTGAAACTAACGTCATTAAAAATTGTCTAAGAAAGCTTTTTTACGTACTAAAAGTGAAAATAATTGAAAAAAAATTTTCTTTTTAATAAAAATTTTCAAAACTTTTTTTAAGACATTTCATACTGTGAAAAATAATTTTTTTTTGCGAAACTGTCTAATTCTTTTTGTTTGAAACTAACGTCATTAAAAATTGTCTAAGAAAGTTTTTTTACGTACTAAAAGTGAAAATTATTGAAAAAAATTTTCTTTTCAAAAAAATTTTTCTAAGACATTTCATACAGTGAAAAATAATTTTTTTTTGCGAAACTGTCTAATTCTTTTTGTTTGAAACTAACGTCATTAAAAATTGTCTAAGAAAGTTTTTTTACGTACTAAAAGTGAAAATTATTGAAAAAAAATTATCTTTTCAAAAAAATTTTTCTAAGACATTTCATACAGTGAAAAATAATTTTTTTTTGCGAAACTGTCTAATTCTTTTTGTTTGAAACTAACGTCATTAAAAATTGTCTAAGAAAGTTTTTTTACGTACTAAAAGTGAAAATTATTGAAAAAAATTTTCTTTTCAAGAAAAATTTTCAAAAATTTTTCTAAGACATTTCATACAGTGAAAAATAATTTTTTTTTGCGAAACTGTCTAATTCTTTTTGTTTGAAACTAACGTCATTAAAAATTGTCTAAGAAAGTTTTTTTAAGTACTAAAAGTGAAAATTATTGAAAAAAAATTGTCTTTTCAAAAAAATTTTTCTAAGACATTTCATACAGTGAAAAATAATTTTTTTTTGCGAAACTGTCTAATTCTTTTTGTTTGAAACTAACGTCATTAAAAATTGTCTAAGAAAGTTCTTTTACGCACTAAAAGTGAAAATTATTGAAAAAAAATTGTCTTTTCAAAAAAATTTTTCTAAGACATTTCATACAGTGAAAAATAATTTTTTTTTGCGAAACTGTCTAATTCGTTTTGTTTGAAACTAACGTCATTAAAAATTGTCTAAGAAAGTTTTTTTACGTACTAAAAGTGAAAATTATTGAAAAAAAATTAACTTTTCAAAAAAATTTTTCTAAGACATTTCATACAGTGAAAAATAATTTTTTTTTGCGAAACTGTCTAATTCTTTTTGTTTGAAACTAACGTCATTAAAAATTGTCTAAGAAAGTTTTTTTACGTACTAAAAGTGAAAATTATTGAAAAAAAATTGTCTTTTCAAAAAAATTTTTCCAAGACATTTCATATAGTGAAAAATAATTTTTTTTTGCGAAACTGTCTAATTTTTTTTGTTTGAAACTAACGTCATTAAAAATTGTCTAAGAAAGTTTTTTTACGTACTAAAAGTGAAAATTATTGAAAAAAAATTGTCTTTTCAAAAAAATTTTTCTAAGACATTTCATACAGTGAAAAATATTTTTTTTCTTGCGAAACTGTCTAATTCTTTTTGTTTGAAACTAACGTCATTACAAATTGTCTAAGAAAGTTTTTTTACGTACTAAAAGTGAAAATTATTGAAAAAAATTTTCTTTTCTAAAAAAATTTCAAAAATTTTTCAAAGACATTTCATACAGTCAAAAATAATTTTTTTTTTCGAAACTGTCTAATTCTTTTTGTTTGAAACTAACGTCATTACAAATTGTCTAAGAAAGTTTTTTTACGTACTAAAAGTGAAAATTATTGAAAAAAATTGTCTTTTCAAAAAAAATTTTCAAAAATTTTTCTAAGACATTTCATACAGTGAAAAATAATTTTTTTTTGCGAAACTGTCTAATTCTTTTTGTTTGAAACTAACGTCATTAAAAATTGTCTAAGAAAGCTTTTTTACGTACTAAAAGTGAAAATAATTGAAAAAAAATTTTCTTTTTAATAAAAATTTTCAAAACTTTTTTTAAGACATTTCATACTGTGAAAAATAATTTTTTTTTGCGAAACTGTCTAATTCTTTTTGTTTGAAACTAACGTCATTAAAAATTGTCTAAGAAAGTTTTTTTACGTACTAAAAGTGAAAATTATTGAAAAAAAACTTTCTTTTCAAAAAAAATTTTCAAAGACATTTCATACAGTGAAAAATAATTTTTTTTTGCGAAACTGTCTAATTCTTTTTGTTTGAAACTAACGTCATTAAAAATTGTCTAAGAAAGTTTTTTTAAGTAATAAAAGTGAAAATTATTGAAAAAAAATTGTCTTTTCAAAAAAATTTTTCTAAGACATTTCATACAGTGAAAAATAATTTTTTTTTGCGAAACTGTCTAATTCGTTTTGTTTGAAACTAACGTCATTAAAAATTGTCTAAGAAAATTTTTTTACGTACTAAAAGTGAAAATTATTGAAAAAAAATTTTCTTTTCAAAAAAATTTTTCTAAGACATTTCATACAGTGAAAAATAATTTTTTTTTGCGAAACCGTCTAATTCTTTTTGTTTGAAACTAACGTCATTAAAAATTGTCTAAGAAAGTTTTTTTACGTACTAAAAGTGAAAATTATTGAAAACAAATTGTCTTTTCAAAAAAATTTTTCTAAGACATTTCATACAGTGAAAAATAATTTTTTTTTGCGAAACTGTCTAATTCTTTTTGTTTGAAACTAACGTCATTAAAAATTGTCTAAGAAAGTTTTTTTACGTACTAAAAGTGAAAATTATTGAAAAAAATTTTGTTTTCAAGAAAAATTTTCAAAAATTTTTCTAAGACATTTCATACAGTGAAAAATAATTTTTTTTTGAGAACCTGTCTAATTCTTTTTGTTTGAAACTAACGTCATTAAAAATTGTCTAAGAAAGTTTTTTTAAGTACTAAAAGTGAAAATTATTGAAAAAAAATTGTCTTTTCAAAAAAATTTTTCTAAGACATTTCATAAAGTGAAAAATAATTTTTTTTTGAGAAACTGTCTAATTCTTTTTGTTTGAAACTAACGTCATTAAAAACTGTCTAAGAAAGTTTTTTTACGTACTAAAAGTGAAAATTATTGAAAAAAAATTGTCTTTTCAAAAAAATTTTTCCAAGACATTTCATACAGTGAAAAATAATTTTTTTTTGCGAAACTGTCTAATTCGTTTTGTTTGAAACTAACGTCATTAAAAATTGTCTAAGAAAGTTTTTTTACGTACTAAAAGTGAAAATTATTAAAAAAAAATTGTCTTTTCAAAAAAATTTTTCTAAGACATTTCATACAGTGAAAAATAATTTTTTTTTGCGAAACTGTCTAATTTTTTTTGTTTGAAACTAACGTCATTAAAAATTGTCTAAGAAAGTTTTTTTAAGTACTAAAAGTGAAAATTATTGAAAAAAAATTGTCTTTTCAAAAAAATTTTTCTAAGACATTTCATACAGTGAAAAATAATTTTTGTTTGTGAAACTGTCTAATTCGTTTTGTTTGAAACTAACGACATTAAAAATTGTCTAAGAAAGTTTTTTTACGTACTAAAAGTGAAAATTATTGAAAAAAAATTGTCTTTTCAAAAAAATTTTTCTAAGACATTTCATACAGTGAAAAATAATTTTTTTTTGCGAAACTGTCTAATTCTTTTTGTTTGAAACTAACGTCATTAAAAATTGTCTAAGAAAGTTTTTTTACGTACTAAAAGTGAAAATTATTGAAAAAAAATTGTCTTTTCAAAAAAATTTTTCTAAGACATTTCATACAGTGAAAAATAATTTTTTTTTGCGAAACTGTCTATTTCTTTTTGTTTGAAACTAACGTCATTAAAAATTGTCTAAGAAAGTTTTTTTACGTACTAAAAGTGAAAATTATTGAAAAAAATTTTCTTTTCAAGAAAAATTTTCAAAAATTTTTCTAAGACATTTCATACAGTGAAAAATAATTTTTTTTTGCGAAACTGTCTAATTCTTTTTGTTTGAAACTAACGTCATTAAAAATTGTCTAAGAATGTTTTTTTAAGTACTAAAAGTGAAAATTATTGAAAAAAAATTGTCTTTTCAAAAAAATTTTTCTAAGACATTTCATACAGTGAAAAATAATTTTTTTTTGCGAAACTGTCTAATTCGTTTTGTTTGAAACTAACGTCATTAAAAATTGTCTAAGAAAGTTTTTTTACGTACTAAAACTGAAAATTATTGAAAAAAAATTTTCTTTTCAAAAAAATTTTTCTAAGACATTTCATACAGTGAAAAATATTTTTTTTTTTGCGAAACTGTCTAATTCTTTTTGTTTGAAACTAACGTCATTACAAATTGTCTAAGAAAGTTTTTTTACGTACTAAAAGTGAAAATTATTGAAAAAAATTGTCTTTTCAAAAAAAATTTTCAAAAATTTTTCTAAGACATTTCATACAGTGAAAAATAATTTTTTTTTGCGAAACTGTCTAATTCTTTTTGTTTGAAACTAACGTCATTAAAAATTGTCTAAGAAAGTTTTTTTACGTACTAAAAGTGAAAATTATTGAAAAAAATTGTCTTTTCAAAAAAAATTTTCAAAAATTTTTCTAAGACATTTCATACAGTGAAAAATAATTTTTTTTTGCGAAACTGTCTAATTTTTTTTGTTTGAAACTAACGTCATTAAAAATTGTCTAAGAAAGTTTTTTTACTTACTAAGAGTGAAAATAATTGAAAAAAAATTTTCTTTTCAATAAAAACTTTCAAAACTTTTTTTAAGACATTTCATACAGTGAAAAAAAATTTTTTTTTGCGAAACTGTCTAATTCTTTTTGTTTGAAACTAACGTCATTAAAAATTGTCTAAGAAAGTTTTTTTACGTACTAAAAGTGAAAATTATTGAAAAAAAACTTTCTTTTCAAAAAAAATTTTCAAAGACATTTCATACAGTGAAAAATAATTTTTTTTTGCGAAACTGTCTAATTCTTTTTGTTTGAAACTAACGTCATTAAAAATTGTCTAAGAAAGTTTTTTTAAGTACTAAAAGTGAAAATTATTGAAAAAAAATTGTCTTTTCAAAAAAATTTTTCTAAGACATTTCATACAGTGAAAAATAATTTTTTTTTGCTAAACTGTCTAATTCGTTTTGTTTGAAACTAACGTCATTAAAAATTGTCTAAGAAAGTTTTTTTACGCACTAAAACTGAAAATTATTGAAAAAAAATTTTCTTTTCAAAAAAATTTTTCTAACACATTTCATACAGTGAAAAATAATTTTTTTTTGCGAAACTGTCTAATTCTTTTTGTTTGAAACTAACGTCATTAAAAATTGTCTAAGAAAGTTTTTTTACGTACTAAAAGTGAAAATTATTGAAAAAAAATTTTCTTTTCAAAAAAATTTTTCTAAGACATTTCATACAGTGAAAAATAATTTTTTTTTGCGAAACTGTCTAATTCTTTTTGTTTGAAACTAACGTCATTAAAAATTGTCTAAGAAAGTTTTTTTACGTACTAAAAGTGAAAATTATTGAAAAAAATTTTCTTTTCAAGAAAAATTTTCAAAAATTTTTCTAAGACATTTCATACAGTGAAAAATAATTTTTTTTTGCGAAACTGTCTAATTCTTTTTGTTTGAAACTAACGTCATTAAAAATTGTCTAAGAAAGTTTTTTACGTACTAAAAGTGAAAATTATTGAAAAAAAATTGTCTTTTCAAAAAAATTTTTCTAAGACATTTTATACAGTGAAAAATAATTTTTTTTTGCGAAACTGTCTAATTCGTTTTGTTTGAAACTAACGTCATTACAAATTGTCTAAGAAAGTTTTTTTACTTACTAAAAGTGAAAATTATTGAAAAAAAATTTTCTTTTTAAAAAAATTTTTCCAAGACATTTCATACAGTGAAAAATAATTTTTTTTTGCGAAACTGTCTAATTCTTTTTTTTTGAAACTAACGTCATTAAAAATTGTCTAAGAAAGTTTTTTTACGTACTAAAAGTGAAAATTATTGAAAAAAAATTGTCTTTTCAAAAAAATTTTTCTAAGACATTTCATACAGTGAAAAATATTTTTTTTTTGCGAAAATGTCTAATTCGTTTTGTTTGAAACTAACGTCATTAAAAATTGTTTAAGAAAGTTTTTTTACGTACTAAAAGTGAAAACTATTGAAAAAAAATTTTCTTTTTAATAAATATTTTCCAAGACATTTCATACAGTGAAAAATAATTTTTTTTTGCGAAACTGTCTAATTCTTTTTGTTTGAAACTAACGTCATTAAAAATTGTCTAAGAAAGTTTTTTTACGTACTAAAAGTGAAAATTATTGAAAAAAAATTGTCTTTTCAAAAAAATTTTTCTAAGACATTTCATACAGTGAAAAATAATTTTTTTTTGCGAAACTGTCTAATTCTTTTTGTTTGAAACTAACGTCATTACAAATTGTCTAAGAAAGTTTTTTTACGTACTAAAAGTGAAAATTATTGAAAAATATTGTCTTTTCAAAAAAATTTTCAAAAATTTTTCTAAGACATTTCATACAGTGAAAAATAATTTTTTTTTGCGAAAGTGTCTAAATCTTTTTGTTTGAAACTAACGTCATTAAAAATTGTCTAAGAAAGTTTTTTTACGTCGTAAAAGTGAAAATTATTGAAAAAAAAATGTCTTTTGAAAAAAATTTTTCTAAGACATTTCATACAGTGAAAAATAATTTTTTTTTGCGAAACTATCCAATTCTTTTTGTTTGAAACTAACGTCATTAAAAATTGTCTAAGAAAGTTTTTTTACGTACTAAAAGTGAAAATTATTGAAAAAAAATTTTCTTTTCAAAAAAATTTTTCTAAGACATTTCATACAGTGAAAAATAATTTTTTTTTGCGAAAGTGTCTAAATCTTTTTGTTTGAAACTAACGTCATTAAAAATTGTTTAAGAAAGTTTTTTTACGTACTAAAAATGAAAATTATTGAAAAAAAAATGTCTTTTGAAAAAAATTTTTCTAAGACATTTCATACAGTGAAAAATAATTTTTTTTTGCGAAACTATCCAATTCTTTTTGTTTGAAACTAACGTCATTAAAAATTGTCTAAGAAAGTTTTTTTACGTACTAAAAGTGAAAATAATTGAAAAAAAATTTTCTTTTCAATAAAAACTTTCAAAACTTTTTTTAAGACATTTCATACAGTGAAAAAAAATTTTTTTTTGCGAAACTGTCTAATTCTTTTTGTTTGAAACTAACGTCATTAAAAATTGTCTAAGAAAGTTTTTTACGTACTAAAAGTGAAAATTATTGAAAAAAAATTGTCTTTTCAAAAAAATTTTTCTAAGACGTTTCATACAGTGAAAAATTATTTTTTTTTGCGAAACTGTCTAATTCTTTTTGTTTGAAACTAACGTCATTAAAAATTGTCTAAGAAAGTTTTTTTACGTACTAAAAGTGAAAATTATTAAAAAAAAATTGTCTTTTCAAAAAAATTTTTCTAAGACATTTCATACAGTGAAAAATAATTTTTTTTTCCGAAACTATCCAATTCTTTTTGTTTGAAACTAACGTCATTAAAAATTGTCTAAAAAAGTTTTTTTACGTACTAAAAGTGAAAATTATTGAAAAAAATATTCTTTTAAAAAAAAATTTTCAAAAATGTATCTAAAACATTTCATACAGTGAAAAATAATTTTTTCTTGCGAAACTGTCTAATTCTTTTTGTTTGAAACTAACGTCATTAAAAATTGTCTAAGAAAGTTTTTTTACGTACTAAAAGTGAAAATTATTGAAAAAAATTTTCTTTTCAAAAAAAATTTTCAAAAATTTTTCTAAGACATTTCATACAGTAAAAAATAATTTTTTTTTGCGAAACTGTCTAATTCTTTTTGTTTGAAACTAACGTCATTGCAAATTGTCTAAGAAAGTTTTTTTACGTACTAAAAGTGAAAATTATTGAAAAAAATTGTCTTTTCAAAAATAATTTTCAAAAATTTTTCTAAGACATTTCATACAGTGAAAAATAATTTTTTTTTGCGAAACTGTCTAATTCTTTTTGTTTGAAACTAACGTCATTACAAATTGTCTAAGAAAGTTTTTTTACGTACTAAAAGTGAAAATTATTGAAAAAAATTGTCTTTTCAAAAAAAATTTTCAAAAATTTTTCTAAGACATTTCATACAGTGAAAAATAATTTTTTTTTGCGAAACTGTCTAATTCTTTTTTTTTTAAACTAACGTCATTAAAAATTGTCTAAGAAAGTTTTTTTACGTACTAAAAGTGAAAATTATTGAAAAAAAATTGTCTTTTCAAAAAAATTTTTCTAAGACATTTCATACAGTGAAAAATAATTTTTTTTTGCGAAACTGTCTAATTCGTTTTGTTTGAAACTAACGTCATTAAAAATTGTTTAAGAAAGTTTTTTTACGTACTAAAAGTGAAAATTATTGAAAAAAAATTTTCTTTTTAATAAATATTTTCCAAGACATTTCATACAGTGAAAAATAATTTTTTTTTGCGAAACTGTCTAATTCTTTTTGTTTGAAACTAACGTCATTAAAAATTGTCTAAGAAAGTTTTTTTACGTACTAAAAGTGAAAATTATTGAAAAAAAATTGTCTTTTCAAAAAAATTTTTCTAAGACATTTCATACAGTGAAAAATAATTTTTTTTTGCGAAACTGTCTAATTCTTTTTGTTTGAAACTAACGTCATTACAAATTGTCTAAGAAAGTTTTTTTACGTACTAAAAGTGAAAATTATTGAAAAAAATTGTCTTTTCAAAAAAATTTTCAAAAATTTTTCTAAGACATTTCATACAGTGAAAAATAATTTTTTTTTGCGAAAGTGTCTAAATCTTTTTGTTTGAAACTAACGTCATTAAAAATTGTCTAAGAAAGTTTTTTTACGTCGTAAAAGTGAAAATTATTGAAAAAAAAATGTCTTTTGAAAAAAATTTTTCTAAGACATTTCATACAGTGAAAAATAATTTTTTTTTGCGAAACTATCCAATTCTTTTTGTTTGAAACTAACGTCATTAAAAATTGTCTAAGAAAGTTTTTTTACGTACTAAAAGTGAAAATTATTGAAAGAAAATTTTCTTTTCAAAAAAATTTTTCTAAGACATTTCATACAGTGAAAAATAATTTTTTTTTGCGAAAGTGTCTAAATCTTTTTGTTTGAAACTAACGTCATTAAAAATTGTTTAAGAAAGTTTTTTTACGTACTAAAAGTGAAAATTATTGAAAAAAATTTTCTTTTCCAAAAAAATTTTCAAAAATTTTTTTAAGACATTTCATACAGTGAAAAATAATTTTTTTTTGCGAAACTGTCTAATTCTTTTTGTTTGAAACTAACGTCATTAAAAATTGTCTAAGAAAGTTTTTTTTACGTACTAAAAGTGAAAATTATTGAAAAAAAATTGTCTTTTTAAAAAAAATTTTCTAAGACATTTCATACAGTCAAAAATAATTTTTTTTTGCGAAACTGTCTAATTCTTTTTGTTTGAAACTAACGTCATTGCAAATTGTCTAAGAAAGTTTTTTTACGTACTAAAAGTGAAAATTATTGAAAAAAATTGTCTTTTCAAAAATAATTTTCAAAAATTTTTCTAAGACATTTCATACAGTGAAAAATAATTTTTTTTTGCGAAACTGTCTAATTCTTTTTGTTTGAAACTAACGTCATTACAAATTGTCTAAGAAAGTTTTTTTACGTACTAAAAGTGAAAATTATTGAAAAAAATTTTCTTTTCAAAAAAAATTTTCAAAAATTTTTCTAAGACATTTCATACAGTGAAAAATAATTTTTTTTTGCGAAACTGTCTAATTCTTTTTGTTTGAAACTAACGTCAATAAAAATTGTCTAAGAAAGTTTTTTTACGTACTAAAAGTGAAAATTATTGAAAAAAAATTGTCTTTTCAAAAAAATTTTTCTAAGACATTTCATACAGTGAAAAATATTTTTTTTTTGCGAAACTGTCTAATTCTTTTTGTTTGAAACTAACGTCATTAAAAATTGTCTAAGAAAGTTTTTTTACGTACTAAAAGTGAAAATTATTGAAAAAAAATTGTCTTCAAAAAAATTTTTCTAAGACATTTCATACAGTGAAAAATAATTTTTTTTTGCGAAACTGTCTAATTCTTTTTGTTTGAAACCATCGTCATTACAAATTGTCTAAGAAAGTTTTTTTACGTACTAAAAGTGAAAATTATTGAAGAAAAATTGTCTTTTAAAAAAAATTTTTCTAAGACATTTCATACAGTGAAAAATAATTTTTTTTTGCGAAACTGTCTAATTCTTTTTGTTTGAAACTAACGTCATTAAAAATTGTATAAGAAAGTTTTTTTACGTACTAAAAGTGAAAATCATTGAAAAAAATTTTCTTTTCAAGAAAAATTTTCAAAAATTTTTCTAAGACATTTCATACAGTGAAAAATAATTTTTTTTTGCGAAACTGTCTAATTCGTTTTGTTTGAAACTAACGTCATTAAAAATTGTCTAAGAAAGTTTTTTTAAGTACTAAACGTGAAAATTATTGAAAAAAAATTGTCTTTTCAAAAAAATTTTTCTAAGACATTTTATACAGTGAAAAATAATTTTTTTTTGCGAAACTGTCTAATTCGTTTTGTTTGAAACTAACGTCATTGCAAATTGTCTAAGAAAGTTTTTTTACTTACTAAAAGTGAAAATTATTGAAAAAAAATTGTCTTTTCAAAAAAATTTTTCTAAGACATTTCATACAGTGAAAAATAATTTTTGTTTGTGAAACTGTCTAATTCGTTTTGTTTGAAACTAACGTCATTAAAAATTGTCTAAGAAAGTTTTTTTACGTACTAAAAGTGAAAATTATTGAAAAAAAATTGTCTTTTCAAAAAAATTTTTCTAAGACATTTCATACAGTGAAAAATATTTTTTTTCTTGCGAAACTGTCTAATTCTTTTTGTTTGAAACTAACGTCATTACAAATTGTCTAAGAAAGTTTTTTTACGTACTAAAAGTGAAAATTATTGAAAAAAATTTTCTTTTCTAAAAAAATTTCAAAAATTTTTCAAAGACATTTCATACAGTCAAAAATAATTTTTTTTTTCGAAACTGTCTAATTCTTTTTGTTTGAAACTAACGTCATTACAAATTGTCTAAGAAAGTTTTTTTACGTACTAAAAGTGAAAATTATTGAAAAAAATTGTCTTTTCAAAAAAAATTTTCAAAAATTTTTCTAAGACATTTCATACAGTGAAAAATAATTTTTTTTTACGAAACTGTCTAATTCTTTTTGTTTGAAACTAACGTCATTAAAAATTGTCTAAGAAAGCTTTTTTACGTACTAAAAGTGAAAATAATTGAAAAAAAATTTTCTTTTTAATAAAAATTTTCAAAACTTTTTTTAAGACATTTCATACTGTGAAAAATAATTTTTTTTTGCGAAACTGTCTAATTCTTTTTGTTTGAAACTAACGTCATTAAAAATTGTCTAAGAAAGTTTTTTTACGTACTAAAAGTGAAAATTATTGAAAAAAATTTTCTTTTCAAAAAAATTTTTCTAAGACATTTCATACAGTGAAAAATAATTTTTTTTTGCGAAACTGTCTAATTCTTTTTGTTTGAAACTAACGTCATTAAAAATTGTCTAAGAAAGTTTTTTTACGTACTAAAAGTGAAAATTATTGAAAAAAAATTATCTTTTCAAAAAAATTTTTCTAAGACATTTCATACAGTGAAAAATAATTTTTTTTTGCGAAACTGTCTAATTCTTTTTGTTTGAAACTAACGTCATTAAAAATTGTCTAAGAAAGTTTTTTTACGTACTAAAAGTGAAAATTATTGAAAAAAATTTTCTTTTCAAGAAAAATTTTCAAAAATTTTTCTAAGACATTTCATACAGTGAAAAATAATTTTTTTTTGCGAAACTGTCTAATTCTTTTTGTTTGAAACTAACGTCATTAAAAATTGTCTAAGAAAGTTTTTTTAAGTACTAAAAGTGAAAATTATTGAAAAAAAATTGTCTTTTCAAAAAAATTTTTCTAAGACATTTCATACAGTGAAAAATAATTTTTTTTTGCGAAACTGTCTAATTCTTTTTGTTTGAAACTAACGTCATTAAAAATTGTCTAAGAAAGTTCTTTTACGCACTAAAAGTGAAAATTATTGAAAAAAAATTGTCTTTTCAAAAAAATTTTTCTAAGACATTTCATACAGTGAAAAATAATTTTTTTTTGCGAAACTGTCTAATTCGTTTTGTTTGAAACTAACGTCATTAAAAATTGTCTAAGAAAGTTTTTTTACGTACTAAAAGTGAAAATAATTGAAAAAAAATTAACTTTTCAAAAAAATTTTTCTAAGACATTTCATACAGTGAAAAATAATTTTTTTTTGCGAAACTGTCTAATTCTTTTTGTTTGAAACTAACGTCATTAAAAATTGTCTAAGAAAGTTTTTTTACGTACTAAAAGTGAAAATTATTGAAAAAAAATTGTCTTTTCAAAAAAATTTTTCCAAGACATTTCATATAGTGAAAAATAATTTTTTTTTGCGAAACTGTCTAATTTTTTTTGTTTGAAACTAACGTCATTAAAAATTGTCTAAGAAAGTTTTTTTACGTACTAAAAGTGAAAATTATTGAAAAAAAATTGTCTTTTCAAAAAAATTTTTCTAAGACATTTCATACAGTGAAAAATATTTTTTTTCTTGCGAAACTGTCTAATTCTTTTTGTTTGAAACTAACGTCATTACAAATTGTCTAAGAAAGTTTTTTTACGTACTAAAAGTGAAAATTATTGAAAAAAATTTTCTTTTCTAAAAAAATTTCAAAAATTTTTCAAAGACATTTCATACAGTCAAAAATAATTTTTTTTTTCGAAACTGTCTAATTCTTTTTGTTTGAAACTAACGTCATTACAAATTGTCTAAGAAAGTTTTTTTACGTACTAAAAGTGAAAATTATTGAAAAAAATTGTCTTTTCAAAAAAAATTTTCAAAAATTTTTCTAAGACATTTCATACAGTGAAAAATAATTTTTTTTTGCGAAACTGTCTAATTCTTTTTGTTTGAAACTAACGTCATTAAAAATTGTCTAAGAAAGCTTTTTTACGTACTAAAAGTGAAAATAATTGAAAAAAAATTTTCTTTTTAATAAAAATTTTCAAAACTTTTTTTAAGACATTTCATACTGTGAAAAATAATTTTTTTTTGCGAAACTGTCTAATCCCTTTTGTTTGAAACTAACGTCATTAAAAATTGTCTAAGAAAGTTTTTTTACGTACTAAAAGTGAAAATTATTGAAAAAAAACTTTCTTTTCAAAAAAAATTTTCAAAGACATTTCATACAGTGAAAAATAATTTTTTTTTGCGAAACTGTCTAATTCTTTTTGTTTGAAACTAACGTCATTAAAAATTGTCTAAGAAAGTTTTTTTAAGTAATAAAAGTGAAAATTATTGAAAAAAAATTGTCTTTTCAAAAAAATTTTTCTAAGACATTTCATACAGTGAAAAATAATTTTTTTTTGCGAAACTGTCTAATTCGTTTTGTTTGAAACTAACGTCATTAAAAATTGTCTAAGAAAATTTTTTTACGTACTAAAAGTGAAAATTATTGAAAAAAAATTTTCTTTTCAAAAAAATTTTTCTAAGACATTTCATACAGTGAAAAATAATTTTTTTTTGCGAAACCGTCTAATTCTTTTTGTTTGAAACTAACGTCATTAAAAATTGTCTAAGAAAGTTTTTTTACGTACTAAAAGTGAAAATTATTGAAAACAAATTGTCTTTTCAAAAAAATTTTTCTAAGACATTTCATACAGTGAAAAATAATTTTTTTTTGCGAAACTGTCTAATTCTTTTTGTTTGAAACTAACGTCATTAAAAATTGTCTAAGAAAGTTTTTTTACGTACTAAAAGTGAAAATTATTGAAAAAAATTTTGTTTTCAAGAAAAATTTTCAAAAATTTTTCTAAGACATTTCATACAGTGAAAAATAATTTTTTTTTGAGAACCTGTCTAATTCTTTAAAAACTGTCTAAGAAAGTTTTTTTACGTACTAAAAGTGAAAATTATTGAAAAAAAATTGTCTTTTCAAAAAAATTTTTCCAAGACATTTCATACAGTGAAAAATAATTTTTTTTTGCGAAACTGTCTAATTCGTTTTGTTTGAAACTAACGTCATTAAAAATTGTCTAAGAAAGTTTTTTTACGTACTAAAAGTGAAAATTATTAAAAAAAAATTGTCTTTTCAAAAAAATTTTTCTAAGACATTTCATACAGTGAAAAATAACTTTTTTTTGCGAAACTGTCTAATTTTTTTTGTTTGAAACTAACGTCATTAAAAATTGTCTAAGAAAGTTTTTTTAAGTACTAAAAGTGAAAATTATTGAAAAAAAATTGTCTTTTCAAAAAAATTTTTCTAAGACATTTCATACAGTGAAAAATAATTTTTGTTTGTGAAACTGTCTAATTCGTTTTGTTTGAAACTAACGACATTAAAAATTGTCTAAGAAAGTTTTTTTACGTACTAAAAGTGAAAATTATTGAAAAAAAATTGTCTTTTCAAAAAAATTTTTCTAAGACATTTCATACAGTGAAAAATAATTTTTTTTTGCGAAACTGTCTAATTCTTTTTGTTTGAAACTAACGTCATTAAAAATTGTCTAAGAAAGTTTTTTTACGTACTAAAAGTGAAAATTATTGAAAAAAAATTGTCTTTTCAAAAAAATTTTTCTAAGACATTTCATAAAGTGAAAAATAATTTTTTTTTGCGAAACTGTCTAATTCTTTTTGTTTGAAACTAACGTCATTAAAAATTGTCTAAGAAAGTTTTTTTACGTACTAAAAGTGAAAATTATTGAAAAAAATTTTCTTTTCAAGAAAAATTTTCAAAAATTTTTCTAAGACATTTCATACAGTGAAAAATAATTTTTTTTTGCGAAACTGTCTAATTCTTTTTGTTTGAAACTAACGTCATTAAAAATTGTCTAAGAATGTTTTTTTAAGTACTAAAAGTGAAAATTATTGAAAAAAAATTGTCTTTTCAAAAAAATTTTTCTAAGACATTTCATACAGTGAAAAATAATTTTTTTTTGCGAAACTGTCTAATTCGTTTTGTTTGAAACTAACGTCATTAAAAATTGTCTAAGAAAGTTTTTTTACGTACTAAAACTGAAAATTATTGAAAAAAAATTTTCTTTTCAAAAAAATTTTTCTAAGACATTTCATACAGTGAAAAATATTTTTTTTTTTGCGAAACTGTCTAATTCTTTTTGTTTGAAACTAACGTCATTACAAATTGTCTAAGAAAGTTTTTTTACGTACTAAAAGTGAAAATTATTGAAAAAAATTGTCTTTTCAAAAAAAATTTTCAAAAATTTTTCTAAGACATTTCATACAGTGAAAAATTATTTTTTTTTGCGAAACTGTCTAATTCTTTTTGTTTGAAACTAACGTCATTAAAAATTGTCTAAGAAAGTTTTTTTACGTACTAAAAGTGAAAATTATTGAAAAAAATTGTCTTTTCAAAAAAAATTTTCAAAAATTTTTCTAAGACATTTCATACAGTGAAAAATAATTTTTTTTTGCGAAACTGTCTAATTTTTTTTGTTTGAAACTAACGTCATTAAAAATTGTCTAAGAAAGTTTTTTTACGTACTAAGAGTGAAAATAATTGAAAAAAAATTTTCTTTTCAATAAAAACTTTCAAAACTTTTTTTAAGACATTTCATACAGTGAAAAAAAATTTTTTTTTGCGAAACTGTCTAATTCTTTTTGTTTGAAACTAACGTCATTAAAAATTGTCTAAGAAAGTTTTTTTACGTACTAAAAGTGAAAATTATTGAAAAAAAACTTTCTTTTCAAAAAAAATTTTCAAAGACATTTCATACAGTGAAAAATAATTTTTTTTTGCGAAACTGTCTAATTCTTTTTGTTTGAAACTAACGTCATTAAAAATTGTCTAAGAAAGTTTTTTTAAGTACTAAAAGTGAAAATTATTGAAAAAAAATTGTCTTTTCAAAAAAATTTTCTAAGACATTTCATACAGTGAAAAATAATTTTTTTTTGCTAAACTGTCTAATTCGTTTTGTTTGAAACTAACGTCATTAAAAATTGTCTAAGAAAGTTTTTTTACGCACTAAAACTGAAAATTATTGAAAAAAAATTTTCTTTTCAAAAAAATTTTTCTAACACATTTCATACAGTGAAAAATAATTTTTTTTTGCGAAACTGTCTAATTCTTTTTGTTTGAAACTAACGTCATTAAAAATTGTCTAAGAAAGTTTTTTTACGTACTAAAAGTGAAAATTATTGAAAAAAAATTTTCTTTTCAAAAAAATTTTTCTAAGACATTTCATACAGTGAAAAATAATTTTTTTTTGCGAAACTGTCTAATTCTTTTTGTTTGAAACTAACGTCATTAAAAATTGTCTAAGAAAGTTTTTTTACGTACTAAAAGTGAAAATTATTGAAAAAAATTTTCTTTTCAAGAAAAATTTTCAAAAATTTTTCTAAGACATTTCATACAGTGAAAAATAATTTTTTTTTGCGAAACTGTCTAATTCTTTTTGTTTGAAACTAACGTCATTAAAAATTGTCTAAGAAAGTTTTTTACGTACTAAAAGTGAAAATTATTGAAAAAAAATTGTCTTTTCAAAAAAATTTTTCTAAGACATTTTATACAGTGAAAAATAATTTTTTTTTGCGAAACTGTCTAATTCGTTTTGTTTGAAACTAACGTCATTAAAAATTGTCTAAGAAAGTTTTTTTACGTACTAAAAGTGAAAATTATTGAAAAAAAACTTTCTTTTCAAAAAAAATTTTCAAAGACATTTCATACAGTGAAAAATAATTTTTTTTTGCGAAACTGTCTAATTCTTTTTGTTTGAAACTAACGTCATTAAAAATTGTCTAAGAAAGTTTTTTTAAGTACTAAAAGTGAAAATTATTGAAAAAAAATTGTCTTTTCAAAAAAATTTTCTAAGACATTTCATACAGTGAAAAATAATTTTTTTTTGCTAAACTGTCTAATTCGTTTTGTTTGAAACTAACGTCATTAAAAATTGTCTAAGAAAGTTTTTTTACGCACTAAAACTGAAAATTATTGAAAAAAAATTTTCTTTTCAAAAAAATTTTTCTAACACATTTCATACAGTGAAAAATAATTTTTTTTTGCGAAACTGTCTAATTCTTTTTGTTTGAAACTAACGTCATTAAAAATTGTCTAAGAAAGTTTTTTTACGTACTAAAAGTGAAAATTATTGAAAAAAAATTTTCTTTTCAAAAAAATTTTTCTAAGACATTTCATACAGTGAAAAATAATTTTTTTTTGCGAAACTGTCTAATTCTTTTTGTTTGAAACTAACGTCATTAAAAATTGTCTAAGAAAGTTTTTTTACGTACTAAAAGTGAAAATTATTGAAAAAAATTTTCTTTTCAAGAAAAATTTTCAAAAATTTTTCTAAGACATTTCATACAGTGAAAAATAATTTTTTTTTGCGAAACTGTCTAATTCTTTTTGTTTGAAACTAACGTCATTAAAAATTGTCTAAGAAAGTTTTTTACGTACTAAAAGTGAAAATTATTGAAAAAAAATTGTCTTTTCAAAAAAATTTTTCTAAGACATTTTATACAGTGAAAAATAATTTTTTTTTGCGAAACTGTCTAATTCGTTTTGTTTGAAACTAACGTCATTAAAAATTGTCTAAGAAAGTTTTTTTACTTACTAAAAGTGAAAATTATTGAAAAAAAATTTTCTTTTTAAAAAAATTTTTCCAAGACATTTCATACAGTGAAAAATAATTTTTTTTTGCGAAACTGTCTAATTCTTTTTTTTTGAAACTAACGTCATTAAAAATTGTCTAAGAAAGTTTTTTTACGTACTAAAAGTGAAAATTATTGAAAAAAAATTGTCTTTTCAAAAAAATTTTTCTAAGACATTTCATACAGTGAAAAATATTTTTTTTTTGCGAAAATGTCTAATTCGTTTTGTTTGAAACTAACGTCATTAAAAATTGTTTAAGAAAGTTTTTTTACGTACTAAAAGTGAAAACTATTGAAAAAAAATTGTCTTTTTAATAAATATTTTCCAAGACATTTCATACAGTGAAAAATAATTTTTTTTTGCGAAACTGTCTAATTCTTTTTGTTTGAAACTAACGTCATTAAAAATTGTCTAAGAAAGTTTTTTTACGTACTAAAAGTGAAAATTATTGAAAAAAAATTGTCTTTTCAAAAAAATTTTTCTAAGACATTTCATACAGTGAAAAATAATTTTTTTTTGCGAAACTGTCTAATTCTTTTTGTTTGAAACTAACGTCATTACAAATTGTCTAAGAAAGTTTTTTTACGTACTAAAAGTGAAAATTATTGAAAAATATTGTCTTTTCCAAAAATTTTCAAAAATTTTTCTAAGACATTTCATACAGTGAAAAATAATTTTTTTTTGCGAAAGTGTTTAAATCTTTTTGTTTGAAACTAACGTCATTAAAAATTGTCTAAGAAAGTTTTTTTACGTCGTAAAAGTGAAAATTATTGAAAAAAAAATGTCTTTTGAAAAAAATTTTTCTAAGACATTTCATACAGTGAAAAATAATTTTTTTTTGCGAAACTATCCAATTCTTTTTGTTTGAAACTAACGTCATTAAAAATTGTCTAAGAAAGTTTTTTTACGTACTAAAAGTGAAAATTATTGAAAAAAAATTTTCTTTTCAAAAAAAATTTTCTAAGACATTTCATACAGTGAAAAATAATTTTTTTTTGCGAAAGTGTCTAAATCTTTTTGTTTGAAACTAACGTCATTAAAAATTGTCTAAGAAAGTTTTTTTACGTACTAAAAATGAAAATTATTGAAAAAAAAATGTCTTTTGAAAAAAATTTTTCTAAGACATTTCATACAGTGAAAAATAATTTTTTTTTGCGAAACTATCCAATTCTTTTTGTTTGAAACTAACGTCATTAAAAATTGTCTAAGAAAGTTTTTTTACGTACTAAAAGTGAAAATAATTGAAAAAAAATTTTCTTTTCAATAAAAACTTTCAAAACTTTTTTTAAGACATTTCATACAGTGAAAAAAAATTTTTTTTTGCGAAACTGTCTAATTCTTTTTGTTTGAAACTAACGTCATTAAAAATTGTCTAAGAAAGTTTTTTACGTACTAAAAGTGAAAATTATTGAAAAAAAATTGTCTTTTCAAAAAAATTTTTCTAAGACGTTTCATACAGTGAAAAATTATTTTTTTTTGCGAAACTGTCTAATTCTTTTTGTTTGAAACTAACGTCATTAAAAATTGTCTAAGAAAGTTTTTTTACGTACTAAAAGTGAAAATTATTGAAAAAAATTTTATTTTCAAAAAAATTTTTCCAAGACATTTCATACAGTGAAAAATAATTTTTTTTTCCGAAACTATCCAATTCTTTTTGTTTGAAACTAACGTCATTAAAAATTGTCTAAAAAAGTTTTTTTACGTACTAAAAGTGAAAATTATTGAAAAAAATATTCTTTTAAAAAAAAATTTTCAAAAATGTATCTAAAACATTTCATACAGTGAAAAATAATTTTTTCTTGCGAAACTGTCTAATTCTTTTTGTTTGAAACTAACGTCATTAAAAATTGTCTAAGAAAGTTTTTTTACGTACTAAAAGTGAAAATTATTGAAAAAAATTTTCTTTTCAAAAAAAATTTTCAAAAATTTTTCTAAGACATTTCATACAGTAAAAAATAATTTTTTTTTGCGAAACTGTCTAATTCTTTTTGTTTGAAACTAACGTCATTAAAAATTGTCTAAGAAAGTTTTTTTAAGTAATAAAAGTGAAAATTATTGAAAAAAAATTGTCTTTTCAAAAAAATTTTTCTAAGACATTTCATACAGTGAAAAATATTTTTTTTTTGCGAAACTGTCTAATTCTTTTTGTTTGAAACTAACGTCATTAAAAATTGTCTAAGAAAGTTTTTTTACGTACTAAAAGTGAAAATTATTGAAAAAAAATTGTCTTCAAAAAAATTTTTCTAAGACATTTCATACAGTGAAAAATAATTTTTTTTTGCGAAACTGTCTAATTCTTTTTGTTTGAAACTATCGTCATTACAAATTGTCTAAGAAAGTTTTTTTACGTACTAAAAGTGAAAATTATTGAAAAAAAATTGTCTTTTAAAAAAAATTTTTCTAAGACATTTCATACAGTGAAAAATAATTTTTTTTTGCGAAACTGTCTAATTCTTTTTGTTTGAAACTAACGTCATTAAAAATTGTATAAGAAAGTTTTTTTACGTACTAAAAGTGAAAATTATTGAAAAAAATTTTCTTTTCAAGAAAAATTTTCAAAAATTTTTCTAAGACATTTCATACAGTGAAAAATAATTTTTTTTTGCGAAACTGTCTAATTCGTTTTGTTTGAAACTAACGTCATTAAAAATTGTCTAAGAAAGTTTTTTTAAGTACTAAACGTGAAAATTATTGAAAAAAAATTGTCTTTTCAAAAAAATTTTTCTAAGACATTTTATACAGTGAAAAATAATTTTTTTTTGCGAAACTGTCTACTTCGTTTTGTTTGAAACTAACGTCATTGCAAATTGTCTAAGAAAGTTTTTTTACTTACTAAAAGTGAAAATTATTGAAAAAAAATTTTCTTTTTAAAAAAATTTTTCCAAGACATTTCATACAGTGAAAAATAATTTTTTTTTGCGAAACTGTCTAATTCGTTTTGTTTGAAACTAACGTCATTAAAAATTGTTTAAGAACGTTTTTTTACGTACTAAAAGTGAAAATTATTGAAAAAAAATTTTCTTTTTAATAAATATTTTCCAAGACATTTCATACAGTGAAAAATAATTTTTTTTTGCGAAACTGTCTAATTCTGTTTGTTTGAAACTAACGTCATTAAAAATTGTCTAAGAAAGTTTTTTTAAGTACTAAAAGTGAAAATTATTGAAAAAAAATTGTCTTTTCAAAAAAATTTTTCTAAGACATTTCATACAGTGAAAAATAATTTTTGTTTGTGAAACTGTCTAATTCGTTTTGTTTGAAACTAACGTCATTAAAAATTGTCTAAGAAAGTTTTTTTACGTACTAAAAGTGAAAATTATTGAAAAAAAATTGTCTTTTCAAAAAAATTTTTCTAAGACATTTCATACAGTGAAAAATATTTTTTTTCTTGCGAAACTGTCTAATTCTTTTTGTTTGAAACTAACGTCATTACAAATTGTCTAAGAAAGTTTTTTTACGTACTAAAAGTGAAAATTATTGAAAAAAATTTTCTTTTCTAAAAAAATTTCAAAAATTTTTCAAAGACATTTCATACAGTCAAAAATAATTTTTTTTTTCGAAACTGTCTAATTCTTTTTGTTTGAAACTAACGTCATTACAAATTGTCTAAGAAAGTTTTTTTACGTACTAAAAGTGAAAATTATTGAAAAAAATTGTCTTTTCAAAAAAAATTTTCAAAAATTTTTCTAAGACATTTCATACAGTGAAAAATAATTTTTTTTTGCGAAACTGTCTAATTCTTTTTGTTTGAAACTAACGTCATTAAAAATTGTCTAAGAAAGCTTTTTTACGTACTAAAAGTGAAAATAATTGAAAAAAAATTTTCTTTTTAATAAAAATTTTCAAAACTTTTTTTAAGACATTTCATACTGTGAAAAATAATTTTTTTTTGCGAAACTGTCTAATTCTTTTTGTTTGAAACTAACGTCATTAAAAATTGTCTAAGAAAGTTTTTTTACGTACTAAAAGTGAAAATTATTGAAAAAAATTTTCTTTTCAAAAAAATTTTTCTAAGACATTTCATACAGTGAAAAATAATTTTTTTTTGCGAAACTGTCTAATTCTTTTTGTTTGAAACTAACGTCATTAAAAATTGTCTAAGAAAGTTTTTTTACGTACTAAAAGTGAAAGTTATTGAAAAAAAATTATCTTTTCAAAAAAATTTTTCTAAGACATTTCATACAGTGAAAAATAATTTTTTTTTGCGAAACTGTCTAATTCTTTTTGTTTGAAACTAACGTCATTAAAAATTGTCTAAGAAAGTTTTTTTACGTACTAAAAGTGAAAATTATTGAAAAAAATTTTCTTTTCAAGAAAAATTTTCAAAAATTTTTCTAAGACATTTCATACAGTGAAAAATAATTTTTTTTTGCGAAACTGTCTAATTCTTTTTGTTTGAAACTAACGTCATTAAAAATTGTCTAAGAAAGTTTTTTTAAGTACTAAAAGTGAAAATTATTGAAAAAAAATTGTCTTTTCAAAAAAATTTTTCTAAGACATTTCATACAGTGAAAAATAATTTTTTTTTGCGAAACTGTCTAATTCTTTTTGTTTGAAACTAACGTCATTAAAAATTGTCTAAGAAAGCTTTTTTACTTACTAAAAGTGAAAATTATTGAAAAAAAATTGTCTTTTCAAAAAAATTTTTCTAAGACATTTCATACAGTGAAAAATAATTTTTTTTTGCGAAACTGTCTAATTCGTTTTGTTTGAAACTAACGTCATTAAAAATTGTCTAAGAAAGTTTTTTTACGTACTAAAAGTGAAAATTATTGAAAAAAAATTGTCTTTTCAAAAAAATTTTTCTAAGACATTTCATACAGTGAAAAATAATTTTTTTTTGCGAAACTGTCTAATTCTTTTTGTTTGAAACTAACGTCATTAAAAATTGTCTAAGAAAGTTTTTTTACGTACTAAAAGTGAAAATTATTGAAAAAAAATTGTCTTTTCAAAAAAATTTTTCCAAGACATTTCATATAGTGAAAAATAATTTTTTTTTGCGAAACTGTCTAATTTTTTTTGTTTGAAACTAACGTCATTAAAAATTGTCTAAGAAAGTTTTTTTACGTACTAAAAGTGAAAATTATTGAAAAAAAATTGTCTTTTCAAAAAAATTTTTCTAAGACATTTCATACAGTGAAAAATATTTTTTTTCTTGCGAAACTGTCTAATTCTTTTTGTTTGAAACTAACGTCATTACAAATTGTCTAAGAAAGTTTTTTTACGTACTAAAAGTGAAAATTATTGAAAAAAATTTTCTTTTCTAAAAAAATTTCAAAAATTTTTCAAAGACATTTCATACAGTCAAAAATAATTTTTTTTTTCGAAACTGTCTAATTCTTTTTGTTTGAAACTAACGTCATTACAAATTGTCTAAGAAAGTTTTTTTACGTACTAAAAGTGAAAATTATTGAAAAAAATTGTCTTTTCAAAAAAAATTTTCAAAAATTTTTCTAAGACATTTCATACAGTGAAAAATAATTTTTTTTTGCGAAACTGTCTAATTCTTTTTGTTTGAAACTAACGTCATTAAAAATTGTCTAAGAAAGCTTTTTTACGTACTAAAAGTGAAAATAATTGAAAAAAAATTTTCTTTTTAATAAAAATTTTCAAAACTTTTTTTAAGACATTTCATACTGTGAAAAATAATTTTTTTTTGCGAAACTGTCTAATTCTTTTTGTTTGAAACTAACGTCATTAAAAATTGTCTAAGAAAGTTTTTTTACGTACTAAAAGTGAAAATTATTGAAAAAAAACTTTCTTTTCAAAAAAAATTTTCAAAGACATTTCATACAGTGAAAAATAATTTTTTTTTGCGAAACTGTCTAATTCTTTTTGTTTGAAACTAACGTCATTAAAAATTGTCTAAGAAAGTTTTTTTAAGTAATAAAAGTGAAAATTATTGAAAAAAAATTGTCTTTTCAAAAAAATTTTTCTAAGACATTTCATACAGTGAAAAATAATTTTTTTTTGCGAAACTGTCTAATTCGTTTTGTTTGAAACTAACGTCATTAAAAATTGTCTAAGAAAATTTTTTTACGTACTAAAAGTGAAAATTATTGAAAAAAAATTTTCTTTTCAAAAAAATTTTTCTAAGACATTTCATACAGTGAAAAATAATTTTTTTTTGCGAAACCGTCTAATTCTTTTTGTTTGAAACTAACGTCATTAAAAATTGTCTAAGAAAGTTTTTTTACGTACTAAAAGTGAAAATTATTGAAAACAAATTGTCTTTTCAAAAAAATTTTTCTAAGACATTTCATACAGTGAAAAATAATTTTTTTTTGCGAAACTGTCTAATTCTTTTTGTTTGAAACTAACGTCATTAAAAATTGTCTAAGAAAGTTTTTTTACGTACTAAAAGTGAAAATTATTGAAAAAAATTTTGTTTTCAAGAAAAATTTTCAAAAATTTTTCTAAGACATTTCATACAGTGAAAAATAATTTTTTTTTGAGAACCTGTCTAATTCTTTTTGTTTGAAACTAACGTCATTAAAAATTGTCTAAGAAAGTTTTTTTAAGTACTAAAAGTGAAAATTATTGAAAAAAAATTGTCTTTTCAAAAAAATTTTTCTAAGACATTTCATACAGTGAAAAATAATTTTTTTTTGAGAAATTGTCTAATTCTTTTTGTTTGAAACTAACGTCATTAAAAACTGTCTAAGAAAGTTTTTTTACGTACTAAAAGTGAAAATTATTGAAAAAAAATTGTCTTTTCAAAAAAATTTTTGTAAGACATTTCATACAGTGAAAAATAATTTTTTTTTGCGAAACTGTCTAATTCGTTTTGTTTGAAACTAACGTCATTAAAAATTGTCTAAGAAAGTTTTTTTACGTACTAAAAGTGAAAATTATTAAAAAAAAATTGTCTTTTCAAAAAAATTTTTCTAAGACATTTCATACAGTGAAAAATAATTTTTTTTTGCGAAACTGTCTAATTTTTTTTGTTTGAAACTAACGTCATTAAAAATTGTCTAAGAAAGTTTTTTTAAGTACTAAAAGTGAAAATTATTGAAAAAAAATTGTCTTTTCAAAAAAATTTTTCTAAGACATTTCATACAGTGAAAAATAATTTTTGTTTGTGAAACTGTCTAATTCGTTTTGTTTGAAACTAACGACATTAAAAATTGTCTAAGAAAGTTTTTTTACGTACTAAAAGTGAAAATTATTGAAAAAAAATTGTCTTTTCAAAAAAATTTTTCTAAGACATTTCATACAGTGAAAAATAATTTTTTTTTGCGAAACTGTCTAATTCTTTTTGTTTGAAACTAACGTCATTAAAAATTGTCTAAGAAAGTTTTTTTACGTACTAAAAGTGAAAATTATTGAAAAAAAATTGTCTTTTCAAAAAAATTTTTCTAAGACATTTCATACAGTGAAAAATAATTTTTTTTTGCGAAACTGTCTAATTCTTTATGTTTGAAACTAACGTCATTAAAAATTGTCTAAGAAAGTTTTTTTACGTACTAAAAGTGAAAATTATTGAAAAAAATTTTCTTTTCAAGAAAAATTTTCAAAAATTTTTCTAAGACATTTCATACAGTGAAAAATAATTTTTTTTTGCGAAACTGTCTAATTCTTTTTGTTTGAAACTAACGTCATTAAAAATTGTCTAAGAATGTTTTTTTAAGTACTAAAAGTGAAAATTATTGAAAAAAAATTGTCTTTTCAAAAAAATTTTTCTAAGACATTTCATACAGTGAAAAATAATTTTTTTTTGCGAAACTGTCTAATTCGTTTTGTTTGAAACTAACGTCATTAAAAATTGTCTAAGAAAGTTTTTTTACGTACTAAAACTGAAAATTTCTGAAAAAAAATTTTCTTTTCAAAAAAATTTTTCTAAGACATTTCATACAGTGAAAAATATTTTTTTTTTTGCGAAACTGTCTAATTCTTTTTGTTTGAAACTAACGTCATTACAAATTGTCTAAGAAAGTTTTTTTACGTACTAAAAGTGAAAATTATTGAAAAAAATTGTCTTTTCAAAAAAAATTTTCAAAAATTTTTCTAAGACATTTCATACAGTGAAAAATTATTTTTTTTTGCGAAACTGTCTAATTCTTTTTGTTTGAAACTAACGTCATTAAAAATTGTCTAAGAAAGTTTTTTTACGTACTAAAAGTGAAAATTATTGAAAAAAATTGTCTTTTCAAAAAAAATTTTCAAAAATTTTTCTAAGACATTTCATACAGTGAAAAATAATTTTTTTTTGCGAAACTGTCTAATTTTTTTTGTTTGAAACTAACGTCATTAAAAATTGTCTAAGAAAGTTTTTTTACGTACTAAAAGTGAAAATAATTGAAAAAAAATTTTCTTTTCAATAAAAACTTTCAAAACTTTTTTTAAGACATTTCATACAGTGAAAAAAAATTTTTTTTTGCGAAACTGTCTAATTCTTTTTGTTTGAAACTAACGTCATTAAAAATTGTCTAAGAAAGTTTTTTTACGTACTAAAAGTGAAAATTATTGAAAAAAAACTTTCTTTTCAAAAAAAATTTTCAAAGACATTTCATACAGTGAAAAATAATTTTTTTTTGCGAAACTGTCTAATTCTTTTTGTTTGAAACTAACGTCATTAAAAATTGTCTAAGAAAGTTTTTTTAAGTACTAAAAGTGAAAATTATTGAAAAAAAATTGTCTTTTCAAAAAAATTTTTCTAAGTTATTTCATACAGTGAAAAATAATTTTTTTTTGCTAAACTGTCTAATTCGTTTTGTTTGAAACTAACGTCATTAAAAATTGTCTAAGAAAGTTTTTTTACGTACTAAAACTGAAAATTATTGAAAAAAAATTTTCTTTTCAAAAAAATTTTTCTAACACATTTCATATAGTGAAAAATAATTTTTTTTTGCGAAACTGTCTAATTCTTTTTGTTTGAAACTAACGTCATTAAAAATTGTCTAAGAAAGTTTTTTTACGTACTAAAAGTGAAAATTATTGAAAAAAAATTTTCTTTTCAAAAAAATTTTTCTAAGACATTTCATACAGTGAAAAATAATTTTTTTTTGCGAAACTGTCTAATTCTTTTTGTTTGAAACTATCGTCATTAAAAATTGTCTAAGAAAGTTTTTTTACGTACTAAAAGTGAAAATTATTGAAAAAAATTTTCTTTTCAAGAAAAATTTTTCTAAGACATTTCATACAGTGAAAAATAATTTTTTTTGCGAAACTGTCTAATTCTGTTTGTTTGAAACTAACGTCATTAAAAATTGTCTAAGAACGTTTTTTTAAGTACTAAAAGTGAAAATTATTGAAAAAAAATTGTCTTTTCAAAAAAATTTTTCTAAGACATTTCATACAGTGAAAAATAATTTTTGTTTGTGAAACTGTCTAATTCGTTTTGTTTGAAACTAACGTCATTAAAAATTGTCTAAGAAAGTTTTTTTACGTACTAAAAGTGAAAATTATTGAAAAATATTGTCTTTTCAAAAAAATTTTCAAAAATTTTTCTAAGACATTTCATACAGTGAAAAATAATTTTTTTTTGCGAAAGTGTCTAAATCTTTTTGTTTGAAACTAACGTCATTAAAAATTGTCTAAGAAAGTTTTTTTACGTCGTAAAAGTGAAAATTATTGAAAAAAAAATGTCTTTTGAAAAAAATTTTTCTAAGACATTTCATACAGTGAAAAATAATTTTTTTTTGCGAAACTATCCAATTCTTTTTGTTTGAAACTAACGTCATTAAAAATTGTCTAAGAAAGTTTTTTTACGTACTAAAAGTGAAAATTATTGAAAAAAAATTTTCTTTTCAAAAAAATTTTTCTAAGACATTTCATACAGTGAAAAATAATTTTTTTTTGCGAAAGTGTCTAAATCTTTTTGTTTGAAACTAACGTCATTAAAAATTGTTTAAGAAAGTTTTTTTACGTACTAAAAATGAAAATTATTGAAAAAAAAATGTCTTTTGAAAAAAATTTTTCTAAGACATTTCATACAGTGAAAAATAATTTTTTTTTGCGAAACTATCCAATTCTTTTTGTTTGAAACTAACGTCATTAAAAATTGTCTAAGAAAGTTTTTTTACGTACTAAAAGTGAAAATAATTGAAAAAAAATTTTCTTTTCAATAAAAACTTTCAAAACTTTTTTTAAGACATTTCATACAGTGAAAAAAAATTTTTTTTTGCGAAACTGTCTAATTCTTTTTGTTTGAAACTAACGTCATTAAAAATTGTCTAAGAAAGTTTTTTTACGTACTAAAACTGAAAATTATTGAAAAAAAATTTTCTTTTCAAAAAAATTTTTCTAACACATTTCATACAGTGAAAAATAATTTTTTTTTGCGAAACTGTCTAATTCTTTTTGTTTGAAACTAACGTCATTACAAATTGTCTAAGAAAGTTTTTTTACGTACTAAAAGTGAAAATTATTGAAAAAAATTGTCTTTTCAAAAAAATTTTCAAAAATTTTTCTAAGACATTTCATACAGTGAAAAATAATTTTTTTTTGTGAAAGTGTCTAAATCTTTTTGTTTGAAACTAACGTCATTAAAAATTGTCTAAGAAAGTTTTTTTACGTCGTAAAAGTGAAAATTATTGAAAAAAAAATGTCTTTTGAAAAAAATTTTTCTAAGACATTTCATACAGTGAAAATATAATTTTTTTTTGCGAAACTATCCAATTCTTTTTGTTTGAAACTAACGTCATTAAAAATTGTCTAAGAAAGTTTTTTTACGTACTAAAAGTGAAAATTATTGAAAGAAAATTTTCTTTTCAAAAAAATTTTTCTAAGACATTTCATACAGTGAAAAATAATTTTTTTTTGCGAAAGTGTCTAAATCTTTTTGTTTGAAACTAACGTCATTAAAAATTGTTTAAGAAAGTTTTTTTACGTACTAAAAGTGAAAATTATTGAAAAAAATTTTCTTTTCCAAAAAAATTTTCAAAAATTTTTTTAAGACATTTCATACAGTGAAAAATAATTTTTTTTTGCGAAACTGTCTAATTCTTTTTGTTTGAAACTAACGTCATTAAAAATTGTCTAAGAAAGTTTTTTTTACGTACTAAAAGTGAAAATTATTGAAAAAAATTGTCTTTTTAAAAAAAATTTTCTAAGACATTTCATACAGTCAAAAATAATTTTTTTTTGCGAAACTGTCTAATTCTTTTTGTTTGAAACTAACGTCATTGCAAATTGTCTAAGAAAGTTTTTTTACGTACTAAAAGTGAAAATTATTGAAAAAAATTGTCTTTTCAAAAATAATTTTCAAAAATTTTTCTAAGACATTTCATACAGTGAAAAATAATTTTTTTTTGCGAAACTGTCTAATTCTTTTTGTTTGAAACTAACGTCATTACAAATTGTCTAAGAAAGTTTTTTTACGTACTAAAAGTGAAAATTATTGAAAAAAATTGTCTTTTCAAAAAAAATTTTCAAAAATTTTTCTAAGACATTTCATACAGTGAAAAATAATTTTTTTTTGCGAAACTGTCTAATTCTTTTTGTTTGAAACTAACGTCAATAAAAATTGTCTAAGAAAGTTTTTTTACGTACTAAAAGTGAAAATTATTGAAAAAAAATTGTCTTTTCAAAAAAATTTTTCTAAGACATTTCATACAGTGAAAAATATTTTTTTTTTGCGAAACTGTCTAATTCTTTTTGTTTGAAACTAACGTCATTAAAAATTGTCTAAGAAAGTTTTTTTACGTACTAAAAGTGAAAATTATTGAAAAAAAATTGTCTTCAAAAAAATTTTTCTAAGACATTTCATACAGTGAAAAATAATTTTTTTTTGCGAAACTGTCTAATTCTTTTTGTTTGAAACTATCGTCATTACAAATTGTCTAAGAAAGTTTTTTTACGTACTAAAAGTGAAAATTATTGAAAAAAAATTGTCTTTTAAAAAAAATTTTTCTAAGACATTTCATACAGTGAAAAATAATTTTTTTTTGCGAAACTGTCTAATTCTTTTTGTTTGAAACTAACGTCATTAAAAATTGTATAAGAAAGTTTTTTTACGTACTAAAAGTGAAAATTATTGAAAAAAATTTTCTTTTCAAGAAAAATTTTCAAAAATTTTTCTAAGACATTTCATACAGTGAAAAATAATTTTTTTTTGCGAAACTGTCTAATTCGTTTTGTTTGAAACTAACGTCATTAAAAATTGTCTAAGAAAGTTTTTTTAAGTACTAAACGTGAAAATTATTGAAAAAAAATTGTCTTTTCAAAAAAATTTTTCTAAGACATTTTATACAGTGAAAAATAATTTTTTTTTGCGAAACTGTCTAATTCGTTTTGTTTGAAACTAACGTCATTGCAAATTGTCTAAGAAAGTTTTTTTACTTACTAAAAGTGAAAATTATTGAAAAAAAATTGTCTTTTCAAAAAAATTTTTCTAAGACATTTCATACAGTGAAAAATAATTTTTGTTTGTGAAACTGTCTAATTCGTTTTGTTTGAAACTAACGTCATTAAAAATTGTCTAAGAAAGTTTTTTTACGTACTAAAAGTGAAAATTATTGAAAAAAAATTGTCTTTTCAAAAAAATTTTTCTAAGACATTTCATACAGTGAAAAATATTTTTTTTCTTGCGAAACTGTCTAATTCTTTTTGTTTGAAACTAACGTCATTACAAATTGTCTAAGAAAGTTTTTTTACGTACTAAAAGTGAAAATTATTGAAAAAAATTTTCTTTTCTAAAAAAATTTCAAAAATTTTTCAAAGACATTTCATACAGTCAAAAATAATTTTTTTTTTCGAAACTGTCTAATTCTTTTTGTTTGAAACTAACGTCATTACAAATTGTCTAAGAAAGTTTTTTTACGTACTAAAAGTGAAAATTATTGAAAAAAATTTTCTTTTCAAGAAAAATTTTCAAAAATTTTTCTAAGACATTTCATACAGTGAAAAATAATTTTTTTTTGCGAAACTGTCTAATTCTTTTTGTTTGAAACTAACGTCATTAAAAATTGTCTAAGAAAGCTTTTTTACGTACTAAAAGTGAAAATAATTGAAAAAAAATTTTCTTTTTAATAAAAATTTTCAAAACTTTTTTTAAGACATTTCATACTGTGAAAAATAATTTTTTTTTGCGAAACTGTCTAATTCTTTTTGTTTGAAACTAACGTCATTAAAAATTGTCTAAGAAAGTTTTTTTACGTACTAAAAGTGAAAATTATTGAAAAAAATTTTCTTTTCAAAAAAATTTTTCTAAGACATTTCATACAGTGAAAAATAATTTTTTTTTGCGAAACTGTCTAATTCTTTTTGTTTGAAACTAACGTCATTAAAAATTGTCTAAGAAAGTTTTTTTACGTACTAAAAGTGAAAATTATTGAAAAAAAATTATCTTTTCAAAAAAATTTTTCTAAGACATTTCATACAGTGAAAAATAATTTTTTTTTGCGAAACTGTCTAATTCTTTTTGTTTGAAACTAACGTCATTAAAAATTGTCTAAGAAAGTTTTTTTACGTACTAAAAGTGAAAATTATTGAAAAAAATTTTCTTTTCAAGAAAAATTTTCAAAAATTTTTCTAAGACATTTCATACAGTGAAAAATAATTTTTTTTTGCGAAACTGTCTAATTCTTTTTGTTTGAAACTAACGTCATTAAAAATTGTCTAAGAAAGTTTTTTTAAGTACTAAAAGTGAAAGTTATTGAAAAAAAATTGTCTTTTCAAAAAAATTTTTCTAAGACATTTCATACAGTGAAAAATAATTTTTTTTTGCGAAACTGTCTAATTCTTTTTGTTTGAAACTAACGTCATTAAAAATTGTCTAAGAAAGTTCTTTTACGCACTAAAAGTGAAAATTATTGAAAAAAAATTGTCTTTTCAAAAAAATTTTTCTAAGACATTTCATACAGTGAAAAATAATTTTTTTTTGCGAAACTGTCTAATTCGTTTTGTTTGAAACTAACGTCATTAAAAATTGTCTAAGAAAGTTTTTTTACGTACTAAAAGTGAAAATTATTGAAAAAAAATTAACTTTTCAAAAAAATTTTTCTAAGACATTTCATACAGTGAAAAATAATTTTTTTTTGCGAAACTGTCTAATTCTTTTTGTTTGAAACTAACGTCATTAAAAATTGTCTAAGAAAGTTTTTTTACGTACTAAAAGTGAAAATTATTGAAAAAAAATTGTCTTTTCAAAAAAATTTTTCCAAGACATTTCATATAGTGAAAAATAATTTTTTTTTGCGAAACTGTCTAATTTTTTTTGTTTGAAACTAACGTCATTAAAAATTGTCTAAGAAAGTTTTTTTAAGTACTAAACGTGAAAATTATTGAAAAAAAATTGTCTTTTCAAAAAAATTTTTCTAAGACATTTTATACAGTGAAAAATAATTTTTTTTTGCGAAACTGTCTAATTCGTTTTGTTTGAAACTAACGTCATTGCAAATTGTCTAAGAAAGTTTTTTTACTTACTAAAAGTGAAAATTATTGAAAAAAAATTGTCTTTTCAAAAAAATTTTTCTAAGACATTTCATACAGTGAAAAATAATTTTTGTTTGTGAAACTGTCTAATTCGTTTTGTTTGAAACTAACGTCATTAAAAATTGTCTAAGAAAGTTTTTTTACGTACTAAAAGTGAAAATTATTGAAAAAAAATTGTCTTTTCAAAAAAATTTTTCTAAGACATTTCATACAGTGAAAAATATTTTTTTTCTTGCGAAACTGTCTAATTCTTTTTGTTTGAAACTAACGTCATTACAAATTGTCTAAGAAAGTTTTTTTACGTACTAAAAGTGAAAATTATTGAAAAAAATTTTCTTTTCTAAAAAAATTTCAAAAATTTTTCAAAGACATTTCATACAGTCAAAAATAATTTTTTTTTTCGAAACTGTCTAATTCTTTTTGTTTGAAACTAACGTCATTACAAATTGTCTAAGAAAGTTTTTTTACGTACTAAAAGTGAAAATTATTGAAAAAAATTGTCTTTTCAAAAAAAATTTCAAAAATTTTTCTAAGACATTTCATACAGTGAAAAATAATTTTTTTTTGCGAAACTGTCTAATTCTTTTTGTTTGAAACTAACGTCATTAAAAATTGTCTAAGAAAGCTTTTTTACGTACTAAAAGTGAAAATAATTGAAAAAAAATTTTCTTTTTAATAAAAATTTTCAAAACTTTTTTTAAGACATTTCATACTGTGAAAAATAATTTTTTTTTGCGAAACTGTCTAATTCTTTTTGTTTGAAACTAACGTCATTAAAAATTGTCTAAGAAAGTTTTTTTACGTACTAAAAGTGAAAATTATTGAAAAAAATTTTCTTTTCAAAAAAATTTTTCTAAGACATTTCATACAGTGAAAAATAATTTTTTTTTGCGAAACTGTCTAATTCTTTTTGTTTGAAACTAACGTCATTAAAAATTGTCTAAGAAAGTTTTTTTACGTACTAAAAGTGAAAATTATTGAAAAAAAATTATCTTTTCAAAAAAATTTTTCTAAGACATTTCATACAGTGAAAAATAATTTTTTTTTGCGAAACTGTCTAATTCTTTTTGTTTGAAACTAACGTCATTAAAAATTGTCTAAGAAAGTTTTTTTACGTACTAAAAGTGAAAATTATTGAAAAAAATTTTCTTTTCAAGAAAAATTTTCAAAAATTTTTCTAAGACATTTCATACAGTGAAAAATAATTTTTTTTGCGAAACTGTCTAATTCTTTTTGTTTGAAACTAACGTCATTAAAAATTGTCTAAGAAAGTTTTTTTAAGTACTAAAAGTGAAAATTATTGAAAAAAAATTGTCTTTTCAAAAAAATTTTTCTAAGACATTTCATACAGTGAAAAATAATTTTTTTTTGCGAAACTGTCTAATTCTTTTTGTTTGAAACTAACGTCATTAAAAATTGTCTAAGAAAGTTCTTTTACGCACTAAAAGTGAAAATTATTGAAAAAAAATTGTCTTTTCAAAAAAATTTTTCTAAGACATTTCATACAGTGAAAAATAATTTTTTTTTGCGAAACTGTCTAATTCGTTTTGTTTGAAACTAACGTCATTAAAAATTGTCTAAGAAAGTTTTTTTACGTACTAAAAGTGAAAATTATTGAAAAAAAATTAACTTTTCAAAAAAATTTTTCTAAGACATTTCATACAGTGAAAAATAATTTTTTTTTGCGAAACTGTCTAATTCTTTTTGTTTGAAACTAACGTCATTAAAAATTGTCTAAGAAAGTTTTTTTACGTACTAAAAGTGAAAATTATTGAAAAAAAATTGTCTTTTCAAAAAAATTTTTCCAAGACATTTCATATAGTGAAAAATAATTTTTTTTTGCGAAACTGTCTAATTTTTTTTGTTTGAAACTAACGTCATTAAAAATTGTCTAAGAAAGTTTTTTTACGTACTAAAAGTGAAAATTATTGAAAAAAAATTGTCTTTTCAAAAAAATTTTTCTAAGACATTTCATACAGTGAAAAATATTTTTTTTCTTGCGAAACTGTCTAATTCTTTTTGTTTGAAACTAACGTCATTACAAATTGTCTAAGAAAGTTTTTTTACGTACTAAAAGTGAAAATTATTGAAAAAAATTTTCTTTTCTAAAAAAATTTCAAAAATTTTTCAAAGACATTTCATACAGTCAAAAATAATTTTTTTTTTCGAAACTGTCTAATTCTTTTTGTTTGAAACTAACGTCATTACAAATTGTCTAAGAAAGATTTTTTACGTACTAAAAGTGAAAATTATTGAAAAAAATTGTCTTTTCAAAAAAAATTTTCAAAAATTTTTCTAAGACATTTCATACAGTGAAAAATAATTTTTTTTTGCGAAACTGTCTAATTCTTTTTGTTTGAAACTAACGTCATTAAAAATTGTCTAAGAAAGCTTTTTTACGTACTAAAAGTGAAAATAATTGAAAAAAAATTTTCTTTTTAATAAAAATTTTCAAAACTTTTTTTAAGACATTTCATACTGTGAAAAATAATTTTTTTTTTCGAAACTGTCTAATTCTTTTTGTTTGAAACTAACGTCATTAAAAATTGTCTAAGAAAGTTTTTTTACGTACTAAAAGTGAAAATTATTGAAAAAAAACTTTCTTTTCAAAAAAAATTTTCAAAGACATTTCATACAGTGAAAAATAATTTTTTTTTGCGAAACTGTCTAATTCTTTTTGTTTGAAACTAACGTCATTAAAAATTGTCTAAGAAAGTTTTTTTAAGTAATAAAAGTGAAAATTATTGAAAAAAAATTGTCTTTTCAAAAAAATTTTTCTAAGACATTTCATACAGTGAAAAATAATTTTTTTTTGCGAAACTGTCTAATTCGTTTTTTTTGAAACTAACGTCATTAAAAATTGTCTAAGAAAATTTTTTTACGTACTAAAAGTGAAAATTATTGAAAAAAAATTTTCTTTTCAAAAAAATTTTTCTAAGACATTTCATACAGTGAAAAATAATTTTTTTTTGCGAAACCGTCTAATTCTTTTTGTTTGAAACTAACGTCATTAAAAATTGTCTAAGAAAGTTTTTTTACGTACTAAAAGTGAAAATTATTGAAAAAAAATTGTCTTTTCAAAAAAATTTTTCTAAGACATTTCATACAGTGAAAAATAATTTTTTTTTGCGAAACTGTCTAATTCTTTTTGTTTGAAACTAACGTCATTAAAAATTGTCTAAGAAAGTTTTTTTACGTACTAAAAGTGAAAATTATTGAAAAAAATTTTGTTTGAAAGAAAAATTTTCAAAAATTTTTCTAAGACATTTCATACAGTGAAAAATAATTTTTTTTTGAGAACCTGTCTAATTCTTTTTGTTTGAAACTAACGTCATTAAAAATTGTCTAAGAAAGTTTTTTTAAGTACTAAAAGTGAAAATTATTGAAAAAAAATTGTCTTTTCAAAAAAATTTTTCTAAGACATTTCATACAGTGAAAAATAATTTTTTTTTGAGAAACTGTCTAATTCTTTTTGTTTGAAACTAACGTCATTAAAAATTGTCTAAGAAAGTTTTTTTACGTACTAAAAGTGAAAATTATTGAAAAAAAATTGTCTTTTCAAAAAAATTTTTCCAAGACATTTCATACAGTGAAAAATAATTTTTTTTTGCGAAACTGTCTAATTCGTTTTGTTTGAAACTAACGTCATTAAAAATTGTCTAAGAAAGTTTTTTTACGTACTAAAAGTGAAAATTATTAAAAAAAAATTGTCTTTTCAAAAAAATTTTTCTAAGACATTTCATACAGTGAAAAATAATTTTTTTTTGCGAAACTGTCTAATTTTTTTTGTTTGAAACTAACGTCATTAAAAATTGTCTAAGAAAGTTTTTTTAAGTACTAAAAGTGAAAATTATTGAAAAAAAATTGTCTTTTCAAAAAAATTTTTCTAAGACATTTCATACAGTGAAAAATAATTTTTGTTTGTGAAACTGTCTAATTCGTTTTGTTTGAAACTAACGACATTAAAAATTGTCTAAGAAAGTTTTTTTACGTACTAAAAGTGAAAATTATTGAAAAAAAATTGTCTTTTCAAAAAAATTTTTCTAAGACATTTCATACAGTGAAAAATAATTTTTTTTTGCGAAACTGTCTAATTCTTTTTGTTTGAAACTAACGTCATTAAAAATTGTCTAAGAAAGTTTTTTTACGTACTAAAAGTGAAAATTATTGAAAAAAAATTGTCTTTTCAAAAAAATTTTTCTAAGACATTTCATACAGTGAAAAATAATTTTTTTTTGCGAAACTGTCTAATTCTTTTTGTTTGAAACTAACGTCATTAAAAATTGTCTAAGAAAGTTTTTTTACGTACTAAAAGTGAAAATTATTGAAAAAAATTTTCTTTTCAAGAAAAATTTTCAAAAATTTTTCTAAGACATTTCATACAGTGAAAAATAATTTTTTTTTGCGAAACTGTCTAATTCTTTTTGTTTGAAACTAACGTCATTAAAAATTGTCTAAGAATGTTTTTTTAAGTACTAAAAGTGAAAATTATTGAAAAAAAATTGTCTTTTCAAAAAAATTTTTCTAAGACATTTCATACAGTGAAAAACAATTTTTTTTTGCGAAACTGTCTAATTCGTTTTGTTTGAAACTAACGTCATTAAAAATTGTCTAAGAAAGTTTTTTTACGTACTAAAACTGAAAATTATTGAAAAAAAATTTTCTTTTCAAAAAAATTTTTCTAAGACATTTCATACAGTGAAAAATATTTTTTTTTTTGCGAAACTGTCTAATTCTTTTTGTTTGAAACTAACGTCATTACAAATTGTCTAAGAAAGTTTTTTTACGTACTAAAAGTGAAAATTATTGAAAAAAATTGTCTTTTCAAAAAAAATTTTCAAAAATTTTTCTAAGACATTTCATACAGTGAAAAATTATTTTTTTTTGCGAAACTGTCTAATTCTTTTTGTTTGAAACTAACGTCATTAAAAATTGTCTAAGAAAGTTTTTTTACGTACTAAAAGTGAAAATTATTGAAAAAAATTGTCTTTTCAAAAAAAATTTTCAAAAATTTTTCTAAGACATTTCATACAGTGAAAAATAATTTTTTTTTGCGAAACTGTCTAATTTTTTTTGTTTGAAACTAACGTCATTAAAAATTGTCTAAGAAAGTTTTTTTACGTACTAAGAGTGAAAATAATTGAAAAAAAATTTTCTTTTCAATAAAAACTTTCAAAACTTTTTTTAAGACATTTCATACAGTGAAAAATAATTTTTTTTTGCGAAACTGTCTAATTCTTTTTGTTTGAAACTAACGTCATTAAAAATTGTCTAAGAAAGTTTTTTTACGTACTAAAAGTGAAAATTATTGAAAAAAAACTTTCTTTTCAAAAAAAATTTTCAAAGACATTTCATACAGTGAAAAATAATTTTTTTTTGCGAAACTGTCTAATTCTTTTTGTTTGAAACTAACGTCATTAAAAATTGTCTAAGAAAGTTTTTTTAAGTACTAAAAGTGAAAATTATTGAAAAAAAATTGTCTTTTCAAAAAAATTTTTCTAAGACATTTCATACAGTGAAAAATAATTTTTTTTTGCTAAACTGTCTAATTCGTTTTGTTTGAAACTAACGTCATTAAAAATTGTCTAAGAAAGTTTTTTTACGCACTAAAACTGAAAATTATTGAAAAAAGATTTTCTTTTCAAAAAAATTTTTCTAACACATTTCATACAGTGAAAAATAATTTTTTTTTGCGAAACTGTCTAATTCTTTTTGTTTGAAACTAACGTCATTAAAAATTGTCTAAGAAAGTTTTTTTACGTACTAAAAGTGAAAATTATTGAAAAAAAATTGTCTTTTCAAAAAAATTTTTCTAAGACATTTCATACAGTGAAAAATAATTTTTTTTTGCGAAACTGTCTAATTCTTTTTGTTTGAAACTAACGTCATTAAAAATTGTCAAAGAAAGTTTTTTTACGTACTAAAAGTGAAAATTATTGAAAAAAATTTTCTTTTCAAGAAAAATTTTCAAAAATTTTTCTAAGACATTTCATACAGTGAAAAATAATTTTTTTTTGCGAAACTGTCTAATTCTTTTTGTTTGAAACTAACGTCATTAAAAATTGTCTAAGAAAGTTTTTTACGTACTAAAAGTGAAAATTATTGAAAAAAAATTGTCTTTTCAAAAAAATTTTTCTAAGACATTTTATACAGTGAAAAATAATTTTTTTTTGCGAAACTGTCTAATTCGTTTTGTTTGAAACTAACGTCATTAAAAATTGTCTAAGAAAGTTTTTTTACTTACTAAAAGTGAAAATTATTGAAAAAAAATTTTCTTTTTAAAAAAATTTTTCCAAGACATTTCATACAGTGAAAAATAATTTTTTTTTGCGAAACTGTCTAATTCTTTTTTTTTGAAACTAACGTCATTAAAAATTGTCTAAGAAAGTTTTTTTACGTACTAAAAGTGAAAATTATTGAAAAAAAATTGTCTTTTCAAAAAAATTTTTCTAAGACATTTCATACAGTGAAAAATATTTTTTTTTTGCGAAAATGTCTAATTCGTTTTGTTTGAAACTAACGTCATTAAAAATTGTTTAAGAAAGTTTTTTTACGTACTAAAAGTGAAAACTATTGAAAAAAAATTTTCTTTTTAATAAATATTTTCCAAGACATTTCATACAGTGAAAAATAATTTTTTTTTGCGAAACTGTCTAATTCTTTTTGTTTGAAACTAACGTCATTAAAAATTGTCTAAGAAAGTTTTTTTACGTACTAAAAGTGAAAATTATTGAAAAAAAATTGTCTTTTCAAAAAAATTTTTCTAAGACATTTCATACAGTGAAAAATAATTTTTTTTTGCGAAACTGTCTAATTCTTTTTGTTTGAAACTAACGTCATTACAAATTGTCTAAGAAAGTTTTTTTACGTACTAAAAGTGAAAATTATTGAAAAATATTGTCTTTTCAAAAAAATTTTCAAAAATTTTTCTAAGACATTTCATACAGTGAAAAATAATTTTTTTTTGCGAAAGTGTCTAAATCTTTTTGTTTGAAACTAACGTCATTAAAAATTGTCTAAGAAAGTTTTTTTACGTCGTAAAAGTGAAAATTATTGAAAAAAAAATGTCTTTTGAAAAAATTTTTCTAAGACATTTCATACAGTGAAAAATAATTTTTTTTTGCGAAACTATCCAATTCTTTTTGTTTGAAACTAACGTCATTAAAAATTGTCTAAGAAAGTTTTTTTACGTACTAAAAGTGAAAATTATTGAAAAAAAATTTTCTTTTCAAAAAAATTTTTCTAAGACATTTCATACAGTGAAAAATAATTTTTTTTTGCGAAAGTGTCTAAATCTTTTTGTTTGAAACTAACGTCATTAAAAATTGTTTAAGAAAGTTTTTTTACGTACTAAAAATGAAAATTATTGAAAAAAAAATGTCTTTTGAAAAAAATTTTTCTAAGACATTTCATACAGTGAAAAATAATTTTTTTTTGCGAAACTATCCAATTCTTTTTGTTTGAAACTAACGTCATTAAAAATTGTCTAAGAAAGTTTTTTTACGTACTAAAAGTGAAAATAATTGAAAAAAAATTTTCTTTTCAATAAAAACTTTCAAAACTTTTTTTAAGACATTTCATACAGTGAAAAAAAATTTTTTTTTGCGAAACTGTCTAATTCTTTTTGTTTGAAACTAACGTCATTAAAAATTGTCTAAGAAAGTTTTTTACGTACTAAAAGTGAAAATTATTGAAAAAAAATTGTCTTTTCAAAAAAATTTTTCTAAGACGTTTCATACAGTGAAAAATTATTTTTTTTTGCGAAACTGTCTAATTCTTTTTGTTTGAAACTAACGTCATTAAAAATTGTCTAAGAAAGTTTTTTTACGTACTAAAAGTGAAAATTATTGAAAAAAATTTTCTTTTCAAAAAAATTTTTCCAAGACATTTCATACAGTGAAAAATAATTTTTTTTTCCGAAACTATCCAATTCTTTTTGTTTGAAACTAACGTCATTAAAAATTGTCTAAAAAAGTTTTTTTACGTACTAAAAGTGAAAATTATTGAAAAAAATATTCTTTTAAAAAAAAATTTTCAAAAATGTATCTAAAACATTTCATACAGTGAAAAATAATTTTTTCTTGCGAAACTGTCTAATTCTTTTTGTTTGAAACTAACGTCATTAAAAATTGTCTAAGAAAGTTTTTTTACGTACTAAAAGTGAAAATTATTGAAAAAAATTTTCTTTTCAAAAAAAATTTTCAAAAATTTTTCTAAGACATTTCATACAGTAAAAAATAATTTTTTTTTGCGAAACTGTCTAATTCTTTTTGTTTGAAACTAACGTCATTAAAAATTGTCTAAGAAAGTTTTTTTACGTACTAAAAGTGAAAATTATTGAAAAAAATTTTCTTTTCAAAACAAATTTTCAAAAATTTTTCTAAGACATTTCATACAGTGAAAAATATTTTTTTTTTGCGAAACTGTCTAATTCTTTTTGTTTGAAACTAACGTCATTAAAAATTGTCCAAAAAAGTGTTTTTACGTACTAAAAGTGAAAATTATTGCAAAAGATTTTCTTTTCAAAAAAAATTTTCAAAAAATTTTCTAAGACATTTCATACAGTGAAAAATAATTTTTTTTTGCGAAACTGTCTAATTCTTTTTGTTTGAAACTAACGTCATTAAAAATTGTCTAAGAAAGTTTTTTTACGTACTAAAAGTGAAAATTATTGAAAGAAATTTTCTTTTCAAAACAAATTTTCGAAAATTTTTCTAAGACATTTCATACAGTGAAAAATAATTTTTTTTTGCGAAACTGTCTAATACTTTTTGTTTGAAACTAACGTCATTAACAATTGTCCAAAAAAGTGTTTTTACGTACTAAAAGTGAAAATTATTGAAAAAGATTTTCTTTTCAAAAAAAATTTTCAAAAAATTTTCTATGACATTTCATACAGTGAAAAATAATTTTTTTTTGCGAAACTGTCTAATTCTTTTTGTTTGAAACTAACGTCATTAAAAATTGTCTAAGAAAGTTTTTTTACGTACTAAAAGTGAAAATTATTGAAAAAAATTTTCTTTTCAAAAAAAATTTTTTTAAATTTTTTTAAAACATTTCATACAGTAAAAAATAATTTTTTTTGCCAAATTATCCAATTCTTTTTATTTGAAACTAACGTCATTAAAAATTGTCTAAGAAAGTTTTTTACGTATTAAAAGTGAACATTATTGAAAAAATCAAAAATCGTTTCAAAAATTTTTCCATGACATTTCATAACTCATTGCATACATTGAACAAAAATTATTTTCAAATTTTTTGAAGTTTTTTTCATACTTCAAAACTTTATTTTTATGTTCAGTAATATTCTTTTATCATTCCAAAACATGTTAACAGCGCTAAAACTTGGTTTTAAGTTAAAAGTTGTCAATTAACAAAAGTCCATTCAACTGCATATACACGCATTGAGTGATGCGTAGCTGCTTTATTTAACGAGATATTGTAAGTTAAACTCGCAATCTAATTATTTTTTTTGACTACAGTCATTGTAAATTGCCTAAGAAATTTTATCCCACACAAAAAGTTTCGATTGACAACAAAAAAGTTTTATCAAAAATCTTTTTCAAAATTTTTTCACAAAAACAGTACATGTCACTTCATACAGCGAAAAAAAATTTTTTTTGCCAAACTTTCCAATTTTTTTGATTGAAACTAACGTCATTAAAAAAAATCTAAGAAAGTTTTTTTACCTACTAAAAGTGAACATTATTGAATAAAAATTGTCTTTTTAAAAAATTTTTTCAAAAACTATTCTAAGACATTTCATACAGTGAAAAATAATTTTTTTTGCCGAACTATCCAATTCCTTTTATTTGAAACTAACGTCATTAAAAATTGTCTAGGAAAGTTTTTTTACATACTAAAATTGAACATTATTGAAAAAAAATTGTCTTTTCAAAAAAAATTTTCAAAAATTTTTCCAAGACATTTCATACAATGAAAAATAATTTTTTTTTGCGAAACCATCCAATTCGTTTTTTTTTAAACTAACGTCATTAAAAATTGTCTAAGAAAGTTATTTTACGTACTAAAATTGAACATTATTGAAAAAAAATTGTCTTTTCAAAAAAAATTTTAAAAAATTTTTCCAAGACATTTCATACCAGTGAAAATATTTTTTTTTGCAAAACTAACAAATTCTTTTTATTTGAAACTAACGTCATTAAAAATTGTGTAAGAAAGTTTTTTTACGTACTAAAAGTGAACATTATTGAAAAAATCAAAAATCGTTTCAAAATTTTTTCTAAGACATTTCATCACTCATTGCATGCATTGAACAAAAATTTATTTACAAATTTTTTCAAAGCTTTTTTCATACTGCAAGACTGTGCATAAGTGCATATTATACACGCATTGAGAGCTGCATAGCTGCTTTATTTAACGAGATAGCGTGTATTTTATGTTAAAGTCGCAGTCTATTTTTTTTTACTACAGTCATTGTAAATTACCTACAAAATTTTATCCCATACAAAAAGTTTCGATTATCAAAAAAAAAAATTTTTTTTGAAAAATCATTTTCAAAAATTTTTCTAAGACATTACATGTCATTTCACACAGTAAAAAATAATTTTTTTTGTCAAACCTACCAATTCTTTTTGATTGAAACTAACGTCATTAAAAATTGTCTATGAAAGTTTTTTTACGTACTAAAAGTGATCATTATTGATAAAAAATTGTCTTTTCAAAAAAAATTTTCAAAAATTTTTCCAAGACATTTCATACAGTGAAAATAATTTTTTTTGCCAAACTATCCAATTCATTTTGTTTGAGACAAACGTCATTAAAAATTGTCTAAGAAAGTTGTTTTACGAACTAAAAGTGAAAATTATTGAAAAAATTTGTTTTTTCAAAAAAAATTTTCAAAAACTTTTCTAAGACATTTCATACAGTGAAAAATAATTTTTTTTGCGAAACTATCCAATTCATTTTGGTTGAAACTAACGTCATTAAAAATTGTCTAAAAAAGTTGTTTTACGTACTAAAAGTAAACATTATTGAAAAAAAATTGTCTCTTCAAAAAAATTTTCAAAAATTTTTCTAAGACATTTCACACAGGGAAAAATAATTTTTTTTGCGAAACTATCCAATTCATTTTGGTTGAAACTAACGTCATTAAAAATTGTCTAAGAAAGTTTTTTTACGTACTAAAAGTGAACATTATTGAAAAAAAATTGTCTTTTCAAAAAAAATTTTCAAAAATTTTTCTAAAACATTTCCTACGGTGCAAAATGATTTTTTTTTGCGAAACTATCCAATTCTTTTTGTTTGAAACTAACGTCATTAAAAATTGTCTAAGAAAGTTTTTTTACGTACTAAAAGTGAACATTATTGAAAAAAAATATTCTTTTCAGAAAAATTTTCCAAAAATTATTCGAAGACATTTCATACAGTGAAAAATAATTTTTTTTTGCGAAACTATCTAATTCTTTTTGCTTGAAACTAATGTCATTAAAAATTGTCTAAAAAAGTATTTTTATGTAATATAAGTGAACATTATTGAAGAAAATTTGTCTTTTCAAAAAACATTTTTCAAAAATTTTTCTAAGACATTTCATACAGTGAAAAATATTTTTTTTTTTGCGAAACTATCCAATTTTTTTTGCTTGAATCTTACGTCATTAAAAATTGTCTAAGAAAGTTATTTTACGTATTAAAAATGAACATTATTGCCTACGTAGTAAGCATACCATAGGCCTACGACTACGTAGTAAGCCTACCATAGTAGGCCTACGTAGTAAGTCATAGACCAAAGTAAGTCATGCGTTACCACCTCAACAAGCTAGTAATGCACTGCAAAGCGACGTTGCCAACATAATTTCCACAATATCTGCTATAGAGCTCTTATAGTTACCGTCTTCTTTTGTATTTCTTTGAAGAGAAACATGACAAAAAGTGCTTTGCATGCCTCTTCTTGTAACTGCCTCAATTTACTCTCAGCGCCCCCCGATCGCCCACTTTATAACCAGCGCCCCTTCATGGTCGCAAACGTCCCCTAGAGGGGCGCTGGTGCCCACTTTGGGAACCACTGGTCCAAAGTAATTTATTTCTGTATATTTATTTTATACGTTCCTGTTTAATTTGTTAAATTAAATATTAAGAAAACTAATAATAGAATATGTATTAGTTTACGTCACTTCCATTCACTCTCCACTTATTCAGTTCAGTTGTTTTTTTCAATTCAATTCAATTTATTTTTCTTTGTCAGAATGCAAAAGAAATGATATTTTAGTATAGCTTTGGTAGAGAGGTACTTTTTAAAAACCATAGACAGACAATCGATAACAACTTAATAACATTGAATTGCATAATTCAAAATTAATACAGAAATGAAACAGATACATAATTTCAAACGTTTTCGGCAAAACTTTCTGCCCTCTTCAGGAAAATATCTTAATTCATCTAAACAAAACAAAATTATTCGTGAAATGTTAATAATAAATGACTGAAATTCAATAAAACTGCACTGACCTGCGTACAAGCAACAACTGACGAACAAACACAAAAGGTGGTAGCAATCTGTCATAATTATGCCGGAGTGTGGTATTGTGGCAAATGATATTTTGAAAAAGAAATACAGTAGCAAAACCAACAAAAGGAAAAGGTGGCAAAACCTTAATGGTTTAAGACGTGCATGAAAGGATCTAATATTGCGGTATATGCATCAATAAATATAGTTAAGCATGGCCACCAAACCTGATAGCCTACTTTAAAATAAGTTGATGAATTGTTTTGTTTGTTTGTTTGTTTGTTTATCTTTATCCTGCATTGCGGGAAAGCGGACTTGAGCGCTATGCATCGGTATACGCCTTCCGACATACACCTGACCCACGCTGCAGCGTGGGTCAGGTGGGTCAACGCTGCAGCGTGGGTCGGCAATGTCTGTTTCCGGTTGTCTACTCTACTTATGACTTAAATTTGGTACTACCCATTACTCGAAATCGATCACTGGGTAGAGGCAATTATCGTTAAGTTTCTTGCCAAGAGAAACAACAGCAATTGCGGGTGGCTGGAGTCGAACATGCAGGCTCTCGACTGCGAGCCCAACGCGCTAACCACTCGGCCACTGCTGCCGACCGAATTAGTTAAGAATCAGTCGCCTCCTCGTTCCTGGAACAACTGGAGCGCCAATTCTTAAAGCAATGAGAACACGACTGAACCCAACAACATCACAAAAACAAACTAAGTTACAAAGTTACACAGTTACACACACATATTGAAATTACGTAACGGACTATCAAAACAAGGACTACTTACAGATTTTATACAGTTCAGTTGTTTTTATTTGTGACCATCATATCAAAACAATACACGTCAGCATAGCAAAGGTCGAGAAAAGGGTAGAAGCGACAAAACGCAAACGTTAAAACGTGCTTGAGACCGAAGTAAGTTATTGAGTTGAAAGAAATTTGTCACGGTCGCAACACCTTCAGAAAAATTTAAGATATAAAGGGAAAAGAAAAAGAAAAGAAAATGTTACAAAACAAAAACAACATATATTTAGGCTATAGCTTTATTAGCCCACATAGCTTTAGCTGATATGTTTAAGATTTGTATGGACAGTTGCTATGAAGATTGGCCATGGTGCGTTATCAAGAGTGCTGATGGTGGTAAGGCGAACACGTCTTGATGCGTTTAGCTCATAGCAAAGAAGAGCAAGGCAGGCAAAGAAAACCCCACAAAGAAATCCTACCACGGGCAAAGCCATTTCAAGCGCAACGCACCATAGGCCTTGCACGACTCACAAAATAGATAGGCTATAACTTGACAACATGAAAACAATGACAAAAACAAATAAAACAAACTAGCAAAAAAAACATCATCATTTTGCGGAAATTAAATTTTCCCCATGGAAGTTATGTCTTAAAGATATCAAGCGTGCTTTGATAAAAGTTGCGTTAATAAAGCGATAATTTTAGACCCCAGTCAGCTAAACTCGTCACCTCTATACTGATCCAACGTTAGCAAACGTTGAATTAATGCAAAAACGACAGGCATCGCCAGCTGGGATATAGTAGTGGCATGTCACAGTAATATGATAAATTTGGGATACCGTATGTTTTACACGTTAAACCATAACAAAAGTGAAAAAAAAAAATCCAATTCGGCATGTTAGAAAAATAGATAAACAATCAGACAATAGCATGACGATCCAGTCCAAGATATTGATATAAAACAACTGGTTGGAGCACATGGCCACCGCTTCACCGAAAGATGGCGATCGGTCGAAGAGGATGGAAAAACTTCTGCAGACTCTGTAGAACTTCTGTGGACAAAAAAACACAAGAACCAGAAGGCAAGTAGGAGTACTTACAACCTCACTATTTTGCTAATAAATCTACACACATTGGCCTATCATTTCTGGGCAAAAAAAATATTAGTAAGTTTGGTGCATGTAATAGTTAGATAGGATTATTTCAAGGAAGATTTAGCTTGTTCATTTTTGATTTAAAGCCTTTTACAGTTTTGCATTCATTTCTTAGTAGGGAGAAGCTTGTTCAGAAATAAAGTGTTATTAAGTAGCAACGATATTAGGTAGCCTATATATTGCAGAACAAATACATAATATGGCAGCTCATTATCAAGATAAAATAGTTAAAAAAGCTTTGTTTTTTTTAAATTAATTTCCTGCGCATGTAAGAGCATAAAAAGCATGATGATATAGCAGCGTGTTTTTGGTATTTCTAATAGGAGTTAAATCATCTTTTATAGCGTCAGTGAGGGATGGAGTGTTTTTGGTATCGCTAATGAGAGGTGGATTTTCTTTGGTAGTGCTGATGAAGGATGTAGTGTCTGACTTGTTTCAAGCATCTTTTCCAAACCAACTTAAACAATGATCTTACGAAAAGTCAAGCGATCCTCTGAACGAACATAATAGCTTGTAATAATAATCAGGGAGTAGTTAGATGCAAGCTGGTAGTAACTTAGTGATATATTCTTATCTGGCAAATATTAAAATTATGCAATATGGTATAGTAGCTTATTCATGGAAGAGTAAAGATAATAATCATCATCCTTATTTAGTCGGGTTTTGTTTGTTTGCTTGTTTATCTTTATCCTGCATTGCGGGAAAGCGGACTTGAGCGCTATGCATCGGTGTACGCCTTCCGACATACACCTGACCCACGCTGCAGCCGACTGCAATGTCTGTTTCCGGTTGTCTACTCTACTTATGACTTAAATTTAGTACTACCCATTACTCGAAATCGATCACTAAATAGAGGCAATTATCGTAAAGTTTCTTGCCCAGAGAAACAACAGCAAGTGCGGGTGGCTGGAGTCGAACATGCAGGCTCTCGACTGCGAGCCCAACGCGCTAACCACTCGGCCACGGCTGCCGGCCACGGCCACGGGTGTAATCAGGGCCTCTGAGAGAAATTTTCGCTAGGGGTACGAAGAGTCTTTCCGGGCCCCCTTCTCACTCCGGGCCCCCTTTGTCATGGGCTAAACGCCTGATGTGCGTATTGCACACCATACAACATTTTACTGCAGAATTGGACATCTGTGCGCAATAATAGTATCAGGCTGCAATAAAACTATTATTTAGTGTTTTGTGCATATCATGTGATCTGTCCCAAACCAATTTGTGTAGGCCTATCTTGCATTGAATTCGTGTGTTAGTATTGTTGTTGATGGTGCTGTTGAGATGTGTCGCTTGTACAGCTTTAATGAAAAATTTTCAAATTCATTTATTTATTTGTCTTAGATGTAGCCTACAATTGGATCGGAGTGTGTAGCCTCTACGAAATCGGAGTGTCTAGGGAGCTGACTTTGTTCAGCCCCCATCTCCATGGAGATGCCTCAACGCGGTGTAGACTAGAGGAAGTGCTGTGTTAATCCCTTTGTGGGCCCCAGGGCCGGAATAAATTTGGGCCCTTTTATCGTTAAGCAGACCTATAGTATTGTGTATATTTTTACAGCACCGTTATGGAAGTGTGGTTCAATTCAATAGACTTTCTCACCAGTTTAGAAAACAACACAAATGTAAGTAAACACAAACACAGGTCTATCATTTCTTAGCTGCACCTTTGCTCGGAATGAAAGCCAAAATGTTAACAATTTCTAATAAAAAAAAATACTAGCAATAGAGTACCGTATGGTTACGACGCGGTAATACCACCGTACTGCGCGGAATTTTGACTGTTTGAACTTTCTCGCATGGTACCACCCAGATAAAACCAAAACTGTAGAAAATATTAATTTTCATTCAGATTTAGTCATCTGGTAACATTATTGTTTTTCACAATTTTTATGGTTTATCTGGCAACAGTAGCCTACTTGTTCTGTCAACCAATGTAAAAACATAGTAAAAACATTGTGATTGTAATTCGTAAACACAAACACTGTGAAGCGTTTTGAGGATCAATTATTTTTATTCAACATTATTTCATTCCATGGCAAAGCTTTCATTCTTTTATGCAGGCATTCAAGTTAATTAAAGTTTTTAGAGTATGGTAGCCTAGGTTAGGTTAGTAACAAGAATAAACAGTTCACTTGTGATAAGAATGATTTTTGTTTTGGATCAATTCAAAGCATGGCGTACTTAACAGAGGCCAAACCAACGTGCGTGCTGGAGTCTAAACTGGAGGCGAACATTTTCATTGACATATTGCATTGCAAACACAGTATATTTAAACCTAAAACGATTATAATGAAAATTTTGCCTTTAAATTTTAAAATGTAAAATACATTTTCATCCATGGCATTTCATATGCTTGACATAGTCTATTCCAATGAATAGTTGTTCCCGTGTGTGTTACAATAATAAAAACAATTACAGTAGATGTGTAAGGTTTTAACTTTGAAGTTATTATTTTGTATAGAGCTGATTCACAAAAATACAATGTACCTACATGGTCAAAACTACTACATGAAAGGACTGTGGCCAGTAGCGCAACCAGGATTTTAGTAAAGTGGGGGGGGGGCTAAACCAAGCCCCCCTGGTTGCGCAACTAATGTGGTGCTACTTTAGTTCAGATAATGAACGAAAAAATTATCTGTTACGACAACTTTAAATAATATCAGTGCAAGGACTTCTCAGGAATGAAAATGGACATTTAAAGAAGTTCTATAACAGTCCTTACAGAAGTCTCAACAACAAAGAAAAACAAACAAAAAACAAGTTTTTAATGCACAAGTTTTAAAATCTTTTGTTTTACTTCCTTTTCTGATACAGGTAAAAATAGACAACAATAATTTTTAAACTTTAATATTGGCCAATGTAGCTGCATACTTTTTGTTCACAGATAACTGGTATTGATCTGATATAGAGTGAAAAACACGACATAACGAGGTTCTGCAACAGTGGTTAACAACTTCATGAAACATGATATAACCATAAAGTACCCATTGGCAAACTGTGTCACCTGATATATGTATAATTGTATATATATGGTATATTTCTTTTCAGGATTTCGAGGTAAACGAAAAGTTGTTTCTTTGTTTGCCTCATCATAATTTCCATGGCAATTAGTCACACAACATTTTCTACCCATCTTAATTAAATATCAAATAACCTCTTAACATACTTTGAAATATACATGAAAATGAAGATGTAATGAAAACTATGCCTGCACTAACTATAGGCTACACTTTGCAATGGCACAAGTTTGACAAAATTCACAAATGATGCTTTGAGACCGCATAAACTGACCAAATTCAACTTATCAAACTTTAAGCAGCAAAATTTAAATGCACAGTTTTTATAAGAACAATCTAAACATGTTAACGTTTTGCTTTTTTTTTAAAAACTTTGCTGGTCTCAAAATTGGAGACTAAATTTTTATTAATGCACACAAACTTAAACGCGTTTGTTAGACTATTCCTTCTTATACCACATTAGACTATTCCTATTTATACTACATGCACAGTATAGAACAATCGGGTATATTAGACTGCAACAAAATTTTAAAACCAGGTTCGAAAATGAAAGTGTCTCTTAATTCCTGGGTGCCTTCATGCCACATTTTTGCTGTACTGTTCTACAGTGTAGCAAAGTATTAGCCTGCACAAGTCTAGCCAGACTAAGCAATTATTTTTCTAAAGTAGAATTTCAAAATGCTGCATAGGATTTCTAGATTTGTCTGAGCCATGGCGACCTTGAAATACTGACCAGTGACCATGCAAGCAATTTTAGGCTTAAGAGCTGAAGGCTGACACTGCAATCATGCGTTTAATATACTACAGCTCTACTAAAAATAAAAACAGCTACACCAATTTGGAAAAAAAAAACAAAGCTAGCCTCAACAATTCCCATCATTCTCAAAGGTACCGTACAGTACCTACAGTACCGTAAGTTACTTTTCACACAATTTCATAACACTTCTGGGTGTGCCCTCAAGTAGCCTAACATTATTTTACCAAAACCGACGCGGCTACCGGCATTCGCTAGCTGGCCTTCAGCCTCGGTACTCAATATTTGTTTGCATGGCCAGTATTTCAATAAATCAACATTTCATTTATCCAAATATCCTACCCTAAATAACATTTCAACAGCAAGCACCTTAAAAACTACCGCAAAACCTAATTCAATTATTGAACACAATATCAGTGTTGCCAGAAGTTTAAAACAATTAACTTTTTAAAGGAAATGCCATGAAAAGAAGTGCAATTTTCAAAACAAAGCTGAGTAAAATTAAAAAAATTGCTCAATATATAAATTATAAAAACCGCAGATAAAGCTGCTAAATGAAACGTTTAGTAAAGTTTCATCACATAGGAATTATATTAAAATTGAAAGAAAAAAAAAGTATTTTAAAAACTAAGACTTTTCTGCGTTTTTGAAAAGTAAAGATAGTTCTTGTAGATTTTTCCTGTTCAAAGAAGGGTATGTTAAAACAATTGTGCAAATTCAATAACAGAACAACGGGACAGTACCGATTAAAGCACACAGATATCTGTTGGTGTTTTCACACCTGGCAACTCTGCATAGTTTTAGTATGCTTGCGCAAATGGCGAATGAATATACAATTAAAAATTGATTTTCTAGCAAACTTTTTCATGTAAGATAAATATTTAAGGTGAAAAACGTTCACTTCAACTTTTTATACATATCTTTTCAATATGGTATGTCAAAGTCATGAAAACATGTTCGCCTCCAGTTTAGACTCCAGCACGCACGATGACATGGCCTCTGTTGAGTACGTCATGATTCAAAGCAATTTCAATAGGCCACCGTACAACATGTGATATGCCAGGTCTATAAGGTATTTGAAGATAAGAGCAATTTCATGTGCATATGTTTAGAAAAAAGTAAATAGAGAAGAACGTTTCTGCTAAAAGTACCCAGCATTCAACAAAAGGCAACTCAGATGAGCTATCAAAGGTGGATAATAAGTGCTGCAAGTTATTCAATTGCCTAAATAGGCCTTAAATTTTTTCAAAAATTTACTTTTGTTTAATAGATTCCCTTGCATTTGCTCTGCACTTGCAAAAGTGCACTCTTATTTTTTGTGGTGCAGGGGCAGTGTGACATTTTGCATTGCAGTGTACCGGGAGACATGTGCAGTGCGGCAGCGGACAGGTTTTTCCTGCTCGCGACATCACTAGTCAAGGATATTTATAATTACGGTATTGTAAATGTTAAAAATGAAATGATAATTAAACTATCAGAAATGTCATTTTGCCTACACCTAACAATTTTATAAAACAAAACACTTTTATTAATGAAAATAAATTAAATATATATGTGAATTCACAAAGGGCCCAACTCTACTTTTTTTCATTTCACTTTTTGTGCTTTCTGATTTCTTTCAATGAAAAAATTGAATATGTGAATTCAAACTTAGGGGCCTCCAGTTTTTTTTCATTTCACTATTTGTGCTTTCCGATTTCTTCCAACGTCTTCTAAATAATATTTAAAAAACGGCCAGATTTTTCAAACATATTGGTCAACACATAAAAAATACCCTATCAATATTTCCATTGATTTTGAAATGGGCCCAATTACAGCAATTGCACTTCAACTTCTCCATAATTTCTCCACAGAATCTTCACCGAGTGAACGTTTTAGGTATGATGCTTCATACCAGTATGTATAAGCATGTAACATTATCGAAGTTTCACCACAAAAGTAAATGACCAAAATAATTAAAACGGTTGGGTAAAAACACTTTGTGGCAATTGGGCCCTTCTTGAATTCACATATTCAATTGCATCCCACCTATTACATGTTATATACATTTCTGCAGATCACGTTACTAACGTTGTCACATTTTAACTTTCCTTTAAGATAGTAATGGTGTTTTAGAGATGTTTCAGTGTAGTAAGGGCCCAAATTTAAGATGTTTTAGTATAAGTAGACCTAAATCATCTTCCTAATTGACAAGTACACGCAGTAAACTTCAGCAACTCAAAAAAAACTTTACTGAAACGCAAAAGTCTATTATTTGTGGGCCCCCTGAGATGGTGGGCCCGGGGGCCGGGCCCCTCTTGGCCCCCCCTTAACACAGCACTGACTAGAGGTGAACCCAGGCTAAAAACTAGGCTCATTTCTAGCAACTCCTGAGGCTAATAGACAGTAGACACACGTAAAAGTCCACAACGGCAACTTTTTTTGGCGGAAGAGGGCAGTGTCTGATGGGCAGGCATCCTGTAAGGCGGGCGTCGATGAACAGAGCACCCGGCAGCCCGTTGCAACCAGTTGCAACCAGTTTATTGGACCGCAGTAGACATGGAGCTGGCCAAGATTGTGTGGGTAGCCCTCGCGTAGGCTAGTCACGACCACCTTAAACAACCATACAAGCAAATGGCCCTTATTGTCTCAATTTGGACCTGGACCAAACAAATCCCAATGACGATGATATCACGGGTAACGGGGGCAGGCTTGATAGAGTTGGAAGCCCCCAGCCCGGTTTCACACATTGGCGGCGGATCTATGATGATTGTCTCCCAATGAACTGCGGTGACATTGGGTTCAGGTAGCAAGACCCGTGTCTGGGCTAGCCTATCAAGGATTTCCTGCCAGAGTTGGCAGGGACCATCGTATGTGTGTTACGGACAATTGTCATATTAAACGTCACATAGAACTGTTGTCTATTAAACCTGACGTCTTACGACATGGACTGTTGCTAGAAAAAAACAAAGATTACATCATCGTTAAACCTTGAATTGCACAACCGTTTGCAGCTGCAGCATAACATTACATCATCGTTAAATCTTTAATTACTTGAACAGGTGTAAGCCAAACTTGAGCAGGTGTGTGCCAGGCTTGAACAGGTGTGAGCCAAACTTGATCAGGTGTCTGAATAGCTTATCATTGCTTATCATTATTACGTCACAGTAGCTGCCTACGTGCGTTTGAAATATTGATATCTATTCTCGTGATTCTTAAAATTGTTACTTGAGAGTTGGTCGCATACTTAACTGTTTTGCTTAGTGCTTGCCAGTTGGACGAACTTTCCGTCTTTATCCAAGTAATTTGCATTGTAGTGACAAGTTTAGTGGTGCATAGCGTTGCACTCCAGTTTCGACGGCCAGTGGGCTATTTTTTACAGAAATACAATTCTTGAATAGACGTTTCAGAAGAGGTCATTACATACAGACGAACGGATCCGGGAATCTTGTGTTACAATTTTCCCACGAAGAGATTATGGTTTACCGCTGTGACCAATGTGGAAGGGTGTCATAGGCCATCACAGCATTGGGACATGTAATGCAAACGGAGAATGACGACGACAGTTATTCCTGATAAGGACACTATGTGGTGTCGAAAACGTTGGATTTAGTGTTGTTTTTCTTGTTTTTTTGTGTGTTTAATAAAACATGTTAAATCCGTTAACGTTACTGTTACATGTGTCTGGTACAAGCTTGTTAAAACATAACCAAATTAATCATCTGACCAATAACCTTTCGTCATTAACTTTTGCATTTACCACATGTCTAACAGAGGTGAATAAAGTCATTTTTGCTTTGCTCAGGCTCCGCCATTGCTCCAAAAGTATTGACTCCGGCTCCTGCTCCAACTCCTAAATTCATTATGAAGTGAAATAAGCGTGAAACTACCTTTTTCAAATAGTTTTTAAAAACACAAAAAAACTCAAAACCTCCCGGCTTTTTCTCAAACCTGCTTTTTCTACACTATGCCCCTCCCGGACAGGAGAATAACTAACTTTTATGACTTAATTTGGGGTGCTTTTGACAGAACATTTTTGCACGTAAAACATTAAATCACCACTTTGGGCCCCTAATTTGCTCGCAATGCACTCAATTACCTTTTCAGGCCCTTTTGCTACATTAAGGGCCCTCCAAGGCCAAAGAATAACAACTTTTATGCTTGAATTTAGTCGTTTAGGATGGTTTTAACCAAATATTTTTGCGCGTAAACTATAAAATCACATTTTCCGGCCCCCCAACAAACACAGGCCTGGGCCCTCAAGGGTACGCCGTACCCCCTCTCATAGGCCTTGGGTGTAATATATGATAAGATATACGTATAGTAAGATATGTTAATCTATAGCCGGCAGTCGGCAGCAGTGGCCGAGTGGTTAGCGCGTTGGGCTCGCAGTCGAGAGCCTGCATGTTCGACTCCAGCCACCCGCACTTGCTGTTGTTTCTCTTGGCAAGAAACTTAACGATAATTGCCTCTACCCAGTGATCGATTTCGAGTAATGGGTAGTACCAAATTTAAGTTATAAGTAGAGTAGGCAACCGGAAACAGACACTGCAGTCGGCTGCAGCGTGGGTCAGGTGTAGCCTACGTCGGAAGGCGTACACCGATGCATAGCGCTCAAGTCCGCTTTCCCGCAATGCAGTATAAAGATAATAAAAAAAAAAAAAATAATAATATGGTAATATATGATATGTAGGATAAATTTACAAAAGTGGCATGCTATACCAGGATTGCTATACCATGCTATACATGGAAAGGCATGCTATACCAAGATTTGGTGCAACAATCAATAATACAGTCAGATAATTAAAGAGTTGCAGCATAGGTTGTTAGAGTTTAATTTTCAGAACACAAGTGCTTTTTCAGGTTACTGAAAAATATTGAAAAGGTTTCAATTTCAGTGCTGGTTTTCGGGAGATTGTTTCACAGACCACACTTAATATTAACAAACAAGTTAATATTGACAAAGCTAATAATAGAGTATTAGTTTACAACACCTCCATTCACTCTCCACTTATCCGCCCCGATAGCTCAATTGGTTAGCGCGTGACGTCTGGAACGAAAAAGCTTCAAGATCAAGCGGCGCTAGTTCGGCTCTCGGGGTGTGCGCTTGAGCAATGCACGTTAAGGATTGCTCTTCATTCAGCGGCATCCAATGGATGGAATAATTCCACGACAACAAGACTTCAACAATCGGAAACTTCACTCTGTCAATCTCGGTGACCGAGCCTGCGTCAGTGATTCAAAGCCTCTACAAGTATGCGAAACTGCCAGGATTAAGCTCTGCAAGAAGTTTTCCCAGTCCGAGGATAAAGATTCAATCAATCACTCCGTCGTTGGTTGAGAGCTGAAGGTTACCTCAACAATTTTTTGAAACTTTTCAACCTTTCACTAGTTGGCGCTTCAACAAAGAATTGTCATTGGGTTTTGGGTTGCTGTGATGTTTCGGTTTGCTCGCTGGTTGATTTGTCAATCATATAGACAAGAACAATGAATGACATACCCAGTGATTCAAATTGTCCTCGTTTTTTTTGTGTTGTTACCTTAACATAGAGATATGTACGAGGCAAAATCGTATGGCTAATTATTTGTTAGAGTAGGGTTAACTATGTTAAAATTGATGTTTGCAAATCTTGTTGCCTCTCCCATTACCAATTACATTCGCCAGTTTGCACAGCAACAAAACTTATTGGTCACATAGGTTGATATGCAGGCCATCGGCCATTGGCAGTCACTCTATTACAAAACAATTAGGTGAACTTTTATGATGCTAAAGCTAGAGTGAATAGAGGTGACAATTGAAAGAGATGAAACAATAATTTTACTTAACACAAAGAAGTTGAGTGTACTAGGCTATATGTCAGTTACCTACCACTTCAACCAGGGGGAAACTTTTTTAACACAAAGGCCAGTTAAAAAAATGTAATAGATAAATGATCTTTCAGTCTTGTTTGGATACGAAACAAAATATGCATATAAGAAAAGGCAGAGGCTATATTTACCGGGTGCAACCTATTTCGTCCCCTGAACAATTTGCATCCTGATTTCGTCCCCTGAAAAGTGAAATCGGGGTATGAAGTGTTCTGGGGACGAAATAGGTTGAATCCTTGGCTTAAACATTTCTAACGCTGACGTCATTGCATAGCACGAACAATTGTTGCGAGAATACAATTACCAGTACATTCTAGCGCGCATCTAGAAAATGTTAATACTGTATCCCTTACCTTCTATTTAAGCAGTAAAGCTTTGGATTTTTATGTTGCTTCAACGATTGATGACATTGAATCAGCGTAACAAGGGTGAATTCTTTGCTAAGAATCGATGGGAGTACTGTAAGGCCTGTATTACCCTGTAGGCCTATCAACTTTTACACTAATCAGCGCAATTTAGTTCAAGTCTTAGGTACGTCACAATGTCTGGCTTTGATCTCTGAGTAATATTTATAAGACAAGGTTGGTTGCAAAATTAGATTATACAAGTAGGCTAAGTTTTGGTATTACAATAAGAAAAAAAGGCCCAGGGAAAATTTTATAAGTGAGAATAAATATAATGAACCTACTTGCTCTTCATCAGTTTCGCATACATGACACACAAAAACAAATCTAAGGAAAAAAGTCTAATAAAACGTTTAACTCTCCAAGCGCAGGTCCGTTGGTCTGATGGATGCAACCTAGTTAATACCCTGAACAGTTCGTACCCTGAAAAGATCAAGAGAAAAAATTAAAAAAAGCGGAAGTCGCTGATACAGTTTCCGCAAACATTTTCTCCCTGAAAAGATCGAGAGAAAGATAGCACTAAGCTGCAGTCGCAGTTTCCGCTAACCGTAACCCATACCCTAACGCTAACCCTCGCTTATCGTAGTTTCCGCAAACATTTTTCCGCAGTTTTCGCTAACCTTAACTCTAACCATAGACTAATCTATGCTCTAACCCTAACCATCGCTGATCGCAGTTTCCGCAAACATTTTCTTGTAGTTTCCGCTAACCGCAGTTTCCGCTAACCGCAGTTTCCACTAACCTTAACTCTAGCCATAGACTAATCCATGCTCTAACCTTAACCATCGCTGATCGCAGTTTCCGCTAACCGCAGTTTCCGCTAACCGCAGTTTCCGCTTACCCTAACCATCGAGTAATATATGCTCTCCAACCCTAACCCTCGCTGATCGCAGTTTCTGCAAATATTTTTCCGCAGTTTCCGCTAACCACAGTTTCTGCTAACCTTAACTCTCGAGTTTGTTTGCGGAAACTCCGATCAGCGACTTCGGCTTTGTGCTATTAAACTGCGATCAGCGACTTCGGCTTTTTTAATTTTTTCTCTTGATCTTTTCAGGGTACGAACTAGGTTGCACCCTGGTCTGATAGCCTTTCAGAATGACTTCGCTGAAATTTTAAGAAGTCTTCTAAATCATAGACATGGTTCAAGATCAAGTAATTTAAACATGATGATAGAGGTTAAAACTGGTGTGTCCGCCGTGAGACTTAATTTGTCTGCTGAGATAGCTGCTCAGACCGGACACATTTGTCCGCTGTCAACAAAATCGAATTTTGAGGCCTGCAACCTATTTCTTGCCCTGAAAAGATCGCGAGAAATTTTCAAATGTTTGCGCCAACTTCAATCAGTGACTTCGGCTCTGTTGTATTTTTTCTCTATCTTTTCAGGGTACGAAGTGTTCAGGGGACGAAATAGGTTGCACCCATATTTACCATATTATATATTGTGAATAAAGTCATGTGGAGTAAAAAAAAATTTTTTCAGAAAGGTTGTCCTAGATTTTTTAGCTTATCAAGTATGACCACTAAAGTTGGTTACAATATGCAGACCATGTATGTCTATCATTCCACAATGAAAATTTTTAAATCCATTAACTGGTTTGAAAAGTATGCACAAAATACCTGAATTTTTTTTTACCCCAACTTTGGGGTAAAAAAAATACCTGTTAGTATAGCAGCTTCTTCTTCTTTATTATCATAATATTGATTTCATATGTTTTGCTATTGATTTCATATATATACTGTATATATAGTGTAAATGATTCTCCACCAGAAGAAAGAAGCTTTGTGTAACTCATATATCAAGGACTGTGAGAGATGCTGAACCCATAGTCGAAACCGACGGGATGGGTCATAATGATGATGTAAACGATTTTGCCCACAATTTTTGTATGCACTTTTTATTAAAATACATTGTAAAATCACAAAGTCTCATTTCTGTAATAAAAACAGCAGCAAGACAAAAAATGGTGTCTAGTATAGGCTACTTATGCACGCCATGCTGAATTTTAACTGCAGCTCTAGTTTGAACATGCGAGTGGGCAAGTAAATTTTGCGGGTTGAAAATCCTAAAAAATCAACCAGCAGTTTGTGAATAAACTTACAACTAAAAAAACAACAGACAGGAAATCAAACAACAGATTGTGTATGTATGATTGTATGTGTTATGCACTATCAATCGATGGATCACTCTGTGCTCTCAATCTGCGCTATTGATCGACTAACTCGTAACACTAACCTTAACCTCGGACCAGGTATATCTAGAGAAGGGGATACGAAGGCTTTTATTACGTCTGACAATAGAAGGGCTTCTATTTATCTTAAATAATCTCTGTTTATGGTAAAATGACAATTGGCACATATAGTAATTTAATAAACTTTGTTATGACAACCTGCATTGCACTATTACTTACAACCAGGTATGGATATTTAATGAATGCTCATAATCACTTGTTAATTCAACTACCCGTATACTTGCTTTACACCTAGCCAACTGCAAAGATTTTGTCAAAAAAACAGTTAAACTGGTAACCTTTCAAATGTCTTTTCAAACAAGTATTCTTTAAATATGTTCTACATAACACTTGCCATAATGTCTTGTGTAGCTAAGTGTACCTAAGCTAAGTGTACCAGGTATGGATATATAATGAATGCTCATAATCACTTGTTAATTCAACTACCCGTATACTTGCTTTACACCTCGCCAACTGCAAAGATTTTGTCAAAAAAACAGTTAAACTGGTAACCTTTCAAATGTCTTTTCAAACAAGTATTCTTTAAATATGTTCTACATAACACTTGCCATAATGTCTTGTGTAGCTAAGTGTACCAGTTGCAGTACAAAACTTTCTGCAATTTTAAAAAGAACCGCATGTTTAACGCGGTACCAACTACCGCCCTTCTACTGTCATGAGAATCAGCAATCGTTCTGAGCCTTCGTATCCCCTTCTTTAGATATCCCTGCCTCGGACCCCCAATTCCAACAAACATCAATTGATTGTGCATAGCATAACACATGCATACATTGGCACTGATGCATCCAGAAGTTTGTTTTTGTATCGTTTGGTGATATATATACTGCTTGGCAGTTGATGTAGCACCAATATGAAGCCAAAACATTCCATAAAATGCACTGTTTTTTTTCGGAATGGCCCGTTTCGGTGAGTCCGATTCGGTGAGTCTGATTCGGTAAGTCCGATTCGGTGAGTCTGATTCGGTAAGTCCGATTCGGTGAGTCCGATCCCTTAACGGGGGATTTTTTCAATTTTTTTTTTAAATTATCGGGTACCGTAGCCTAATTATCATTGCCGTTTTAGGGTTAGGGTTAAAGGTTAGGAACTCACCGAATCAGACTCACCGAATCGGACTCACCGAATAGTAGCAGACCCGTTTTTTTTACCCCAAATCAACGAAATTTATTGGGGTAAAAAAACACCTCAGTAATAATCTACACAACATTTGAAGGCCCCAGTCTTTGTTGCATCAAATAGCTTCACAACATAGCACTCACAATATAACATTTAAACATTCATACTACCCATCACTAAAACTGAGCAAAAACCTTTAATAAATTCCTCTGAACCTTTGTTTGCACTTTTTGCTGGCCATATTTACTCTATTTAACATATCTCTTCTTTGTCAAATCCAATTTTTTTCCTCTACTCCTCAAAGTATTAACCAGAGACCACTTAAACAAAACTAAATAAGTTGTGAATATCTACACATTTTAGATGTAAAATGGTAAGTGTTTTTTTACCCCAAAACCCCACTGTTTTTTTTACCCTACTAGACTATTATAGCCTTTGAGGCTATCTGCACTTGTTCACTCAAGCAATAGGATGACTTCAATCATGCACTCAGGCGTGTTGTTGCATAATGCATAGGCTTCGTATCTGTTTGCGCAACCATAGCACCAAGCATAAGCGCCGACTCCGGGGGGGGCGGAGGGGTGGCGCCCCCCCGTGAATTTAGCTCGGGGTGGCTGCCCCCCGCAAATTATTAAAAAAAAATCCTAAATCAAATGTTTCTAAGTTCAGATTTGCGTTAGTTTGACCTTCATTGCGGATCGATCTCAATTAAAAAAGAAGTAAACAGAAGTACGGTAAAAAAAAAAAGAAACAGAAGTACGGTAGCTGATAAACGCCAGCATGGTGCCGTTGAAGCAAACAATGATTGAAAAACGTTTTTCTTGATTTCTTCCGCTTTTTTTGTCTTGGGAGTGTCAATAACCAGGTGCAGTTTGCTAGTTTAGTATCTACTCGTATTAAGAGCTAAAGTTCAAAGTGACCAGCATATAATTCGAAGTAGCCTACAGGCCTCGAAATTCGTTTTTGTTGACGGCGAACAAACGTGTTCGGTCTGAGCAGTTACCTCAGCGGACAAATTAAGCAGCCCTCGAAATTAGCTTCCATCTACGACGGCAAAAACATTGCCGTCGCCAAATCAACAAACCTTGGATTACGGCGGCAATTGCTGTATGCTTTAATCAAACGAAATTTTATGCGCTTCTTCTTCATGGTGTGTCACACGGCGGTAGCCCAGAGCATCACGCAAGCTATTTTAAGCGCTGACAATGCTCTTGTAAACCGTAAAAAGTTTGCAACCTTATAAATGCTGGCTTAATTGTTACGCAAAACTTATTCTTTCATCGAATGCTTATTTTTGACCGGTATCGTTGCGAATATAAAAAGTGGTACAAAATTGGATAAATGGTTCTTCGGCAGTAAAGAAAAGTAATGCTTCCGATCATATGGCATCGCGCGTTCATGAACGGGCAGTTTTGCGTCTTCAAGTATTCCAGTGACGACGCGACAACCTCATCCTCCGATGATTCCAATTCTGACTAGTTCTTTATCCAACAGACTTTGTGTTGCTCGCAGTATCCTAATTGTGCCGAAATTATGTTAGTGTACAGTGTACTGTATACGTAAATCAAGGCAATCTTCTCGCAGGAAGCTATTGATTTGTTATCGGTACCTGATTGAGCAATTAACGTTATTTCATGATAATTTAACGTCGCTAGATGTCAAATTAATGTGAACAAACAACATAGTAAATTTCTTATTGGGCATTGTTGTTACGCGATATAACTCGCCGGGAAAATTAAATCGATTTGTGCTGACTCGAACGTAGAATCAACCCAAAATTAACTTACTTTCCCCCTCAATGAGTTATAACGTGAATCACCGTAACAGCGTGCGTATCGCGTTGATCGCTTTATCGTTAGTTTTGGTATTATTACATCACAGCAAATCAAACAGTGCGGTCGTGATAGACTATTCGATTATTTTTTTCTCTTCTCGTTTTACATGTTTTGAAACAATTTTTTCGTAATAAACGTTCACAGCAATTGCCGAGGCAATTTCAACTTTTGCCGTTTGGCCTCGTCAACGTTTTTGTGAAGTAAAAATATGCTAATTTTGAAGACTGAGTATTCACAGCAAGTAAAAGAATCCGAGGTGAGGTCTTGGTGCGATGTTTCTGCTGATTAAACTCCCGCTGCGAGTAAATTAAACAGGAAGAAATTTTGAACAATTTTTGTCGGAATTAAATGCTCATTTTGCGACGGCATTTTTATTGCCGTAGCAGAATGGCCATTATGACGTTTGCGGCGGCATTTACCACGGCAATTGCCGTGTGCCGCCGCTAATTTCGAGGACTGAATTAAGTCTCACGGCGGACACACCAGTTTTAGCCATCGATCGTCATGCTTAATCACTTTATCTTGATAATAATTCTTCGCCATTTCAGAAGTCTAGCTACGGTTTTAGAAGGCTTTTTAAAAAATCAGTAAAGTCACTCTGAAAGGCTTTCATCAAACCAACGACTTGCGCCTGAAGAGTCAAAGCGCCGTGTAGCTGGTCAATACGTCACGTAACTGATTAACTTCCACCGAACGAGGTCGTGTTGCTTATTGCGTCACAATGCTCTGGGCAGGAGTCGGAAAATTTCTACACCAACGCTACTATTTTCTGCTGTGCAAAGTTTCACAGGCTTTTTTCTTTCAGTTTATTTTTGTGTGTCATGTGAGCGAAAGTGAATTTTCCTTGGGTCTTTTCTTTTTTACTGTAATACCAAAACTTAATAAGTTTTGTTACATCTTGCTGTAATAGCCTACTCGTATAATCTAATTTAGCAACCAACCTTGCCGTATCATTATTACTCGGAGATCAAAGCCAGACATTGTGACGTAAAACGTGAACTAAATTGCGCGTGATTAGTGTAGAAGTACCTGTACTCCTATCGATTCTTAGTGAAGAATTTACCTTTGTTACGCTGATTCAATGTCATCAATCGTTGAAGCAACGTAAGAATCCAAAGTTTTCCTCCTTGAATGGAAGCTAAGGGATACAGGATTCACATTTTCTAGATGCGCGCTAGAATGCGCTGGAAAATATATTATCGCAACAATTGTTCGTGCTATGCAATGACGATTTGTATCGCTAGTTCCTGTGCTATTTCTCGGCGGACAAATATGACCGATCTAGATGTTACGGTACTTCCCGCGGACATCATATGCTGGGACGGCGGACATGTCCGCCGTGAATTTCGAGGCCTGAGCCTACATTATAAAGCTTGGCGATATACAATGGCCGATAGACGCAAACAAACATCAATGCTGACAAACAAACATCAGCATTTTGAATGTAAGCAATGGTCGGCTAGAAAGTTTGCCCCCCCCGGCAATTTTCAAAACCCGGCGCCTATGGCACCAAGTGCAAAACGTAAAGTCATGCATAGTTTAATAAATGGATAAAGGTGGCATCATTAAGAAAATGGCAAAACTAAAACCCTTAAACAATATCATACATGCGATAAAACTATTTTCGTAAAATAAGTATTGTCGATTTTTGCAGCCACTAAACTTACAGTAAAAATAGTGTGCATAAAATCAGTCATTTTCGTAAACTTGGGTAGCAAATAACATGAATAGAAATTTGACTCAGTGACCAAGAGCAAACAGTTGAGCACCAAATATCATTGCAAGTTTGTTCGGCAAACGGGGTCAACCCCTTTTGGCAAACAACAATTTACCAAGAGAAATTCTCCAACCATAACAAAATTAAAAAAATTCTAACAAGTAAATCTGATTATTCATACTGTTACAGCTGGAAGCAGCAAAAGAAACAGTATTATCAACAAAATGAAATAAATGCTCTTGGGGGATATCAAACTGACGCCCAATGTTATTTGAGAATGATGCAGTTGGTACGAGCCACATACGATCACTCTAAAAATTGTGGAGTTTAGCTGTTATAAATGCAGCTTTTTTGTTGAGAGAAGAGAAGACAAGGAAAAAACATCACGCTTGAGTAAACAGACTGCGCATATAGCCTCTGAGGCTATATTCATAATATATATAATAGGGTAAGAATAGCCATTGCGTAAAAAAACAAACAGTATAGCCCAATAAGCCCATATATATACTAATTTGCTGCTCTTTTTTCAAGGACTTCTGAAAATCGTATTTGTCAACTTAAATAGTTACTCTTATTTTAATAGAAACATATTTTTATATTCGTAAGCGTGTAATATTTGGTGATTTTGTTGTGTGTATTAAAATTGCAATTGCGCAATTTGGGATTGCTGTTTTGGTATAAATTGCGTTCAAACACCATTGTCATCTGGGAAAACAATTCTGCGCTATCCACCTAATAAAACGACTGGGCACCACTAAAATGCTGAAACTTCCCCAATTTTATTTGGTACATTATCCGCAGAAGTGAAGAATTAATGCCGATGTAGAAAAGGCAGAAACACGATGTTGGCGTGTAGGCTATGCTATATTATACAACATATAGCAATGAAACCGGGTTAAGTAACAACAGGCAATTCAAGATGATTTATCAAGGCAAAAAAAAATCAATCAAAAAGTACAAAGAAGGAAGGTGCGGTTTTTGTGTTTTGGAAATAAAATTGTGGTTTTGCCCGTGATTTACAACTATAGAAAAGTATAGATGCAACCTATTTTGTCCCCTGAATACTTTGTCTCTCGAAATCAGGGGACGAAGTGTTCTGGGGGACAAAATGGGGACAATCCTTATTAAAGGTTAGGGTTACAAATAGAAACATTTCTAACCCTGATGTCATTGCATAGCATGAACTATTGTTACGAGAATATAATTTCTAGCGCGCATCTAGAAAATGTTGATACTGTAGTGTATCCCTTAGCTTCCATTTAAGCAGGAAAGCTTTCGATTTTTACATTGCTTCAACGATTGATGACATTGAATCAGCGTAACAAAGGTGAATCAATTCTTTAAGAATGAATGAGAGTACCAGTACTTCTACACTAATCACGTGCAACTTAGTTCAAGTCATACGTATATGAGTCAAGTTATATGAGTAGGCTATTACAGCAAGATGCAGCAAAATTAGTTAAGTTTTGGTATTACAGTAAGAAAGAAAAGGCCCAGGGAAAATTCTACTTGCTCTTCGACTCTTCGTCATTTTCGCTCGCATGACATGCAAAAATAATCCTAAGGAAAAAAACGTAGTGAAACGTTGCACAGCAGAAAACAGTAGTGCAAAAGTTTTCCAAATCGTGGCCAGAGCATTGTGATGCAAGAAGTCACATGACCTCATTCGGTGAAAGTTAATCAGTTATGTGGTGTACTGGACAGCTGCAAGTCGCTTTGACTCTTCAATGGCCTGGTTTGATGGCCTTTCAGAGTGACTTCGTTGAAATTTTAAAAAGCCTTCTAAACTGTAGCTATAGTTCTCAAATGGTGAAGAATTATCAAGATAAAGTGATTAAGCATTACAATCGACGTTAAATCTGGTGTGTCCACCGTGAGACTTAATTTGTTCGCAGGGATGACTGCTCAGACTGGACACTTTTGTCCGTGTCAACAAAATCCAATTTCGACGGTCCATGACATTAAGGCGCGAACAAAACGGCGCGAGACAAAATGGCGCAGAAAAAACGACGCATAGACAAAACGGCGCAGAGGCAAAACCGCGCAGACAAAACGGCGCCAAAGTCAACGTAACAAGCTCAAAACCTTTTCCTTATTTTTTTCACATGTTTTGGTCAATTCCTCTTTGTCATGAGTTGCCAAGAGTGGTGGGGGGGGACTTGTATACCAGCTCCAAAAATCCTTATTCACACATAAATTTTCGTTATGGTTGCAGAGTATTATCGTTCTATACATTGATTTGGCGCCGTTTTGCCTCTGCGCCGTTTTGTCTCGCGCCGTTTTGTTCGCGCTTTAATGTCCTGCTTCGCAATTTCGAGGCCTGCAACCTATTTCGTCCCCTGAAAAGATAGAGAGAAATTTTGAAAGGTTTGCAGCAACTTCGGCTCTGTTGCAGGCCTCGAAATTCACGGCGGACACCGCGGACATGTCCGTCGTCACAGCATGTGATGTCCGCGGGAAGTACCACCTAGATCGGTCATATTTGTCCGCCGAGAAATAACACAGGAACTAGCGATGCAAATCGTCATTGCATAGAACAATTTTTGCGAGAATATAATTTCCCGCGCATTCTAGCACGCATCTAGAAAATGTTAATTTTGTATCGTATCCTTTAGCTTCCATTCAAGCAGGAAAACTTTCAATTTTTATGTTGCTTCGATTGATGACATTGAATCAGCGTAACATAGGTGAATTCTTCGCCAAGAATCGATGGGAGTACGGTACTTTTACACTATTCACGCGCAACTTAGTTCAAGTCTTACGTCAGAATGTCTGGCTTTGATCTCCGAGTAATATTGATAAGGCAAGGTTGATTACAAAATTTATTAAGCTTTGGTATTACAGTAAGAAAGAAAAGACCCAGGGAAAATTCACTTTCGCTCACATGACGCGCAAAAATAAACTTAAATAATAAAGCCGAGTGAAACTTTGCACAGCAGAAAATAGTAGTGTTAGTGTAGAAGTTTTCCGACTCGTGCCCAAAGCATTGTGACGCAAGAAGCCACACGACCTCGTTTGGTAGAAGGTAATCAGTTATGCGGCGTATCAAGCAGCTACAGCCTACAGGGCGCTTTGACTCTTCCAGCGCAGGTCGTTGGTCTGATGAAAGCCTTTCAGAGTGACTTCACTGCAATTTTAACAAGCCTTCTAAACCGTAGCTATAGTTCTCAAATGGTGAAGAAATATCAAGATAAAGTGATTAAGCATGACGATCGACTCTAAAACTGGTGTGTCCGCCGTGAGACTTAATTTGTCCCCGAGATAGCTGCTCAGTCCGGACACGTTTGTCCGCCGTCAACAAAAACGAATTTCGAGCCCTGTGTTGTATAAAATATTTTGTTTCTCGATCTTTTCAAGGGACAAAATAGGTTGCACCCAAAAAGTATAGCCTAAATCAGGGGTGTTCAAACCTTTTACCAGGCAGGCCAACTTTGATAATGCGGAAGTACTTGCAGGCCAACACTTTCCGACAATCTTGCTTTGCGTAAAGAAAGGTATACATATAGCAATGTTGTAGCCTACTATTTAATGTCATTTTCATATAACAAAGCAATATGCAGGTTTATGTAACTTCTTTAATTTTGTATAATAAAATTAAATGAAAATAAAAATTAACATGAAAAAAAAAGTACCCATAAGAGCAGGGGGTGCGTCTGCACCCCCCTACTCTACGCCTATGTTTCAAATCGTATCAATGAATGGTTTATTTGTCAGTAATAGGAACATATTGTACATGTTTGAAATATGAAAGTGAAGTAATATTCACAATGCAAAAGTTACACAAGTTCCCATACCGACAGGGAGGCAACGAGACGGCCATACGGTCTACTAGTCAATTGCCACCCTACGGAAATGACAATTTTTCCATTTAAAATACAAGAGAAAAAAATAAAAACGTTATCATACAGGGCAGAAACAAGCCAACTCGCACACTCCAACATCTCAGAAGTCATAAACAAGATTATTGAAATTCTGCGACAGAACAACTAGCAACTATGATGTCAATCAGTGCATCATTACAGCATACTTGTGATGCTTGCACAGGGTTCGATCTTAACGTTAGTCCGCTAGCCAATGGCTAATGAAAATTTGCGCGCACTAGTAGAAATGTTGCAGTACTAGCCGGATTGGCTAGTGAAAATATTCGCCTGTGAAAAGTTTTGGTTTACAAAATGGCGATTGGCGACGTCACTCTGAAATACTGCAAAAATTTGCTTGCCAGAAGCGAAATTGCACGAAGAAGGCTGCAAAGTCGGTCAACTGAGCACGTGACTACTTTTTTCGTTTTTTTCCCTCTTTGGATTGCTACCTTGTCGTAGTTGAAGAGCTCATGTGCCTCCGCGACCTAAAGAGTTATGCTCACCCAACAAGCCAGACAGGTCTGATGGTAGAGGCCTAACCAAACGCAATCCATCCAATAGTCCACTTCTTTGACAGTGAACGAATATTATGTATTGTACCACCCTGGCGAGTGGCGTGTCATCTCGTACTACAGATGCACACAATGTAATATCACAACATAAATAAATATTAAGCACACACCGCATGCCACATTTATTTTTTATGTTTTAAAATTGCATTGTTTGCCTCTGTAGTACGAGCAGGTGTTTTTGTGCGTATTGTTGCTCTCTTGTGCGTACTGAAATCTGAAAGCCTTTAGTTAGTTTCAGTCTAAGCCAAAGCACTTATCTTAATACGTCATCAGACAAGTGAAAAGTCAGTAAACTGGTCGGACTAGTGAAAAATCGTGCGGGCTAGTGAAAACGGGAAGCAACTAGTCCGGTGGGCTAGTGAAAAAAAAGTTAAGATTGACCCTTGTTGCATGTAATTAACTAATGATTAATAACATAAATGTGATGCAAAAATTATAAGAATTGATACATACATGGAATCCTATTGCTCGTTATTGAGGATTCAATTTGGCATTCTAAATTGCTCATCCCTGTCTACTATTAAGAATGCATTTTGATTTGCAACATGATTCCTGACTCTTGTATTGTTTTCCATCAGCCTAATTATATAATTCCTTTGCAACAACCAAACCTGGTGAACTGCAGTTTCGTGGTTGGAGTTTGCTAATGAATAGAATAATTCCATGCAATAACATTTGAAATTAATTGTTTACTTGCTGTTTGATTAAACATTGCTTGTTTCTTCACTTTTATATTTGATTTTTCATTTGGTTTGAACCTTTATCCTTGGAGTAAGAAAGTCTCTCTTGGGTTATGTCTGGCAGTTTTTCATACTTGTAGAGTAGTGTTGGGCGATATATCGAATTTTCGATACGATACGATATCTTTTCAATATCGATATTTATTTCAATATCGTTCGATAACTTGTAACTGCAAACCCCTACAAAAACGTTGCCGAAGCCAAACGGCAAAAGTTGAAATTGCCTCGGCAATTGCTGTGAACGTTTATTACGAAAAAAATTGTACCAAACATGGAAAACGAGAAGCGAAAAATATGCTAGAGTAGTCTATCACGACCGCACTGTTTAATTTGTTGTGATGTAATAATACCAAATGTAGCGAGCAACGCGATACGCACGCTGTTACGGTAATTCACGTTGAAAGTAAGTTAGTTAATTTTGGGTTGATTCAACGTTCGAGTCAGCACAAATCGATTTAATTTTCCCGGCTGGTCTCGTGGTTATATTGCGTAACAACAATGCCCAATAAGAAACTTACGTTTGTCTTACATTAATTCGACATCTAGTGACGTGGAATTATCATAAAATAACGTTAATTGCTCAACCAAGTACCGGTAACAAATTAATCGCTCCCTGCGAGAAGATTGCCTCGATTTAGGTATGCACTAACATAATTTCGGCACAATTGGGATACTGCGAGCAACACAAAGTCTGTTTGATGAAGAACTAGATGTCAGAATCGGAATCATCAGATGCTGTATCGGAGGATGAGGTTGTCCTGTCATCACTGGAATCGGACACATCAAGAGGCTTATCGCTTGGCTGTAAATCTACACTGTCTTCGCCGTTCGCAATGAAGCGTCCACGTTTTGCGGCTTTTGTGTTTTGATACCTATCCACACGCCTCTTTCGCAGAGCTCCATCAGGGTGTTGACTAAGGAGCAAATCTATGGCTGTGGCATAACGACTGGGAGGAATGTCTAACCCTAACCTTACAAGCGCTCTTGTGGCCTCGGCATTGTTATTGCCGACGCTAATGCGCCATTCATGCATCTGCGTCGGCAATCACCTCGGCAATTGCCGACACTAATTTCGAAAACTGAGAAACTCTTTTCTTAATTAGTACAAAAATATCGAAAAGTATCGAAATATCGAGTATTTTTAAAAATATCGTATCGTTTTGTTTTTTTCAATATCGCCCAACAAGATATCGCCCAAGAGGCTTTGAATCTCTGACACAGGCCATGTTACCGAGGTTGGTAGAGTGAAGTTTTCGCTTGGTGTCCATAGCCAGGGTAGACGTAAATGCTTGTGATATTTGAATAAAAGAATCTTATATGCAGTATATATAACAGTTTAAACAATTAACCAACTTTTTCAGTTGTCCACAACTGAATAGAATTATATATTGATGGAACGCCTAGACCAGTGGTTTTTAACCGATCAGTTCTCGCACCCACTTCTAGAATGGCTGAAAAATAATAGTCACCTACAGTTCAGAATGTTGTTTGAAAGCCCGGTAAATAAAATTAACATCTCATCTCATTTTATATTGTCATGTTTCTTTCTACCATATCTCTTAACAGGAAAGAGACTTGGGAAAGATTAATGACAAAGTTTATAGTGATATCAAGGTAAAATGGTCGAATAGTTCTACTTGTGAGATGATCAATGAAAATTCTTGAAGGACTTTAACAAATTGTTCAGCACTTTCGACAAATAATCAAAAATAACTATAAACAGCAATAGCTTCCAACACCTGTAACTCTTATATTTGACTTTAACGTACTTCACTCACAGCTTCTCATGCAACTCTAATCTCAATCGAAACTTCTAATAGCACCAACTCTCGTCTACTCGTATTCAATAAATTTAATTTTAATTCAACTCTCGATCAATAATAATCTCTATATGTCAATTACGCCACTATTTATAGCCATTTTTTTGAGTAGTGACTTCCAGACGTTACGATAATGTTACGTCATGTGAACTCATTGTTCTAGTCAGGTTTTACTACCCGTAAACATTAGGGTGGATCAAAAAAAAAACGAATTTTTAGGTTCAGCTTAGTGCATCTGCCAAAAGATGCAGTTTGGGCTATCTTTTACATTGGTACTTGAAAAAACATTTTTTGACCCCGTTTGACCCCTATCCAAGAGCTCTCTAGTGACCGCCGAGGCAAAATTCCTTAAATTGACTATAATTTTTTTTCTAGTGGGTGCAGGCTAGTGGTTTTGGTGTCTATCCCCACTAAATCAAGTCTTGGGAAGTCATTTCTGCAGTCTAAAATCGTCTATGGGCTAGCAAAATGACATCAGAGCCTTTATTCAGCAAAAATGCTTGAAAAAGTTGGAAATTTATTGTTTTTTTTAAAAAAGGGCAAAGAAAAACAAATTCATAATGCTTCTAAAGGTATTGCTGTTAATACACTGAAGCAAACATATAAAAGCAAACAATTACCGTATGAAGTTAATTGCAAAAATGTTGCCTTTAATTTGTCCATCCAATTATCCAGTAGCATTACAGTAATGGACACAAAATGCATGACAACGGGTTCAGGCTAAATCAGTATGTTAGTGTTTTGTTGAGGAGCTTATATCAAATCCTGCAGACATATCATTCTTAAAAGGAATGATGACAGACAGGACAGCCACAATAGCTGGATTTGACTCTATTTTATTCGCACGAGTCAGAAGGAAAGAAAGTAGGATTCTTAGTGCAGAAAAACGACAAAAACACTCTAAAAAAAGAAACGCAAAAACTGCTTCTACTGTAGCTCTTAAGATAAGGAACTTCTCTGGTCAGGTTGTTTACATCACTTTGGTGAAATCGTTGTGTCTTGTATCTTTGAAGATTTGAAGCTAGAGGTTTTAAAATAACCAAAAATGAGCATCTTCATAAGACTCCGCAATAACTGGGGTTCTATTCCACAGTGGCTAACTGCTAAGTACACTGGATATCAACAGCTTTCCAGTAACAACACACGATCTCATTCAGAACCTCAAAGATGACGTTGTTCATTGTTCAACTTGCACAAAGCAAATACAAGTTCATTTGAGGCGACTATAAATAACTTATGAACTTGTGCAATGTGCATTGCTTATATCAGTCCTGGTCTACAAAATGTGAAATTCTACCGTTCTGGGGCCACACACAAGGCCAGATGGATGGCCAAATTGATTCATTCCTATTAATTGGTGCTACTGGAAAATCAAATAGCTAAGTTACCTAAGGGAACTATCACATCAGGTTCACAAGTGGCTAAACTGAAAGATCTCATGAATTTTATTTCCCTCGTCTACTGTATATATTGGTTTCGGTGTAGCGTTGCTGTAGATGCTCCTTGGAACCGTTTGACTATGTACAAGAACATTCTCAGATATGGAGCAGTGCATAAGTTGATATCAGATGCTGCTAAACGTAGCTTCAAACGTCAATTTTGGTATCTCTCTGCTGAGATGGTACCACTGGACTGGCACTGTTCAGCTCTGAAGTTCAGGAAGAGGTAAACATCAGATGGCTGATGAACTTATACATGTAAAACCTACAGATCCTGTTTTTACACCAGCAGATCGGTTTGGCACTGGCCAGCTACGGACCACGTTTTCCATCAGAAATCAACCTGGAATCAAAACTGACAGATTTTATCACAAAGGACTCTCGGTTCTTTTTCTCTGTTTTAGAGATAAATGATGATTTTCTTCCTTTATCAGTAGAGAAATGGTCTGAATCAGAGTCGTACCAGAAAGCTGTTTACAATGTGGCTGAACATGGAGTTAAACTGAGCACCGATTACCTACATTGTGCCAGAAACGAGGAACACTATCAAAACACTTTACAAATAGTGGAAGCTAACAGAAAAGACACACCTAATTTGAGAAAGGAAGAAAACTAATATCCTCTTGCACAGATTAGACTAGTTGATCACATTGCCTTCTGTGACAAAATGTGTTAGTAAAAGTTTACAGTTATATACTGTATACATACAGATTCAATACCAGGCTTTCATGTAGCAAACTTACTAGCCTATATTGGTAACTTTCTATGGTATTTGATCTATTTCGAATGTGAAATTAGAATTTTAGACCACTTCCGCTCACTGGAGTTGTATTTTTAGCTATTCCAACGCGTAAAAAATGTGAATTCACAGACAACTCGTATAGACAAGCATGTTCTTTTAATTCCCTGTACGATAGATAGTCGAACAGGCAAAAGTTTTATGCATATTATTTTGTTGAAACATACAAATTCTGTTGAGAAGCGTGAAAATACCGGTAATTCAATATTTACTCTGGCAAACCTTAAAATTTGAATGGGATGGTGGCCCACATAAACGTGCCCCAATTCTACTGATTTTTGGACCAGCAAAGATTCTTGGCTAGTGGAACAATCTCACAAATCTACAAGTCAATAGTACAATAAAAAGTAAAAAACAAGGGGGTTGAGTGCACACTACCCAGGATGTGTTCAATGGGATGCTTATTCAGAAGCCAAACGCAAGTTTTGCCTCTATTAAACATTATATAAACTCAATTAAGTTAAGTGTGATCAGATACTTACAAACATTGAAATAAACAATATCTAAAGCTGTAATAAATGCAATAGTTAAGTTTACACTATCAAATAAATATATATGCGGCATGCAGCTGCACTAACGTATGCTTCTGTAGTCTATTGGACCTCATATCACCTCATTGGACTAGAGGCCAGTTTGCACACAAATGGTCACATCCTTGTGTGTTTTACCTAGGTTACACTTTTTTTAGTATTTCATCCATAAAACTGCCCAAAATATCTAAAAATGCCATTTCTTTCCCATAAAATGCCTTTTTTAGAGCAAAAATGTCATTATGCAATTTTGGCTGCCCATGCATCATTTTAGACTGCAGAAGTGACTTCCTAAGACTTGATTTAGTGGGGTTAGACACCAAAATCATTAGCCTGCACCCACTAGAAAAAGTATTATGGCTAATTTAAGGAATTTTGCCTTGGCGGCCACTAGAGCGCTCTTGGATAGGGGTCAAACGGGGTCAAAAAATGTTTTTTCAAGTACCAATGTAAAAGATAGCCCAAACTGCATCTTTTGGCAGATGCACTAAGCTGAACTCAAAAATTCGTTTTTTTTGATCCACCCTAGTAAACATCTTTGTGACGTCGAAACAACCTACAACCTGACAAATTGTTTGAGCGTATACAGGATCTTTTAGAAATACATTGCATAGTAAGAATTTCGCATTCAAAGGTCACTACAGGACAGTAAGGTTACTATTTTTTAGGCTCCGGCTCCAGCTCCGGAGCTATCAAGCATTCATCAACTAGCTCCAGCTCCGGAGCTATAAACTTTTAAACAGCGGCTCTGGCTCCATTAAGAGTGTTTTGTAGCATTTGCCACAGTAGGATGCAATGGTTTAGAAGTCTGCACTGCAGCGCTTAAAATTCTGTTAAAAAATATAACACATTTGTTAAAAAATATTATAGACACTAGGGTGGTCATTATTTGAGGGTAAATTTGTTTTTTGTAAAAGTTTCAGGTCTGACCATGCCAAAATGTTCTCATCGGCTTAAAAACACTCTGTGTAAAATATGAAAAAAATATACATATTATGTAGAGGTAGCCCAGAGCCGTTGAAATTTGGAATTTATAGCAAGAATGTGCATTATACTAGATGTCAAAGAAATAGGCTAGAGCACAAGTGTTTTTTACATCATTCCATGATTGCATAGCAGTCATCAGTCCATGCTATCTGTGCTAACGATGAACGGCAAGTAGCAAATTCTGGGGAATGAGTATGCCTGGCTAGTCACATGACCTGTTCTGATTCAACATTTTGAACTTTAGTAGCTAACTGCTCTTGGCTGATGCTGAGCTGCGTCGGAGTCTGCCTCGCTTTCTGACCTAGTCTTATTCTGAAACGATCCCTGTTCCATATCTAGAAAGCTAAAACCTCAATTGCTAAGGTAACAGGGATCAGTTGTCAGTAGATGTTACAGAAAATATATTTCGCACTTATTCAGTGCATCGTCAGTTCTGATAAAGGGCAGTTAAAACCTACAAGTAATGTTTTAAACAACATTACAGTGACGCAATAATGTCAAAACATGAGCGTAAAAAATTGAAAAAGCATAAGCGTAAATATTGAAAAAATGCTGAATGAAAACTAAACCAAGCCGGCAGTAAAGTAAATTACGTATCAAATATAAATTATAAACTAGAATTGATGAAAGAGCGATGAGCAAAGCCTGCAAATGTAGCGTTGTGACAAATTACGGCAAAGAAAATAAATTATATGCGGAACACGGCAGTCAAAGGCAGTGATAAACAAACTAAGTACAGCGATAAATAATTAAATGGAGCGTCTTGGAAAACACAAAATGTAGCGTTGTGGAAAAAAGAGTAGGCAAAGACGGCAGTGAATAATAAGGCAGTAAAATATTGAAAAAATACGAAAAATGTAGTAGAGCGTCAAAAAATTAAACTTGTGGCAGAATTAATTTTTGGATATTTATTTTGGCATGTATCCTATGTATCCATTTATCTTCACAAGCATCTAGATTATCAATATTGGGTTGTTCAACAAATGTGACATTGTAGCATTGGGAAAGTTGTGGTTCAGTACTTAGATCATGAAATACAGCAAAATGTTTTAATAACACAGCCCTGTCATTATTAGAAGAAAAATCGAAAGTGTTCCAAGTTGCACGATGGCCTGACCAGCGAACCAAAAATTTATTAACCGTCTGTCCAACATATTGTTCATGGCAAAGTAAACATGTTGCTACATAAATCCCATAATTGCTGCAATTGAGTTCCTGTTTTAACTTAAAAAGACTTTGCGGAGTGCTCAATGTCGTTGTACGTGAAACCATTGACAAACGATGATGACCATGGTTACCACACAACGCACAGCGACCACAAGGGGCAGAAAACCTCTTTGTAGAACAGAAGATTGGATTTTTTTTGATAGATCTTTGTAGTTTGTAACATAATTTCCAATAGTTTTTGGCCTTGTGTATGTGATCATGACATCAGGTTTAAGTTCCTTTTCTTTTTCACTCATTTTTAATAAAGCTGGGAAAGCAGTAGCCCACACAGTCTTGCTGTTTTTCTTTTGAGGTTTTGGTGGCCTAAGTCTGTCAGTCCAAGTTGAAGCAATTTCAATCATGTCATTTGTCATCGCGATAGGGAAATCTGACCTAGTAGCTTTTTCTTTGAGTCTTGACAAGCTGGAAATGTAATGTTCATGGCACTCATTCAGAAGACGCATTCGAATGGCTTCTCCGTATAATATGGATTTGAAGGTGGATATAGGGTGGTGCGACTTTCCATTTATGAAGCAACGATCTTTTGCTGTAGCTTTGACGAAATCTTCAGTGGTAAATTTAAACTTGTTACCATGGGTGATGCAATGATTGACATCTAAACATTCCACTGCGCCTGTTTCTTGAGAAGTATCAAACTGCTATTCTATCAAAACTGCTAAAGTATTCATGATCTAAGTACTGAACCACAACTTTCCCAATGCTACAATGTCACATTTGTTGAACAACCCAATATTGATAATCTAGATGCTTGTGAAGATAAATGGATACATAGGATACATGCCAAAATAAATATCCAAAAATTAATTCTGCCACAAGTTTAATTTTTTGACGCTCCACTACATTTTTCGTATTTTTTCAATATTTTACTGCCTTATTATTCACTGCCGTCTTTGCCTACTCTTTTTTCCACAACGCTACATTTTGTGTTTTCCAAGACGCTCCATTTAATTATTTATCGCTGTACTTAGTTTGTTTATCACTGCCTTTGACTGCCGTGTTCCGCATATAATTTATTTTCTTTGCCGTAATTTGTCACAACGCTACATTTGCAGGCTTTGCTCATCGCTCTTTCATCAATTCTAGTTTATAATTTATATTTGATACGTAATTTACTTTACTGCCGGCTTGGTTTAGTTTTCATTCAGCATTTTTTCAATATTTACGCTTATGCTTTTTCAATTTTTTACGCTCGTGTTTTGACATTATTGCGTCACTGTAATGTTGTTTAAAACATTACTTGTAGGTTTTAACTGCCCTTTATCAGAACTGACGATGCACTGAATAAGTGCGAAATATATTTTCTGTAACATCTACTGACAACTGATCCCTGTTACCTTAGCAATTGAGGTTTTAGCATTTGAACTTTAGCATCTCTTTATTTACTGTGAGGGGGCCAAGCTAACTGCTTGGTGAAGGACCATTAATGCTTTAAAGTCCTAGCGTCATAGATTTTCATCAGAAGAACATCAACCATCACAGGGTAACACAAAATACTTATTGATTGACTATACAGTGTTCAACAGGTTTTTGTTCAGTCTAGAAATCATACTGACAACACAGCAAATAGTATATATATATATAGTTAATTAGTTATGTACCGATATTCTATATTTCTAATACCCTTAATTTAGGATATTATACTGTACAATGTCCATGTTTTTAGTTAGACAGTATATTCAATATGCCAACCAAGAGTGTCATGGTGACCAACCAATCATTGTTGCATTATTAAGGTCTTTTTGAGGGCTTGTGGATATTTCTTGCGGTGATCAGAAACGACTTGCAGGAGGAATTGTAATTGTACTTCATCTTTTGTCAAACGTCCAGAGAAATCTTGCACAAGAGCAACTCCTCTTTCAGCATGTTCGTTTGTAACAGCCAGAGACTTTACAGTTGTTTTGGCGGTTTGAAAATTACCATCTTCCTCCCACTCTGTTGCTGGATGTTGAAGGAAAGAGTCTGGAATGTTCAGCTTCTTGAAGAGTGATCATGTGTTACATTGTGTTAGTTGTGAAGAATGATGATAACATTTTTCGGTTACCCAATGCTAATGTAACCCGTTTTACCAGGCTTTTCCTTCATTGCTGGACATTGCTTGCACCATCTCATCTTTCATATCTGTTGGAATGTCATCATCAAACAGGGAAAGACCCACTAACTCTTCCGATAAATACCATAAATGAGCAGCCATCTTCTTAGCCGTCACCATTGAAATGCACTTATAATTAACCAAGCTCTTCAAAACACACAGGTCAAACTGTTACGAAGCTTTAACGGCAAGTGGAGCAAGAATCCAGGCTTTTACGTTGATTCTGTACACGAGGCCATCCATTCTTACAATATTTTTTTACTTTTTGTAAACCTGTATCTCGCTTAGCGGCTTCAATAAGTTCACCCATGCGAGATGGCGCAACACACTTGACGATTGATGAGATTGACGAAACTATGTTATGACTTATGAGCTATATGTTGGCTAGGGTGAGGCTGGTGCCCCATTATTTTTCAAACTCTTGACTATCACCTCTACCTTTTTTTTGGTGGTGAGGTTTGATGAATAAAGCAATTTGATGAAGTTTTATAAAAATCGAAGTTTGTTTAGGGGTTGCAATATGGGCATATTTCAAAATTGTGTGACAGGGGAAGAAAAAATAAAATTGTAACGCAGTTAAGTCTGAGTAGGTTCAAATGTTAGGGTAATGTCTCTACAGCAAATATTTAACCTCACTTTGTTTTTATCATTACAGACAAACTTTTTCTTAATTTCTGAAATCTCCACCTGCTTGCAAGCAAATTTTCATTAAAAATTCACTTAGAATGGTACATGGTGTAAATGACTTTTGTTTTATTCTATTCTTCTAATTTCAATGTATCTGGAGAAGTCATATATATATGAAACATTATAAAAAAAATTAGCTCTGTGTTTGATACATAGTTTAGAAAATAGGTATGCAAGTTTGGTAAGCCACACATGTCTGTCCGTTACCACAAAATCTCAAAAAAGTTTTTTTTACAAACAACTATATGTTTTTTTAACTTCTAACATATATTGACTATCTCACATTTGGCAGCACATATCAACCCTATAGCTACACAATTATCTTTCCTCCAATTTAAATCACTACATTTATGGAAGTTTGATATTGTGTCTGTCCGTTACCATATTTTTGATGAATTTGTGTAGATTGTAAATAGGGCTTTACACCAAGACTGTCAAAGATGACTGGGTATGTAGTCATAAAGGGAAGGTGGGAACTAGCCCTAGCGCATTAGACCCCCCTTATATAGATTGAAAAAAACATTTTTGAAGTAAAAAAAAATTATATGTGAATATTTTTTATTAAAAAAAATCATGTTTTAATGAAGATCATGTTTTGAGTCAGGGAAATATCAAAGATGTTTGTTCTAACAATTGTTGATTACTCGCTGCAAATGTCATTGCCAAGTTTTGATTGCAAGTGAAGAGAGAGTAACTGTCAAATGTTATTCCAAAGCCAACATATCAGGATCAATATGGAGATGGCCAAAGGATGAGGACTTCCATGATTACCGTACCCTATAAGTGATGTTGTGCAGGCTATAGCCACTCCACACCTTATTCCTGCAGGAGAGAGAAATGTTTCCTTTTACATACCAGAACTTCATCACATTTGGGGATACTATGACTCAAATTGTGTGAACTAACTTGAAAAAGTCGTAAATTTCCATGAATTAAAGATAATTTCAAGAATTTATATCCAATAAATAAACTGCTTTTATCTTCCACTAGTGAAAATTGACCGCTATAATGATGCAAATATTGATAAGAATATAAAAATACAGTAAGGAATGAAAGAACAAGGGTAGAAAAACACTTCAGCGGGCTGGAAAAAGCAGGGTAGCACCGCTATTTCGAAATGCATGACAACAAATTCGGAAATGTATGCAATTTATGTATATAATTGTAACGGTAGCCTATGAATATTAAAACAATTTTTTTGTAAAAACAACAAACTTTTTTTCAACCAAAATTTTCCGAAATTGCAAACCATAATTTTTCCTATTAGGAAATAAACACTTTTTCCATCACCTTGGTTCAGTGTAGCAAAAAACTTCAGAAATGAGATAGTGTCTGTCCGTTACTTTTTGTAATGTCTGTCCGTTACTTTATATCAAGGTTTTAAACTAATTGTTGCGCAAACACTGCATTAGGGATTAGCAAAAAAAAACTACCTTTAATAAGATGGGGGGTAGATCTCAAATTTAAAAAAACATTGATCTATTGGGTTTGGGAGCTGAATTTAGATAGAAAGTGCATGTGAAGGCTGACTAGTGGTTTTTCCCAATTCTATCTGTCTGTCCGTTACTTTATTTCAATAGTCCGTAAAATTGGTAATACTGAACCCATACCCAAAATTTTTTCCTGCACAAACCATCATACTTAGTAGTTTTAACACGCTGAATATTGTGGAGCTGGGGCTCTTGTGGTCTTCAAATTTAAAGATTTTCGCATCAATGTCTGTCCGTTACCAAATTTTATTTTTGAAATATCACCATATGCATTTTACTATTTTAGCCCCCATGAGATTTGACGCGACTGGTAAAATGTCATATCTCAATTTATGAGTATCATAGGAAGTTGGCTTTGTGCTTAAAAGAACCGCAATGACCTATTTCCTATAGGTGTTATTAAGAATGTTAACCTATAAAACGTTTACTTTTTGAGTTATTGCAAAAAAACTGTTTTTTAGGCATTTTAGAATAATTTTTAGCCTAATAGTAATACCTTATAAGTTAATGTAACAATGAGCCAGTTTGAATAAAAAAAATGTGTAACCTTTTTATTGTTCTTCAAATTTACTGCTGGAGAAGACTGTAATGATGGTTGCATCTTCAAAAGACCCTAGATGTTTTTTCCTGGGGACAGCTCCTATAATGAAGATCTTTACGAATCCCACAACTTTCCAAAATCGCCATGGAACTGGATTTAGAAAACCAAACTTTTCAAAACTGAATAAAGATGATATTGACAATCTAAAGCTCACCAACTTTATTGGTCAAGACTCTGGAAAGTTTTTTTCAATACTTGTCGTCGTGTGAACCTCTGGGGCTGAAGGTTATCCTTTTACCACCCCAGATTCACGATGTTCCCGTACTACACTGGAAGGCTACTATAGAGAGCAGCCAATCTTTGGTTTCATCATCCATGACACACAGACCTTCCACTCCATTAGGTGGCTTGAAGATGGAACAGTCATTGATGATGTGGTCTGCGGTCTGTTCCTCGGCACCACATTCACAGGAGAAGGAAGAGGCTATTCCCCATTGGTGCATGGTTGAGCGGAAAAGCCCGACGCCCGTATGAAGACAGTTGAGGCGCATCCATGCTTGTCTTGGCAGTGTCAGGCCGATGGGGCATGTGTTGGCGTCGGGGATGAACGAATAGAGTCTGGTGGCGTCTGACTTCCATTCAGAACTGCATTTATAGTCCGCCCAAGTAGCCGCAGAGATGTCTTGTACATCAGCTTCATTGATGAGAAGTTGAGCGGCTGGCACGAATGGGTGTCTTGATTTCAGTCGACGGGGGTGCTCGTTTGGGAGAGCAGAGATCTTGTTGTGGAGAAGGTGGTTAAGTTCCAGTGCCCATCGATCGAGGGACAGAGTGGCTTCTTCGTGACGAAGCTCAGCGGATTGGATGCCAGCGAGAATGGGGAGATTGTCCAATGGTGTGGGATGCAGGCATCCGGTCACTGTGCGCATGCACTGTTTATGGCAGTGTCGATGATGGTTTAAGAATTGTAAACTCTCTAAAGTGTGTCAATGATTGTGCTGAGCGGGGAGTTAAAGTTGGTGCAGACTTCTTAACTGCGGCTAAGATCGAGGAACGTTATCAGAACATACTCCAAGTTGTCGAGAATGATCGCAAAATGCTACCAAACCAAAGAAAGCGAAAACTATCTCCGAGTTCTTACCCATTACCTGTTGGTTTTTGATGAGTACCGGTACTTTGGTATTAGTTAGGCTTGGCCAAAATGGGGTTATTTTTAAGAATTTATACTACGAGGTTGTAAGTCACCTAAAAGTTGTGAATGGGTATCAGGAGCAAACCCATGATAAAATTTTTTATTTTTTAATGACGTCTTACGGTCAGACAGTCCGTTACCATAGCAATCGTTACCGGCAAGACAACAAATTGACTAAATTGGTGATTTTTCAGGCTGTGAATAACTGTCAGGGCTCATTTTGGTACCAAAATATGCAGAAAAGACAGCCAAAGAGCATGGAACATATACACGATGTCTGTGAAACAATTAATTCCACTTTTAAATAAAAAAAACATATTTTCTTCACATTTATGGTCAATTATTGAACAAAATGAAAATTAGTTATCCCGAAATCTACCAATGGAAGTCAATTATTTCCAAGTAACATCAGTACACAATACACACTCATACAATAAACATTCATATTAGTCCCAACTGTACAATATGGATGCCAGTGACTTTTTTGTCACAACCTCAGATGACGTTGCCAGTCCATGCAGCTTCTCTCGGACACCCTTCACAACTCTGTATAGTGCCTGGAGCTGCTCTTCAGATTTGGAGGCTTTATTTATGTTCAAATCTGTGGCGAGTCCTAATGCTCGCTTTGCTGTGTCATTGACAACACGAAGGTTAGCCACAAATTTCTCGCCATGATAGTAGTTGTCTGAGGTGGTCCATTGTGCAAGTGGGCTTGACAAAGGGAGCTTGACAAAGCTGGAGTCAATATTCAAGAGCTCAAACATGCTCCAAGAGTCATGTCCAATGAAGTCTTTGAGGGCTTTTGTGCCCAATTGATATGAGGCTGGCATCTCCTGTTTTCTTTTTTGTGTACTGTCTGTCGTGTCATGGTGCCTCAGCAATCAGCATAGCCTTTCTCATCGTCTGTTTGTCAGATGATGTTCGTTCCGAGAAGAGTGCCAAAGAGACCAATCTCTCTGAGAGATACCACATATGGTTTTGTAGCTTCTGTCTGGCCAGAACAACAAAGGAGAGAAATTTGGCAGGCAACTTCATTGGGTCCTTGCTGATACTGGCCTCTGCCTTGAGGAGGTTCTTGAGGAGCAAAACTGGTGAGCGATGATGTCTTCCAATACTTCGGGTGCATATACAATATACATCCCCAAGATGGCATCGGAAGAGTGCCCCCTTAAACAAGTACAAAGTTTTGCTAATCTAACGGGCATGGTGGAATGCCTCAGGCGCTTTGATGGTGATGGATCTCCGACTGGCAGGGACCGGCCCTCCAAGAAACAGAAGTGTTAGTTCTGTCACCTCCAGGTAGTCACGTTGAAGTGTCTCCTTGGTGCTGTTTTCGATCCATGTATGAAGGAAGGTGATGGTGTTATGTACATAGCCTGTCAACTCTCTTTATGGAGCAGTCACCTCGACCAATGTGTAGTTGTTGTGGTTCAATTCGCTCCAATTGTTCACCAGTTGCTTCAACAGCTGTTCATTGGATCATGTGGTTGGGCCATACACAATTGAGCAAGATGCCCCCCAATCAACTCATGGATGTGATGTCTACATGCCAGTTGCAGAAGACTTCTACGAAACTCTGTCTCCAGTCCAAAATGTCTGCCTCGTGTTTGCCAAAAACTCCTCCCTTTTTTTGGCTCTGTATCTGTTGACCTATTCCTCTTACTCTTCCTCAGTTTGTATTCTTCAATAACTGTAAGGATTATCTGCTCTATCGCTTGCCACGATTTAAAGGTAATAGTGTACCAGTATTTGCTCACTAGTCCTGCAAGTCCTTTGTTACAAGTCTGGCAGTATCCAATGCACTAGACTGAAGATGGCTGGCTTGCTACAGTTGTTTATGATACCCATGGTACTGAAGAAGAACCTGTTCCCTTGTTTGGTGGATAAGGGCCAGTGAATCCATGGTTTCCTGTTAGAGCTCGACCGATATATTGTATCGGCTATTTTTTGCCGATAAACATCGGCCAACAAAAGCACACTCAAAACCAGTCATACATGCCTTTAGAAGAAACACAAGTTGCTCAAACGTGCTCGTAAAGAGTGCATTTAAACTCTCTCGTTTTAATTATGTGCAAGCGGCTGCACACAATCCATTTTTGCACGCAGCACGTGGGTATGCTTTTGAATGTCTTGTTTTGTGCACGTGGAAAGACGCTCTTCTCGCTGCCTATTTAACTGGTGCTGCCTGGTTAGAGCTTCCGCTCCAATTGCTGCATTTGTGCTTCTGTTTATCAGGCTAGTGGCGTTGACACCGGTCTTTGTGTGAACCCTAGCAGAAACTCCTGTCGTGTTGGACTGATTGGCGATGACAAAAGGTGTTCTCTTCTTGGCATTAATGCTGAGAAACTATGTTTTTTGAACTACAATTTGAAACTGTTGATCTTTGATTATTGATTTGAACACAAAACAGTATAGCATTTAGTGGTTTTTGTTTTGTTTGATGTTTTTTTTGTGATTAATGTTAAAAATGGTTTTTCTATTGCAGCAACAAATGCATAAACTTTCGCGGACTGGTTTGTTGCTTAATAACTTTGGTAACAAATTTTTCGTAGTTGATGTACAATTGTATATCATATCGATATCGGCCTGAAAAAGTGATATCGGTCAAGCTCTATTTCCTGGTACACTGAAGATGGGGGGACACTTGTCAAAGAGCCACAGCAAGGTCTTAGTTTTGGTATTCATGCCTTTAGAAGTGAGACCCGGCAATTATAAAACAAATATGCCTATTATTACAGAAAGTTTGAATTTTATACACAAAATCTGAAACAAAAATGACTTTTTTGCAAATATTTTTTATTAGATTGTATCACACCCACTGTCTAGTTGTCATATCATTTTTGGCTTTCAATTCTGCATCATTTGGTACCAGCAGCATCTCTGAGGGTCATTCAAAGCATGATAAATCATTATTTTAGGCATTTTATGTAGTTGTCGGTAATGGTTTCCACGGTAACAGACTGTCTTACCGTAAGACGTTAATTTTTTTTTATCAAATTTACGTTTTTGTGTTTCTGACAGTCACTCACAACTTTTAGGAAACTTACATTAAATTCTGAACAACTTGGTTTTTTTGGCCCAGCCTATTAGTACATACAAAACTGTGTACTTTTATTACGACGAGAGTATTATTGTAGATCAGGTGTCAGCAACCTACGGCCCGCGGGCCAGATCCGGCCCGCTAAGGAAAATTATCCGGCCCTCAGCCGCTTTATAAATTATAGTATTATAGCCTATGACCCGCCTAGTGATATATTATTTTATAACCGAATCCTTAATTTTTGATTAATGTGCTTGTAACATAAGCTATGTTTCATTTTCTCCGCTTCTTTGGTGACTTTTATGTCGTTCATAATGCGAATCGTCCATAGGCATCGATTTTTTCTTTGAAGAGAAGAATTTTGGGTGGGCGAGAGTTTTCAAACAGATTTCATTGAATGTGTATGTTCACAAATTCGCAATGGTCAGTCTTTCTCACAAAGACTGCGTTTAGCGTCGATGCAGCAATTAATAAGCTTTAATAGATTTGATGTTTGCTTTCTTGCGTCTCGCGATCTTATGAGCACTGCTAAACTAAACAAACTTCTTTTATGTTTTCCTTTGCAACCTAAAAAGTGCGTGACTCGTGACCTGTTATCTTTAAAGTGACGCCTTCGGATTTGCCGCAAAATGTTCGGACAGGTGACTGCTAACTGTGTGGATAGTGCTGCTGTATAACTTCCGTTGGTCTGCGGCAGATAACCGATTGTTTTCCGAGGCCCACAAACAGCAGCTACAGTAACAAGTACCATCAGGGTTAAGACGCATCCACTGGAATTCGGAAAAAGTTTCCTTTGCAACACACGACCATCCCGAGCGGGAAGCTGATCCGGCAGCATGCTAACGTCAAATGGAGCAGGTAGAGATCCATAGCTCATGCTGTCTTCTGCAACTACTGGTGCATTGCCTGAGACATTGGCTTCACCATCTGCCCATCCTTGAAGCACTGCTTTCTTCATCCTGGGTTTTTTTTTCGGTCATTTATCCGTCATTGACCAATTTTTTAGAAAAATGTCCAAAAAAAATATAGTCAGTTCGGCAAAAATGTCCGAAAAAAACAACCTTTCTCAGCGAAACTTAATGTTGTAGCTAGTCAGGAAGTGCAAATTTTGGTTTGTATCAGCTACTTGAAAGAAAATATTTTCATCAGAAACAATGACCAAAATAAATAAAAAATGACCGAATTTTTTCAAGTCATTTCGGACAAATGACCAAAAAGTCTCAGCGAAAAAAACAACAGTTTTCATCAATGTCATCTCTACGTTCATTCGTGCCGGACGTGGCTTTTTCAGCGTTATCATCTCGATGCCTTTTGGAAGCTGGTTTTAAGAATGCACGAATAGCTGTTTGACTTTGCTTCATGTTTAACTTTTCAAAATGAAATGACAACATCGCGCGGTGCCCCAATATGTACCCAGCAACAAGTTTGTGAGGAAAGATTTCATTTGTAAAAAGCGATTGTTTCAGTACGTCTTTAGTTTGTATCAGGGTTGTCAGACAGCTTTTGAGAAAAAGAGCCAAATAATGTCGAAAAAAAAGGCCAAATTGGGTAAAAAAGAGCGAAATTGTTCAATAATGTTAATAACGTTGTTAATAAAACATAATAACGTTAACAACGTCAATAACGTTACAACATTGCAACAACACATTCTACAAAAACAATTCCAAATCTTCATCTTCTACAGTGTTTCCACTCGAATCTTTGGCATTGGCATAAACATTGTCAGCTAAACTTTGTCTAAAAAATCGTAATACAGACGCAGTCTTCGAAATTAGCCTCGGCAATTGCCGAGGTGATTGCCGAGGCAGATGCATGAATGGCACATTAGCCTCGGCAATAAAAATGCCGAGGCCACACGAGCGCTTGTAAGGACCACAAGATTACAAAAATAACCCTAATTTTCTTAGACCACACCAGACTAGGAGGTTGATTCAATCTTACTATCGCTTGATGTTTTTATTTGGGTTACTTTCTACTTTGCCGGCGCTTAGACACGTGCCCACTGCCCAGCTGGGAGAATTGAATCTTTTATAGAAATATCACCCTATTTGCATTGATACAATGCCAGTAGACGTTGAATTATTGTAAGCGTTTACTCCTCATCGCGCTTTGCCTTCCGTTATCTCGTCCAGCTGTATCAGAAACGATCGCGTCGCTTTCACAACGAACCACACAACATCAACAGACGTCGAATACATGTAAGTAATAGGTTAACGCGTTAACCTTTAGAGTGAGCTTTGTTAATTGCGGTTTGTGATAGATGTCTGGTTCATGGACTTCTAAATATACTACTATTTAGAAATCCATGTCTGATTGCATAACAACAACAGGTGCAATTTTATGCGAAAAAAGTTGGCAACCTTATAAATACTGGCTTAATTGTTACGCAAAAGTTATTGTTTCATCGAATGCTTGTTCTTTACCAGTGTCATTGCCAATATAAATTATGGTAAAGGAAGATACAGTAAAAAAGTGGAATTTACCTGCTATAGGTTATGAAACAGAGGGGACCGAAGGAAAAGTTAGTGTAGTATTTTGCAAAATTTGTAAAGAATTTTATGACGGAAACAAATCGGAATTAGAAAAGCTACGGGGCCCAGTTAAAAAGGTAGTACAAAATTTGCAGCAACGTGACCAACTCATGAAAAAGTTCCAAATGGCCCATTTCTTGGCTTTGAACAATAAATCTTTCAAATGTTACAAAGAACTATATAAATTTGAAAAAAAAACGTTTTTAATGCTGACTTGAGAATTGGATACTCTACTGATAAGGCTTGTAGAGAAATGATTCATTTTTTATCCAACGCATTAATGCAAGACGAGGTTACTGTGCCTTTAAACAGTAAAAGCAAGCAATATTTCAGTATTTTGTACGATGTCGATGGGTAGTCAAATGCCAAAACTATGGACAAAAAGAAGTTTTCGTCATTAAGACGTGTTCTTTGGGAAAACCTACCTGTCACGTGCTATCTGTCGAGGAACCAGAGGACCGTAATGCGAAAGGTTTGAAGGATGCATTCGACGAAGCGTATTGAAGGAGAACTTCGAATTTCCGAAAAACAGCCGACTGATAGGCATTGGGTCCGATAGAGCCAGCGTGAACAAGGCCGCGTTCAACTTGCAAAAGGCAGAAGTAGACGATCATTTGCTTTTAATGTTATGCATTGACGAGACAACCTCATCCTCCGATGCAGCATCTGATGATTCCGATTCTGACTAGTTCTTTATCAAACAGACTTTGTGTTGCTCGCAGTATTCCAATTGTGCCGAAATTATGTTAGTGTAAACGTAAATCGAGGCAATCTTCTCGCAAGGGAGCTATTAATTTGTTACCGGCACCTGGTTGAGGAATTAACGCTAGTTTATGATAATTCAACGTCGCTAGATGTCAAATTAATGTAAAACTAATGTAAATTTCTTATTGAGCGTTGTTGTTACGCAATACGTAAATACAACCGGTCGGGAAAATTAAATCGATTTGTGCTGACTCGAACGTTGAATCAATCCAAAATTAACATATTCCCCCCCCCCCCCCCGTGAGTTATTTAACATGAATTATCGTAACAGCGTATCGCGTTGCTCGCTTTATCGCTACTTTTGGTATTATTACATCACAACAAATCAAACAATGCGGTCTTGATAGACTACTTTAGTATATTTTTCGCTTCTCGTTTTACATGTTGTGGTAGACTACAATTTTTTCGTAATAAACGTTCACAGCAATTGCCGAGGCAATTTCAACATTTGCCATTTGGCCTCGGCAACGTTTTTGCCGAAGTAAAAATATGCTAATTTCGAAGACTGCAGACGAAATCGGTTAATCGAATCACCTATTTGCCAGACGTTTTGATACGATTATACGATTGATTCGTTTAACCAATTTACTAAAAAAAGGTTTATTGTGAATGGGCGTAATGTTGAGAAGATGTCTGTGCTGACTACGCTGCAACGCACATTACAACTGATACTTCCTACAACTGTTTACAATTCTGGTTAAACTTTAAAGAGTTTCCTAGTTCTCTGTTACATACCACTACGCTGTATGTCCCAGCCAGCAAAACTGGTCCTTTTTACATTGATTTATCGTCTGCAGACGTTGAAACAATGTAAAAAAGATCAGCTTTGCTGACTGGGAGAGCATGTACGATCAAAGCATTTTTCTGCAAACTGCAGCAATCGGACTGCAAATCGGCAATCTTTTATATCACCGATCTCTGTGACGTCACAACGCGAACTTTGATGTTGAAGTTTTTGATTCAAGCGGGCTATTTTTAGCTCGTACCAGCTGTGTAGTTTTGAGTATGGAACGTGGCCTACGAAAATAGTGGTATGGTAGAAAAAACACGGCTTACACTCATTGTTTGTTTTGGAATCGCAAAGGTTTTTTTGTCAAGTTTTTTGCGCTGTCTGGTAAAATAATTAATTTGCAATGTTCTTCAACTGAACGAAACTGCACAAATGAAATTACGCACTGCATTTCACAACAGTAGGCTACTTTGTTTCAGCAAGTTAAAAAAAAATTCTCCAAAGTTTTCTGGTTTAAACTTTTAGACATGCTTTCCAACACTTCTCTCTCAAGCCGAAATAATTCGTCGATGTCCTTTTCCTTGGAAGGCCAGTTGCCGACAGATGACATCAAAAGCATTTAAACTTCTTTATTAGGAAGTGTGATTATTCCTTTTGTGTGCTCTTCTGTTTTAATGAAGCCCAGCTGTGCAAAAATTGTTTTTTTTGTAGTGCGATGTCTAGCACAAAAGATTATGGCCTGGGATTACAGACATTTGTTTTAGTTTTGATCGCATGCGTCTTAGGGTGGTCGAAAATAAACTTTTTTTGTAAATGTTAATGTCTCACCCTAAAATATTGTTACCATTGATGAGAAAATGATATATGTGAATTTTCATAAAGATTGGTTGATATTTAGGGGTTGCTACCGGGGTTCAAAGTTTTGTCGTTTGCCCCCATTTTAACGTTTTAAGAGGATGTGATACAGATATGATATGATACGGTACAGTAAAAAATATGGTACAGTGCCATTGTATATTGCAAGAAAAATACAGTTTAATAATTACTCTATATAGTCTGTTTATAAACTCATGTACGTCTGTATTACGAATTATACTAACTGGTCTACATATATATACAAAATGTGCGACTTTGTATACTTGTGTTTAAAGTTCAGAGACTAAATTTGACAATCAATAACAGCTTTAGAAGACAGTAAATAAACTACATGTACAAATGTACATGATGTAAACTAATATACATAGTACATACATAGTTATTACCCTCTAAACTAGGGGTTCTCAACCGTGGCCTTCGGCCCCCCAAGGGGACCACAGAGCGTTCTCAGGGGAGCCACGATAAAAAGCTTCATTAATAAATTATAACATGTATTGATGAATTATAACAGAATTGTGACACAAAAAACACTCATGTAGGTGTTAGTATCGTAAAGCTAGCCCAAAGCATGTTTTTTCATCATATGTTCTATCTCACTGCATGTTGCATCATCTTTTGTGATTGTAACGTAACAATTAAGGATACGCTTGATTTACTAGCGTAGTCTATTACGAAAAAGAAAGCATTAAATCATTTAATCATTCGTTAACTGTTTTTATTGATTTCGTTTCATTGTTCTTTAAACAAATACATTTTTATTTTGCTCAAGGGGGCCATGGTCTTTTAGAGCCACAGTCTGGGGGGCCATGACTCAGAAAAGGTTGAGAACCACTGTCTAAACCCTTGACAGCCTGTTTCACCCTAAAAGGGTAATCATCAGAAAGTCCTCCTTTTAGGTTAAAACAGGCTGTCAAGGGTTTAGAGCAGTGGTTCCCAACCTTTTTGACCTTGCGGCACCCTATCGAAGAGATAAATAGTTTGCGGCATCCTGGCAAAACTGGGTCAATTTTATGAGATTTCTGTATTTCAAGTAACTGTATGAAATAGCACAGAATGAGTTGTACAGTATAGCGCGCATAAATAAATGTATTTATTCAAAATTTAGTGTGAAATTTGGGCTTGACTTCTTGCACAAGTCCCTTAATATCTCGAGGCACATTCGACAAAGCCACCCACATTTCTTCTTCGACTATAAGCAGTCGTTCTCGTTTTTTTAGTTTTAATGTTCGTTTGTACGGAAAATCCACTAATTTGGAGACCCAATTGTAATCGCAAAGCAATTCACAAAATATATTCATATAAGTATAAAGCAGTGCTCCGCAACCGGTGTGCCGCGGGATAACTATCATCAGAACATACTTTTTGAAAAGAAAGGAGTTTTTATGTTTTAAAAATTCTCGCTTTACCACTGCAAGACAACTCAAACTCTAGCTAGACTTCCCACAGTGCATTTATGATTTTTTTGCCTCACATTGAAGTTTTCGCAATGGGAAGGCTGCCCTAGTTTTAAAAAAGGCTGGTTAACGTGGTAGTGCGTTTTTAGAAGTCAGGCTAGGTCATTTTGAATTGTCAGTTAGCAGTGTTTAATGAAAAATTTCGTAATATTGAAAGCACAGCTATTAAGTGTAGTAGCCAACGTTTTGTCAATGGCGAGTCCATAACAAACGAGTAGCCTAATTATTTTGCAAAGAACTTCCAGCCAGGAACGAACGACTGGCCAGGAAATTTTTAGAGTGACCAACGAGTTTTTCATAACCCATGGTATCCATTGGAATAACTGCATCAACGTTTGCACAGATGGTGCTTCAGCAATGGTGGGCGAAGGAAGAAGTTTAGCTGCATGGGTAAAACGTCAAAATCCAGCCATTCAACTTATGTATTGCTGCTTACACAGGGAAGCCTTGATGATCAAACATTTTACAAGGGAGCTGACAGAAACAATGAATGACTGTATCCAAATTGTTAACTTTATTAAAGCAAGAAACAAGCGCAAATATCTCATTAAAAAGATGATAGTTATTTTTTACATTTTGAAAATGTGTCGGCCGAATTGTGCCGCAAAATTTTAAAGAGTTTTTAAGTGTGCCGTGAGTAAATAAAGGTTGCGGAGCACTGGTATAAAGAATAAATCAATTATAACTTAGCCTTTTCTCGATTAGCTATGTAGGCTATCGTGTTTGTATGCGCAGGTATGGTATCCCCCATGCAAAAGTTTCTATTTTATAGTGGTTCGCAAACAATCGTGCAATTTTATAATCGTGCTGGGTCACACAATCCGATAATCCATCACTGCAATTTGACTTTGTGCGCCGTGAAACGCAAAATAAAATCATGAAACCTGGCAATAATGATGCGTTTCAAACGTTTTTATGGAAAAAACAGCAACGATTCAAAATCTCTTTCACGCTGTTATTCCTGGGCGAGAAAACAAAGGCTTATTGTGGATTAGAGTTAAAATAAATAAATAAATTCCACACTTAACGGGTTAAAGTTAAAATATCTCGCGGCACCCTTGAGCATTGCAATTGGCACCCCGGTTGGGACATTGCCGAGCGTGGAGTGGCGTTGATCACGGAATACAACACATTACACACATGTGACGAAGAACAAAAACAGTATCTTTTGCGTGTCGTCGCCGATCACCGTCAGCGATATCCAGACTGCAGTAGAAAGACCCTCGCGCAATAATTCCTGTATGTAGTTTATTTGTTGTATTCTAAAGCTGTTAATGAATGTCCAATTTAGTCTCTGAATTTTAAACACAAGTATACAAAGTCGCAGCGGTGACGCGCTCGCTTTCCAATTATGCAATCCTGGTTTGACTCCCGGCTTATACTGGTTGTTGACAAACATCGCCCACGCCCACCTCTACCCAGGGTATAATATATTGGGTGGGCGTAGTTGCTGAAGTAAAGGCGGCCGAGAGAAAGGAACTGGCCACCCTACTCTCGTTAGTGCCGAAGGCTTAGTATAATGAGAACCTCATCCCTCGATGCTTGTATTCAAGTATGGGACTCACCTTTACCTTATACAAAGTCGCACATTTCGTACATGTACACCAGTTAGTATAATTCGTAATACAGACACATGAGTTTATAAACAGACCATAGAGTAATTATTAAACTGTATTTTTATTGCAATATACAATGGCACTGTACCGTATTTTTTACTGTACCGTATCATATCATATCCTCTCGAAACGTTAAAATGGGGGCAAACGACAAAACTTTGAACCCCGGTAGCAACCCCTAAATATCAACCAATCTTTATGAAAATTCACATATATCATTTTCTCATCAATGGTAACAATATTTTAGGGTGAGACATTAACATTTACAAAAAAAGTTTTTTTTGGACCACCCTAATGCGTCTGTCTCACCTTTGTTTCATTTCGCCTTTGAACATTGCAGACAATAATGCAAAGCAAAAGAGAGACATTCTCTTTTCGCTAACGGGTATAATTATACGATTAAATGAATGATTGAAGTATGCAAACTAGAAGCAAATCCTGATGCTTTTATCCGACTTATTCTTTTAAGCGGTATGCGCTTAACCGATGTTTTTACTTAACATCAGATTGGATTTGGTTTGGGATTTCAGGTTTTGATTCAAATTTATAAACGATTGATACGTTTAAGCAGTATGTATACTATTAACCGATTTCGTCTGTATTCAATACTGGAGTTGGAGCTGATAAATATTTTGTAGCTCCAGCTCCGGCTCCACAAGAAATGTTAAAAAAGGCTCCATCTCCGGCTCTGGAGAAAATGCTTGGCTCCAGCTCTGGCTCCCCAGCCCTGGACTCCTGTAGTGACCTTTGAATCTCGGTTCCGAGAATAACATTTCGTAAGAATTATACAATTAAAGCAGTTGCTTGGTCAAGGCACATAATGTAGCCTGCTGTGAGGCTTCGCATGTTGTTTGTGACATATATCCAACCTTAATGATTTAGCATTTCTGCAACCGCTTGGAGCAGGTCTCGCACTCCTTGCGAAATAGTGGTCAGTGCGGCGTGGGGTCTGCTACTATTCGGCGAGTCCGATTTGGCGAGTCCGATTCGGCGAGTTCCCTATTCGGCGAGAGCCTTTTTCGGAGAGTTCCCTATTCGGCGATTTTTTGAACTTTTTTTTAAATTATTGGGTACCATAGTCTAATTATCATTGCCGTTTTTACATTGTTTTAACGTCACTAAACGTTGAAATTGTGCAGAAAAAAGTAGAAATAAAATGTTTAAACAATTAATGAAAGTTTGTCATGTCAGTTTAGTTGAGTTGTTTTTACTTGTGACCATCATATCAAAAACAATACACGTCAACATAGCAAAGGTAGAAGCGACAAAAGGTAAAATATAGTCATCAAACACACATTATTACCTGATTTGTTGCCGCACAAGTGTCGATGCGAGCCTTGCATTTCTCATCACGTCGAGAACAACGTACCCAATAATTTTCAAAAAAATACGAATTTTCATTTAATTGTTCAAACATTTTATTTCTATTTTTTTCTGCACGATTTCAACATTTAGCGACGTTGAAGTGATGTAAAAGCGGCAATGATAAATAGGCTACGATACCCGATAATTTTCTACTTTTTTCTGCACGATTTCAACGTTTAGCGACGTTAAAACGATGTAAAAACGGCAATGATAATTAGGCTACAGTACCCAATAATTTTCAAAAAAAATTTCAAAAAATCGCCGAGTAGGAAACTCTCCGAAAAAGGCTCTCGCCAAATAGGGAACTTGCCAAATCGGCCTCTCTGATTCGGACTCGCCGAAACGGGCCATTCCGTGCGGCGTGTGCCCCTGGTTAAGCACCCCTGACCTAAGCCAATCTATATTAATGTTTGCTAATATTGTCGACATGTGAATGTTGTTTTCTAAAAGCAGAGTAGATTTATTTTATTGGAACCTTTATATATAAAAGTTGATACTAGTACTGTTGCATCAAGCCAGTATGGAAAGTGACGGTGATGATTGCATTTATGAAGGAGATGAAGTTGATGCCAGGGTGGTAAGTTCTTATGTGGAAAATACATCTTTGAACCAAACAACATCTACTGTACCGGTACTCGCTTTATCACCTTTCCAAAATATTTTTCAAAATTTCAAGCTTGTTTTCAAATAGGATGCTTACAATTTGTTTTGATCCATTGAAACCGGGCTTGGAATTAAAAGTCTAAACTTTATTTAGTTAAAAACATTTTAGCATGGGAAAAGTAGAATTTCTTCCGCTTTTAGTTTTTGTTCTAAAGATGAGATGCATTGGCTACCAAACCCAAGTTAGTTCATGTTTAGAATGTCACACAGATTGGCAACCACAGATTTGTAGTTAGCCTACAATATGAATGGAATGAAATGGCACTCTTTCACTTGAATTAGAATCTGTTTGTTGTTTCAGCACATCATCATACATGTCTTCTTTGTATCTTTTCATTGTGTTATTTGACAAAGAGTTTGTACGGTATTCAATTTTTTACTTTATTACCAATCATTATTTTTACAATTTTTTTCATAACTGGCATTAACAAATCCTCACCATATGTATGACACTTTTTCTCCTTTGCAATTTGGTAGGAAGCAACATACGAAGAGTAGACTACACGGCTAATTTATTTTGTGCTGTGAATGCTATCAAAACATTTCCTGTCCTTGAATTGATTTTAACTTGTGCTAAAAAAATGCAATAGGCTTGTTTGCACAATTTTGATGGTTTGTCTCTAAATGGCACTGCAATTTGTTTTCCATTGATTCTGCAGAGACAACTTTCAGACATACCGTACAAAACATTTTTGGTTTACCATCCAATTCTGTAGACCCAAGATTTAAAAAAGCTTCATTGTATGTTTGTTTTGCGATTTTTTCTGAAGTATAAAATTAAGCACTCAGGCCTTTAAGCTCGTTTATTTTCCGGCGACCAAGCATAGCCTATCGGAGCTTCTTCTCGGTGGCCAAATTCTTGCTCCTTTTAATATCGTGTTATTAAAATTGCTAATTAATATCGTGTTTTTGCGTTCACTCAGGTAAGAACAGGGTAAATAAGGCCCTAAAACATATTTGCAATTGTATTTAAATCAGGGCTGTTGAGCCAGACGAACAATATACGACTCCGGCTACTCGATTTATAGCCTAACTGTCAGACTCCAGACACGCAAAAATCTCCCCGACTCAGCAGTCTTCGCAGGACTGTAGAATCGAGTGAAAAATAGATGAGTGACTGCAGCCTATGCCCTATACCTACAAGATATCACTATCAGCTAATTTACATAATTATGTCATACCTCACTGAAACAATAATCTACCCAAATGATCCCTACAAATTCTCTAAATAAACAGAAGTTATTACTGCATTTTCAAGAAATCGCTGAATCGGTTTTCTCCAAAAAGGCTGTCTATGAGACTATAAATTGGCATTTCTCCGAAACGGTCCTTTCCGGTTTCCAACTTACTACTTTAGTACGTTCAGAGATGGGCAAGATCACCAGTATTGGTGAACTTGAAGATCAAGATCAAGATCACCAAGAATAGGTGATCTTGAAGATCAAGATCACCAAACTAAGTGATCTTGAAGATCAAGATCGTGATCTTGAAGATCAAGATCACTTTCAAGATATCACTTTTTGCGTACTTGAAAAAAAAATGAAGTTTTTGATCAATGATGTTGCAAAAAATAGTTACTACGGTACTGTATAAGCAACCTGGGTAAAGGTGTTGTATAGTTGGTATTGCTGACTTTTATTTTTAACTACTCGATCGCTGGCCTAAGAATTGTAATGAGTTAGTGACTGTTGCTATTAGGCCTATCAATTGTTGACGTAGTTTGCGTAGAATCGCAACGTCACACCCAGGGCCGAGGTTAATTACAGTAGCTCTTCTTTAACAGATTGATCATGTTTGATCAGCTGTGATCTCCCTTATGAACTGCCTCCATTTTGTTCTGTCTTTTGTTTTTGTTAGTGCTTCCGGCATGCTTTTTATTCCTGTAATTTGCTTGATATTGTCAAAATATTTCATTTTTTGTCGTCCTTTTGTTCGTTTGCCTTGCACCATCCCAGTTAACATTGAATTTTCCAACGAATTGCTTCTTGCAATGTGTCCGAAATATCTCAATTTTCTAAGGTTAATGTTGTTTATCAGACTCCATTTATCGTTTATTTGTTGGGAAACAAATGCATTTGTTTTTCTTTCCATCCAGCTGATACGTAATAGTCTTCTGTGACACCACATTTCAAAACTTTTTAACTTTTCAATGTCACGTTTTTTGCATGTCCAAATTTCACATCCATGTGTGGCAATTGGGAAAACGAGAGTTCGCAGCAATCTTAATTTTGTGTTTTTATCAATTGATCTCTGTTTCCACACCGTTGTAAGTGATGTCACAGCTGTTTTTGCCATAGCAATTCGCCTTCTAATTTCCGTGCTATCATCATAAGTGTCAGTTATGACACTGCCAAGATAGCAGAAATATTACAGTACTAGTACTAGTACAAATATTACATTACATTACAGTACAAGTATTACATTACAGTAGTAGCCTACTGAAAAAGCAATTAGTTTTATGCTTTTTATTTATAATAAATTAATAATAATAAAGTTTGAACTGCATCAATTTTTACCAAATTTTTGTCTAGTTTATGTTGGAGTTTTTATTCGTGTTACCAAGTTGTTTTAACTTTCACTGTATTATGTCATTGTTTATTGCACCATTTACCCATCTGGCAACCTTGATACTGTTGTCTGCTATCAAAAAAGTTCCAGAGGTTTGCGGTCAAACAAACCGCTCCATACTCAGACCGTAAACAAGAGTTGGTCTGGTTGATTTGCTGCAATAAACCACTTTACATGACCAAAGTCGGCTAGAGTCCAGATTTTTTAACACCGCCATTCTAGACTTTTGAAACATCTCGAATTGGGTCAAAGAAGGCAAACATTTCTTTAAAATTCACACATGGAAATTGTGAACAAAGTTAAATCATTTTTTATTTTACGTCAACATAAAGTACACGGAAGTTGACTTCTTTATTATGACCAACACCGAAAACTTTTTCAATTTTGAAATGGCAACACTGACCAGATTAGATGGAGATTTTAAATCATCTTTTGTTCGACACATACCATATTAGCAGTGGCTTGATGTTAGTAGTCGCCACTAACTACTTTGTACAGTACGAGTTTTTAAAAAATGCCTCTATCTAGGAAGTAAACTTTAATTTTAAAGTGATCTTGATCTTATTGTTCTTCAAGATCAAGAACACACAAAAAAAAGTGATCTTAGATCAAGATCAAGATCACTTGTGATCTTCAAGATCAAGATCACGCCCATCTCTGAGTACGTTCTCTATACTACTGTAGTACATCAAAACGCTCTGCAATTTCCATGTACTCAAAACGTCTTCACTGCAGAAATTGTTTGTTGAAAGCGTGATACGAAGTAAGTTAAGCGTACTTCAAAATGTAGGCTATTGTAGATATTAACGACCTGTTTTAGCCTGATGCTGCGAGTTCGCTGTTGTAATAGCGAATTGCACTAGCTTTCGGAACACAATTCCTTAGTCAATACAGGCCTTAAAACTCGTGTTTTTTCCCGGCAGCCATCGTGGCCTACCGAGAGCTCCTTCTCGGCGGCCAAATCTGCGTGCTTGGAGGCCAAAATACAAATAACGATAGCACAAGTAAATAGAATTAAACTTGCAACAATGCCAAAATGATCACTTAGTGTTGTTGAAGTCTGGGCGACGTCCTGCTATAGAATCGCTGTACCACACAATAACTGCTTTATCGGGATTGTAATCCGGTATTGCGGGACCATCTTACGGCACTAAATTGTTTCAACTGCTCGCTGTTCAGTAAATTGTTTCAACTGCATACCGCCTTTCATAAAGCCTGACCATTTATTTTATGATGTCACCATTTAGGGTGTGAAGTCACTAACCCACAGCGGAAACTTTTCTCAACTCTGAAGACACGTGTTTTCCCCTCGGATGTCAACTAACCTACCCAGACAATAAAATCCGTCATTTTTACATTGATTCTACGTTTGCAGTCGTTAAATCAGGGTAAAAATGACGAATTTGTCTGGGTAGTTCTCCCTTTTCACAACGATTCAATGTTCGACAACATTGAATCTACATAAACACGACAATATTGCCAGCCGATGTAAAGTAGCACTTCGGATTAACATTTTGCTAAAATAAACATCGGGAATTACAAACAAGACTTATAGCTGGTGATCGCAGCGTGATATTTTCCATACAATAGCAAATGTTTCAGCACAATACAACAGTGGTGATTATGACGCGCTGACCTAATTCTGCGTCACTCTTTGATACTAGACATTTTCGACAGTTAATCCACGATCATTCTATTGCAAAATTAAATACGGTAGTTAGCTAGAAGAAACGGGAGAGAGTTTGTTTTTTTCTACCAAAGACAGGCAAGACAACAATACAACAGGGTTGAGCATTATAACGGTGTATTTTGAAGATTTATTTAACGGTATATTTATTTAGCACATGACTATTGAGTAGGGAGCGTTGTTCCGAAAGCTAGTGCAATTCACTAGTATTACCACAGTGAACTCACAGCTTCAGGCTAAAACAGGTCATTAATATCTACATTGTGAAGAATCTCTGGGTTCCAAGAAAACAAAAAAACATTGAAAAAAGATTATGGTGTTAGAATCGGATGCTGGAATGTGGGAAGTTTGTGTGGTAAAGGAACTGAAATATGTGAAGAACTAAGAAAAAGAAGGGTGGGTATATGTTGCCTAGAGGAAGTAAGATGGAGGGGACAGTCAGCACGGTTTTTAGGTGTCAATGGGAGGAGATATAAGTTATGGTGGTCAGGAAATAACACGGGAATCGGTGGTGTTGGTTTCTTGGTAAAAGAGGAATTATGTGAGAAAGTAATAGAAGTTAGAAGAAGGAGTGACAGAGTGATGACAATGGTACTTGCTTTTGAAGAGGAGGTAGTGAGGCTAATCTGTGCATATGCACCTCAAAGTGGTAGGGATTACTTAGAAAAGGAAATTTTTTATGATGTTTTTGCAGAGGAATGGGATTTACGGAGTTCAAAAGAGTTGGTGTTTGGATTAGGAGATTTTAATAGACATGTTGGAAAACAAGCAAATGGGTTCGAGGGCATTAGGGTGGTCCCGAAAATCGAATTTTAGAAAATGCAATGTGACACTATCTGAAACATCTTCAAATGACCAAAAATGGACCCTGTAAAAATTTCAGAGAGACTGAACTTTGTTTAGAGGTGCCAGATTTACCTTGAAAATTCAGATTTTTTCCCTATGTAAACATATGGGAAGCTACAGTCTGTAAAACCATACTTGATACACTGAAGTTGTAATTATCCAACTGTTGATATAGTTGTAGGCAATGTCCTCTTTTAAACTGGGTTAATCTCTTTTTAACAGCATGATGTTGTTCCATTTCACTGACCACTATTACTTAGCCTACTTGGCTGCCATGTTGATAGCCTTAATTGATAGCAATGTTGATAGTCACAGTCCATTGGGATGGAAAACTCCTTCCAGATATCAGTGGGAATGCGGTAATTGAGTGATTGCCATCACTACTAATAACTTGCTTGGCGTTCCAAGGTTGCTGTCATCTTCAGGAAGTGCAGTTGTGACATGTGTCAGGGACTGGGGTGTTGCTAGTAATGTAAAAGCGATGTGTTTCGACACAACAGCAAGCAATACTGGTCACAAGGTGGTGCTTGTGTCCTAATTTCAAATAAAATGAACAAGGACAATGGACATGCTTCATTTGGCTTGTCGTCACCATATTCTGGAAATAATATTACAAAAAGCCTTCTTGACATGCCTTGGGCCATCATCTGGACCAGACATTCTCCTTTTTAAGCCATTTAAATCAAAATGAAGTACATTGAATAAAGATGGGTATGTGACATTGGAACAAGATGACAGCAGCTTTTCTGATGAAATCATGCAGTTCTGTATCCACCGTCTGCATAACAATAATCAGCCAAGAGACGACTACTAAGAATTTCTAGAATGATCGGTCATAATCCTCAACGGGACACCACCACGTGGAATTCGATTCTGTCATCTTGGTACTCTTCATCGCTCCAGATGGATGGCAACTGCTGTATATGCACTCCAAATCTGGTTATTTCGAATGCAGTTTGATTTGTCAAGTCAGGAGCAACGTGGTTTAAAACGATTTGTTCTGTTTGTTTTGAAGGTGTATGTAAAATCATGGTTCACAGCACCTTTAGCTAAATGTGCACCACGACATGACCTGGAGCTCTTAAAAAGGGTAAATGAGTATGAGCAACATGGTACAGGTTTATCGCAAGAAGCCAAGAAAACATTTTTGAGGCACTTGTGGTATATAAGTGAAGAACTTGTGGGCCTGGCATTTTTTGATGATGCTGTTCTGTTACTCAAAAAAAAGCCATGGTTTCTGCGTTAACAATTCAAAGCAGTACACCTTCACAGCGCCTTTCTCGAGTACCAGATGATATTTCATCGAAAGATCTGTCGCACTTTGTCACATCAAACACCATGAGATTTTTCCAGATTCTCAACTTACCGTGTGACTTTCTGAAGGTGGAAATCACATCATGGAATGTTGATAACAATTATAAGAAAGCCATTATTGCCATTGTTGGTGGGCTCCATGTAATCAATGACTTTGCCGTAAGAGGTGTTGCTTTGATGCAAAATTTTAACAATGTATTAACGAAAGATGAAGAGCAAATTCAATACATTCTACAAGTTGTGGAACAGCACTGGCATGCTCTGCCGACTTGCAGCAAAAAAAAAAATCTTAAGAAAGTGTATCAGTCCACAGACTGTATTTATATTTAGAATGCACTGGTGCATTCTAAATATAAATAAGATTAATAAAGATTAACAGCATGATGTTGTTCCATTTTACTGACCACTATTACTTAGCCTACTTGGCTGTAACAAGATTAACTGGTCAGTTAATCTTGTTGCGAGTTAAACTTCTAGTTTTCAAGTAATATACTTTGGAGTTATAATGACGCGAAGTTATTATTATGCACAAAGCATAGTACTGGAAAATTATATCATGTTTCCTACTGCAGAGTTGGATGAGAGTACAGTATTCTTACATATCATTTTTCTCATGTTTATTGTTCGTTCTGCCATGATGTGTTATGTCTTGTGTTATGTCTAAAGGAGCCAAATAGAAGTGTGTGCACTTCAATTTTTTAAGTTTGAAATTTTTGCATACATTTGAGGACCACCCTAGAGGGCATTCATGGAGGGTATGGTTTTGGGGAGAGAAACATGAAAGGAAGAATGCTACTTGAATTTTTTGATGAAAGGAAACTTTGTATTGCCAACACGTGGTTTAAAAAGAAAGAGAAAAGGAAGGTGACTTACAGCTCAGGAGGACATGAGTCGGAAATTGATTTTATTGTGGTTGGGCAGGAACAGAGAAAGTACTTGAAGAATGTGAAAGTAATTCCTTGGGAGTTGCAGCATAGACTAGTAGTAGGAGACTTAAATATGAAAAAAGTGAAGAAAATTGTGAAGAAAGAACGAGTTTTTGTGAGAAATGTGTGGAAACTGGAGGAAAAAGAAACGAGAATTAAGTTTGTGAAAAGAGCAAAAGAGCTGGTAAACATGAGTGCGCAGGACTTGTGGGCTTCATTTCAGAAAGGTGTCCTAGCAGCATGTGATGAAGTATGTGGGAAAAAGAAAGTGAGGAGGGATCGTGGAGACACATGGTGGTGGGATGAAGAGGTGAAGCATGCGATTTCACAGAAAAGAGATGCATACAAGCAGTGGCGCAAAAATGGGTCAGAAGAGAATAAAAAGAAGTATAAGAGTATGAAAAAGAAGGCAAAGAGGGTTGTTGCAAGAGCTATGAAGAATGGTGCTGAGGAAGAACTTAATAAAATGGGGGATAGCCAAAACAAAGTATTCAAACTCATAAAACAAATGAAAAAGGATGGGAAAGATATTGTAGGGGGAAGATGTATAATATAGTTTTGGGAGAGAGTTTGCTTTTTTATACCACAGGCAAGCAAGACACAACAATAACACAGGGTTGAGCATTACAACAGTATATTACATATTTACAATAGTTCAACATTCAAACGTTTTCGACTTAACTTAAGTCCTCATCAGGAATCTGTAAATATTTATAAACTACAATAAATTTCACTTCTTGACAGTGACTACCATAACTAACTAACTAAAAGCATCGAGAAACATGCAATGATTAAAAGCAATAGAGTGGAAAACATACAGACAGACGAAAAAATTACATTAAGAAAAGGCAACTGCATGACTAAGTTACAAAGGAATTTGCACCACGGGGTACGTGATACAACTAATAAATGTTGAGGAGAATAGAGGCGCCACCCGCAAATAATTGTTTGTTTAAATTTGGGTTGTAGCGTTTGATTAAAAGTGCTTCCTGAATTTTTGTGTCAAATTGGGATCTGCCTTTGCGTAAAATTTTAAATGAGTCAGTGGAGAATTTTCGATCTGTGCAAAAAGAACAATCCATGATATGGTCTTTGATGGCACTTTTCTTTAAGTCTCTAAAGTTCAGATGCTCCCGTACTCTCGTGGTCAAATGTCTGGTGGACATACCGATGTACGTCAATGCCGAATCACACGGACATGTAAAACTGTATACGACATGTCCGTGTGATTCGGCATTGACGTACATCGGTATGTCCACCAGACATTTGACCACGAGAGTACGGGAGCATCTGAACTTTAGAGACTTAAAGAAAAGTGCCATCAAACACCATATCATGGATTGTTCTTTTTGCACAGATCGAAAATTCTCCACTGACTCATTTAAAATTTTACGCAAAGGCAGATCCCAATTTGACACAAAAATTCAGGAAGCACTTTTAATCAAACGCTACAACCCAAATTTAAACAAACAATTATTTGCGGGTGGCGCCTCTATTCTCCTCAACATTTATTAGTTGTATCACGTACCCCGTGGTGCAAATTCCTTTGTAACTTAGTCATGCAGTTGCCTTTTCTTAATGTAATTTTTTCGTCTGTCTGTATGTTTTCCACTCTATTGCTTTTAATCGTTGCGTGTTTCTCGATGCTTTTAGTTAGTTAGTTATGGTAGTCACTGTCAAGAAGTGAAATTTATTGTAGTTTATAAATATTTACAGATTCCTGATGAGGACTTAAGTTAAGTCGAAAACGTTTGAATGTTGAACTATTGTAAATATGTAATATACTGTTGTAATGCTCAACCCTGTGTTATTGTTGTGTCTTGCTTGCCTGTGGTATAAAGAAGATGTATAAGGAGTGGAGATGGGAAGTTGCATTTCAGTCCGGAAAGCAGAGAAGTGTGGAAGGAACATATGGAAAATGTTATGAATAAGGAGAATGTATGGGATCATATGACAGAGGTTGATCTGGTGGAGGGTCCAGTGGGAAAGGTGACTCGTGATGAAGTGGTGGAGGCAATGGGGCAAATGAAACTGCATAAAGCAGCCGGTCCATCAGAAGTGAGCGTAGAGATGATAAAAGCAAGTGGAGAGTTGGGAATTGAAGTAATGCTACAACTTAGCCAAAGGGTATTAGATGGAGAGGGAATGCCGGAGGAGTGGAAGCATAGTACTGTTGTTCCACTGTTCAAGAGAAAAGGGGATGTGAGAAGTTGCAGTGCATATAGAGGTGTAAAACTACTAGAGCATGGAATGAAAATTGTGGAGCGAATACTAGAAAAGAGGTTGAGAACATTGGTGAAATTAAATGATATGCAGTTTGGATTTATGCCAGGAAAAGGTACAGTGGATGCTCTGTTTATATTGAGAAGAATGCAGGAGGAATACCGAGAGAAGCAGAGAAAACTATATATGTGTTTCGTCGACTTAGAAAAGGCATTTGACAGAGTACCAAGGAAAGTGATGGAGTGGGCAATGAGGAAAAGAGGTATAACGGAGGTATTAGTGAGAGCTGTGATGTCTATGTATGAGGATGCAAGAACAAAAGTGAGAGTTGGATCAAATTATTCAAACGAGTTTTTTGTGAAGGTTGGTGTACACCAAGGATCAGTTTTGTCACCTCTGATATTTGCTATTGTGGTTGACGTTGTAAGTAACTGAAGGAGTGAGGGAGGGCTTATTGAGTGAAATTTTGTATGCAGACGACCTGGTCTTGACAAGTAATAGTATGGAGGGACTGGAGAGAAAGTTTGAGAAATGTAAAGAAGCATTTGAAACCAAGGGTATGAAGGTGAATCTTGAAAAACAAAAGTGATGGTGAGTGGAGCAGAAGGAACAGTTGTTGAGAGCAAAGTAGATCCCTGTGGAATATGTGGCAAGAGAGTGATGAGAAATTCAATGCAATGCAAGGATTGTGGAAAGTGGGTACATGCAAGATGTGCTAATGTCAAGAGAGCCGCAACAAGATTGGCGAAGTGTTTTGTTTGTGGGAAATGCAGTAAAGGAAGGAATGAAGTGGAAAGCCATGATGATGAATTCTGCCATGGCATCGAAACAGTGACAGACTTCTGTTATCTGGGTGATCGGATAAATGGAAGTGGTGGATGTGAAGCAGCGGTGACAACAAGGGCAAGATTGGGCTGGGCAAAGTTCAGGGAATGTGGGGAAATGTTGCATGGCAGAAAATTTTCACTAAGGATGAAAGGGAAAGTATATCGGAGCTGTGTGCGGCCTGCAATGCTATATGGTAGCGAGACATGGATATTGAGAGAGAGTGAGCTGGCAATCCTGAGAAGAATGGAAAGGTCAATGGTGAGAGCAATGTGTGGGGTGAAAACGAGAAGGGAAAAAAGGACTGAAGAATTGTTGGATATGCTAGAGTGGTTGACAATTCCTGCCAATTCCCAATAATAAAAGCAACCTTTTTCAATTACTCAAGATTTTGCATTTTGAACTATTTTCCGATTTCAATTGGAGTGTACTGTCATCTACTTTATGCTTTAATTTCTACTTTGTTATCTACTTCATGCAGTAATATTGCATGTCAATGCGTGACAAACTGTGAGGCGGGAATTTATTGGTCTGACATAGGAGTTGCTTGTTAGATCATAGAAAAAATTACGAAAAGTCGTCCTGTAAAAGTTTTTGCCGACACTTCCAGTTTTATTCAGCTTAAAGATGCCACCGAAAAAGCGTTCAAAATTGCAGCCCTCCATTGAGTCATTTTTTGTTGCGTCTACTCAGGATTTCAGCCAGCATGAAAGTGACCAAACGCCTGAACGAAACGAAAGTGTGCCACTGCCAAAAGGCGTTAGCACGATCAGGGAGGTGGAAGAACCGAGCACGAGCAGGATAATCGCTGTTGAAGGGAGAAGCTATCAAAAATCGTGGGAGAGCGAATTCCCGTGGCTAGAATACGATAGATGCAAAGATAGAGCATTCTTTCCGATTTGCAACTATGTCGCAACTGCTTGATCTATTTGCAAGCAATGAAACCATTTCATTAATGCTTCAAACGTGGTCTGCATTGTGAAAATATACTTATCGTTGCCTTCTACCACCTGCGAGGCGGAGCGATCGTTTAGTGTTCTCAGGCGCATAAACACCTACTTGCGATCTATCATGACGCAACAGCGATTGAACCACGTCCTAATTTTAAATGTTTATCAAGCTGAAGCTTCACGGTTACAACTTGACCAGTTGACTAACAGTTGGATTGACAGAGCTGCTGTTCGCAAAAATACTTTTGCCAAATGTTAAGTGTCAGAGCAGCAACGTAACAATCAAATTCACGACATACCTCCTTTGCTTTGTTTTAAAGTTGCTTTGTAAATTATCGAGCTACAAATCAGGTGTGAAAAGCCAATGAGAATCTACGAAACACGCTTAGTAAAAATCAAACAAAAACATGCAGTTTGAAAGTTTTGAGGTTGCCATATTGTGCTATCCGCCACCCCGTGCAAAAATAAAAGTCGGCGCCTATGCAGACGACCATTCATGTATTTTTCCAGTGACTACTGTACAGTCTGTATTTTGTTTTGATTGTTGATGGTGTTTAGGTTGTGTTTATAGCCGCAATTGTAAAATGCTTAAACTATTTTCAAAAACGATGAAAAAAATAACGAAATTCGTTCTCCCCGCTTAATCGGATCAATTTGGCTTGGTTTCGATGTGGTCCGATTACGCGGGTTGACTGTATTTCACTAATAGAATGGGGCGTCCTCATAAAACCTCGTGTCGCTACAGATAGGGTTAAGCATGACTGTTACCAGCTATTCTCAACAATCAGCTGGAAAAAGTGCTTTTACGATCAGAAGCGCTGATCTTGGCTTTTTTTATTTTGGATTTTCTTCTTCAGAAAATGTTCACGAAAAACAAGTGACCCAGAAGAAGTATCAGGTGACCCAACTTGCTAATCCCTGTGCTAATCCCTAGTGCTAATCCCTGAAAACAATGGTAGATCAATAAAGCGATATCTGTGCATCTTCTTCAGGATACCAATTGCAGTGTACTTTTTCATCTATCTCACTTAATCTAATTAATACAGAAACATATATTTTGCAAGCTGTACTGACTTAATGGCATAAAATACTATTGCATTTTCAAACTACATGTCTTTTGTAGTTTGAAAATGCAATAGTATTTTCAAAACTACTCATTGTAATGAGTAGTTTATGAAATCCCATTGTAAACCTTTTTTTTGCATTTTCAAGTGGTGCACTAGCCTACTTTATGTGTATGTTGTTACATGGCTGTTCATCTAATTCTTCTTCAATTGCCTTGCCTGAACCAGGCATCGACGGCCTCAGATGAATTAGACCAAGTATTCCTATTATATGTTGCATGGATGATTGTTTCTGTCTTGTCGTTAAATTGTTTCAAATGTGTTTGTCTTTGTCTGCCAGGTGTTCGCTTTCCAAAAATGTTACCAGTTAAAGAGAGATGCTTCAGTTTTTGCTTTCTTATTACACAGCCAAGAAATTTATATTGTCTGGTTTTCATACTTTTTAACAGATTCTGGTTTGGTTCACTTGGTGTAAAATTTCTTTATTTGTTTTTCTTTGCCAGCCATGAAATGCGTTGCATTCTACGGAAACACCACATTTCAAAAGCATTAATTTTTTCAGCCATTTTTGTTGAGATTTTCCAGGTTTCAGAGTTGTAATGAAAAACAGCATAAATGTAGCATTTTAAAACTCTAGACCTTGTCTTAAAGGAGATATTTTTATTGCAAAGAATTGGTTTCGTTTGTTGGAAGTTTGCTTTTGCTTGGGCTGTTCTTATGCTGAGTTCTGTTTCGTCTCTTGCATCCTAATTCACCACAGTAGCCTACCGAGGTATTTGAATTTTTGGACCTGTTTTAGAATTGTTCCATTAATTGGTAAATTACAAATAGGAGTTTCGGCTGCTTTTTTCTTTATTATGACCAATTGTTTCTGTTTTCTTTTTATTTAATTTCATTCCAAATATTTTGCTTTTTGTACACACAATATCTAAGATGCTCTGCAGTTTTACGTCCGAGTCATCTATCAAAACGATGTCGTCAGCATCATAGGCGCCGACTTTTATTTTTGCACGGGGTGGCGGATAGCACAATATGGCAACCTCAAAACTTTGATTTTTACTAAGCGTGTTTCGTAGATGCAATTGTCTTTTCACACCTGATTTGTAGCTCGATAATTTACAAAGCAACTTTAAAACAAAGCACAGGAGGTATGTCGTGAATTTTATTGTTACGTTGCTGCTCTGACACTTAACATTTGGACAGAACTGACAGAATGCTCTATCAGAATGCTCTATCTTTACATCTATCGTATTCTAGACATGGAAATTCGCTCTCCCATGATTTTTGATAGCTTCTCCCTTCAACAGCGATTATCCTGCTCATGCTCGGTTCTTCCACCTCCCTGATCGTGCCAACACCTTTTGGCAGTGGCACACTTTCATTTCGTTCAGGCATTTGGTCACTTTCATGCTGGCTGAAATCCTGACTAGACGCAACAAAAAATGACTCAATGGAGGGCTGCAATTCTGAACGCTTTTTCGGTGGCATCTTTAAGCTGAATAAAACTGGAACGTCGGCGAAAACTTTTACTGGACGACTTTTCGTAATTTTTTCTGTGATGTAACAAGCAACTCCTATGTCAGACCAATAAATTCCCTCCTCAGACTTTTACAGGACGACTTTTCGTAATTTTTTCTATGATGTAACAAGCAACTCCTATGTCAGACCAATAAATTCCCGCCTTACAGTTTGTCACGCATTGACACGAAATATTACTGCATGAAGTAGATAACAAAGTAGAAATTAAAGCTTAAGTAGATGACAGTACACTCCAATTGAAATCAGAAAATAATTCAAAATGCAAAATCTTGAGTAATTAAAAGAGGTTGCTTTTGTTATTGGGAATTGGCAGGGGTAGCTTTTCTCGAATAGAATCACGTAATCGTGTAAATTTGCAGAACGTTAAAACCGCTACTTTACTAAGTGCACTTTTTAAATAAAACTTAAAAAGTTTTTAAAATTGCATTTTTTTAATGAAATTTGAAAATATATATTCATTTAGGTGGTGGAGCTATCAATCATCGAGATAATTTTATTTCCAAGTATTATATAGCTGTCATAATTTATAGCGATATTCGATATAAAATATCGCTATATTAGCAATATATTACTTGGAGCAGTTTAAAATTTTTCAAAAAAGATTTTTGAGGAAGGCAATGGAAAGATCGTATTTTATTGATTAATAAATCCCATTGTAAACCTAACAAATGTAACAATGACTTATGACAAGTAACAAATAAAACGATCGCAACAACAAGGAAAAAACTTGTAGCCACATGTTGCGTAATCTTCACGTAGCTTGCTTGATGTTACGCGAGTATCATGCTTGTGACAAAAACAAATATTGTCTTCGCAATGCTGTATTGGTTCACCTCTTGCTTTATGTTGACTTGAAGCAAAAACCAATGATCAAAAAAAGATTTATACGTCCGACGTCCGTTCAAATTACATTTAGTTGCAGTAAGTAATGTAACCTAAACGGGGTGGCCGTCACCCCGCCACAGCCGTTACGGTGGCGTGGCCACCCCGTAACCCCGTAAGTCGGCGCCAGTGGTCAGCATATCGTATGTGGTTAATGTTGTTTCCTCCAATACTAATACCTCTGTCATCTTCAATATGTCTTAAAATTATTTCGCTTTATAATGAGAAAAGGTCGGGTGATAGCACACAACCTTGTTTTACTCCTTCCTGAATGGGTGTGTAGTCACTGCAGTCATCATTAATCCTGATAGCAGCTGATTGTTCGTAATATAAAGTTTGATTGATTCAATTCCAATTCGGTCGAGCAAGAATAACCTTTCATTGTGTTGAACTCTATCAAAAGCTTTTTTATAGTCGATGAAGCACAAGTACGGGTCTTTTTGCATTTCGATTGATCTCTGAGCAAGTTTTTTCAGAATGAAGAGTGAAGACCGCATTCCTTGTTCCTTTATCAGGCATATACCCATATTGGCATTCGTTTATTTCTGCGTGTAATTTGTTTCTAACTCTGTTCATGATGACTCTCAGCAGTAGTTTAATAATATGGGACATCAGACTAATTGTGCGATGTTCTTCGCATTCTCTTGTGTCAGGTTTCTTCGGGATTGTAATGAAAATAGATTTTGTCATTTCGGTTGGAATTTCACCGGTGTCATATATTTTGTTGAAGAGTGCGTGGAGCATGTCAATGCCAAGGATCCACATCTTTTAGGCGCAGACAGTTAGGCGCTGGTCAAATAGGCGCGCACACTGTGGCGTCAGGATATTTAGGTGCGGAGCACTGTGGCGCCCATTCATTTAGGTGCTATTCCTAGTAAAGTTTGCAGATTGTATCAGCTCAGCTTTGGCAAAACCTAGTCAGGGTTTTGACGGAAAACTAAGTTACTCTTCACTCAAGCCTACCCATAGGCGCCGGGTTTTGAAAATCGCCGAGGGGGCAAACTTTCTAGCCGACTGATTGCTTCCGTACATTCAAAATGCTGATGTTTGTTTGTCAGCATTGATGTTTGTTTGCGTCTATACGCCATTGTATATTGCAAAGCTTTATAATGTAGGCTCAGGCCTCAAAATTCACGGCGGACATCGGACATGTCCGCCGTCACAGCATGTGATGTCCGCGGAAAGTACCATCTAGATCGGTCATATTTGTCCGCCGAGAAATAACACAGAAACTAGCGATACAAATCGTCATTACATAGCACGAACAATTGTTGCGACAATATAATTTCCAGCGCATTCTAGCACGCATCTAGAAAATGTGAATACTGTATGCCTTAGCTTCCATTCAAGGAAGAAAACTTTCGATTTTTACATTGCTTCAACGATTGATGACATTGAATCAGCGTAACAAAGGTGAATTCTTGGCTAAGAATCGATAGGAGTACAGGTACTTCTACAGTACACTAATCACGCGCAGTTTAGTTCAAGTTTTACGTCACAATGTCTGGCTTTGATCTCCGAGTAATAATGATACGGCAAGGTTGGTTACTAAATGAGATTATACGAGTAGGCTATTACAGCAAGATACAACAAAATTTCTTAAATTTTGGTATTACACTTACAGTAAGAAAGAAAAGACCCAAAGAAAATTCACTTTCGCTCACATGACACGCAAAAATAAACTTTAAGAAAAAAGCCTGTGAAAGTTTGTACAGCAGAAAATAGTAGCGTTAGTGTAGAAATTTTTCGACTCCTGCCCAGAGCATTGTGACGCAATAACCCAAACAACCTCGTTCGGTGGAAGTTAACCAGTTATGTGACGTATTGACCAGCTACACGGCGCTTTGACTCTTCAAGCGCAAGTCATTGGTCTGATGAAAGCCTTTCAGAGTGACTTTACTGAATTTTTAAAAAGCCTTCTAAAATCGTAGTTATAGTTTTGAAATGGCGAAGAATTATTATCAAGATAAAGTGATTAAGCATGACGATCAACGGCTAAAACTGGTGTGTCCGCCGTGAGACTTAATTTGTCCGCCGAGATAGCTGCTCAGACCGGACACGTTTGTCCGCCGTCAACAAAAACAAACTTCGAGGCCTTGTAGGCTACTTCGAATTATATGCTGGTCACTTTGAACTTTAGCTCTTCATACGCGTATATACTAAACTGAGCAAACCGCACCTCGTTATTGACACTCCCAAGAAAAAACAAAGGAGAAGAAATCTAGAAAAACGTTTTTCAATCATTGTTACTATGCTTCAACGGCACCATTAGGGTGGCTCATTTTCCTTGATGTTCTTTAAAATTTTTGTCAGTTTGGAATAATGTTCCATTTTGCTCACTGATATTTGCAAACCAAAAATTTTTGTTAGGTTTTGACCTTTGACCCTGGTTCACCCAAGGAAAAGTTCTGAATTTTTCTGAAAAATCAGTATATTTCGAAGTGGTTTAGCAGTATCTGAAGAGGGGATTTATCAAAATTTCACCACGTGATTTTGACGTCACTTCCTCTGTCAACTTCCACATGGAACATCTTCTTCCTACTCCAAGTCTTAGAGTCACTAATATTGCATGCTTTTAGTGTCATTTTAGTTGATTTTACAGCCTTTTCGCAGTCAGTGAACGTATAACATATAGACCAACAAAAATTTTTGGAACAAAAGATGAGAGTCATTTTAGAGTATTTCAGGGCCCCTGATTCCGAAAATGCACTTAGTTTTTTCGAATTGGCTCTAGTTTTCGAGATATTCAACAATGAAAATATTTTTGAAATCGTTACTCAAAACCTTTTATCTGGACATTACTTATTTTCAACCCTGCTTTCTATTGTGATGTCATAATTGCACTTGTCTAGTTCAATTGGTTCATATTGCACGAAAGTTCAAGACGCAAGCAAAGGTTGAAATGAACGGTGCTCTAAGGGAAACATAAATATTCAATGAAAACAGTTGTGAATCAGTAGGCCTACATCCTACATCACAAAAAAAATATCCCGAAAGTCATGTGTTTATGAATGCAGCTTTATATTGAAAAGGTAGGCCTACTGAAATCGATACTGTACAAATGAAATTGTATTCTAAGCCTTTGCTAAGGCCAAGTCTTTGCTGCAAGAAGTTTTTTTCTGGTCTATAGGCTAAATAAATGGCATATAGGCTAATAAAATACGCCTTTGACAAGTAGGATGCTGTACAAACAACCCAGATATATTTCACTGCATGAGGCAACGCAGAGGTGCAACGCATTCTGCGATAGACACAGCGCTATATAAAAACAAGCATTATTATTATTACTTTGACATGAAGCTGGGTGATCAAGATAAGTCCTGGGTTCCTCCTAAAGTATGCAAACATTGCACTCAAACCCGTTTCTGGGCTCAAGGCTAAGAAGTTGAGAGTGCCATGGCATAAAGAGAGCCGAGGAATTACCATGAAAATTGATTCTTCTGTACGGTGAGCATGTTCGAAGGAAGTTGGAACATCATGTTTACATGGAGTGTGCAAGGCAGTCATTGCGTGGACGTTGCTATTTCTGTTTTTTGTTTGCCCTCTCTTGTTTCAAGTGATGATTTGCTTGAAACAATAGGAAAACGGGCATGACTGAGAGTAACCTCAATACCTTCAGTAATATTTTGGAGCAAGGTCAAGCTTTTTTCTCAAAACCATTTCTACCACCTATTGTAGTAAGTTAAAGATTTAGTTATCAAAAGTGGTAGCTGGAATCTTGGCTAACTCAAAAACTAGAGCTAATTCGATAAAACTTAGTGCATTTTCAGAATCAGGGGCCTCGAAATACCTTAAAAATGACTCTCACATGTCCTGCCTTTATATAAAAAAAATTTTGTTGGCCTCTGAAAATCGATAAACATCGTCAAATGATTCAAGAAATTGAAAGCAGTAGATATTTACTACAGTGAACGGTGCACAAAGAAAATCATGTCTGAAATGTGGTAAAATTCGACATTTTGAGAGTAATACACGTGTCAGTGTTCATGGAGCTGCTAATTAAACCACTTTGGTTGCTACAAGTTTGTGTTACTGCCTCTTATTGTGTCCATTAAGATGCTAGAGTGCATTAGAAGATAGCGAGTGAGCAGTTTTAGGGTTAAGCGAAAATTCGATATTTTGAAAAAATTCAAACCAGGTGAACCAGGGTCAAACGTTAATATTTTTTTGTGAAAATTGGTATTGGAGATACATTTACCAAAAGGAACAATATTACAAACTGACGAAAAAATTAAAAGAAAAAACATTTTTTTTCGAGATTTTGCGCCAGCCTAGGCACCATGCTGGCGTTTATCAGTTACCATACTTACCGGTATGTTTCTTTTGTTATCTTAGGACTAGCAGCGCTCTTGTTGCAACAAGTAGATCTTTTAATTGAGATCGATCCGCAATGAAGGTCAAACTAACGCAAATCTGAACTTAGAAACATTTGATTTAGGATCTTTTTTAAATAATTTGCGGGGGGGCAGACACCCCGAGCTAAATTTACGGGGGGGCGCCGCCCCCTGGAGTCGGCGCCTATGAGCCTACCACCCGCTTGAATATAGGCTACGGTATATTTTTTACTGATGTTTAGTGTCGTTATTATTTAACTTTACTAAAAGTGAACTCAGTCATGCCGAATGCGCACATTGAAAAAACAATATATTTTTCTGTTCAATGTGGCGGTGGCGGATGACCAACACTAGCCCCCTAGATCGTGATAAATGGAGACTGAGGAGTGAGGATGTGCCTTGCCAGACCCTGTCCTACCCTGATTCTAGGAAATGAGACGTAAAACAGGAAGAAGAAGAAGAATGTAACATTTTGTGTGAAAAGCATTGTCGGATAAAGCAGCTTCACTCACTGAAGCCATGACTAACAACAAATAAATGTACACGCATTAACAAAACAATACATTTTTCTGTTCAATATAACATTTTGTTTGAAAAGCATTGCCCTACCTGCCAAGCTGATACAATCTGCAGACTTTACTAGGAATAGCACCTCAATGAACAGGCGCCACAGTGCTCCGCACCTAAATATCCTGACGCCACAGTGTGCGCGCCTATTTGACCGGCGCCTAAAAGACTTGCTCCCGTCCCCGATGCCAATGTCATCTAGTGCTTTTATCATTTCTGTGCTTATTTCATCTGGGCCTACTGCTTTGTGTGTTTTTGTTTTACTTAAAGCAAATGTTATTTCACTTTTTAAGATGGTTGGTCCTGAAAGTGGCTCAGAGAATTTAAACGGTTTTGTTGTTCTTTCTGGGTCCCCATATAACTCTTCAATGTATTATTTCCATCTGTTAAGGATCTCGTCTTCTTCCAAAAGTATTTCACCTGATTTAGATTTTAAACACCCAGATTTGTGTACTGATTGGAATTTTCTTGTTATAGCTTTAATCGTTTGGTGTGCTACACTTGGTGTGAAATTGTATAGATTTTTTCAATGGGTCTGCTACTATTCGGTGAGTCCGATTCGGTGAGTCCGATTCGGTGAGTCCGATTCGGTGAGTCCGATTCAGTGGGTCCGATTCGGTGAGTTCCTAACCTCTAACCCTAACCCCTAACCCTAAAACGGCAATGATAATTAGGCTACGGTACCCAATAATTTTAAAAAAAGATTAAAAAAATCCCCCGTTAAGGGATCGAACTCACCGAATCGAACTCACCGAATCGAACTCACCGAATCGAACTCACCGAATCGAACTCACCGAATCGAACTCACCGAATCGGACTCATCGAATCGGACTCATTGAATCGGACTCATCGAATCGGACTCACCGAAACGGGCCATTCCGTTTTTCAATAGTAGCACATTCGTTATTGAGAAAGTTTTCTTTTGATTCGTTGCAAGCCTTCTTTATTTTGTTTTTAAGCGTTTATATTCCAAGTCATTCTTGTTCATATATTTTCTTCTCTCTTTGATCAAATCTAGAATTTCGGGTTTCATTCAATTCTTATGCTTTGAGGTTTCAACCGTGGGCAAAATTTTAGCTGCCTTAATTAGAGAATGTTTAATCACGTTGAAGTCTTCCTCTGTTAATGTTGTGTTTCTGTTGTTGATTTTTGAGCTGATCATTTCATTTTCGAATTTTTGTTGATATTCATTTTTTAGGGTTACATCCTTACAGAAGTTCCAATCAATTTTTTGTTTCTTTTCAAGATTCTTAACTTTTTGTAGTCTGAGTCTAAACTTGGCAACCAGTAAGTTGTAATCGCAGTTGGCTGTAGGAGCTGTGGTAGCATCTGTGATAGTATTTTGAAATTTTTGAAATGTCAGAATATAGTCAATTTGATTTCTCGTATGATTATCAGGACTCTTCCAAGTCCAATGCTTTTCAGTTTTTTTCATAAACCAGTTGATGGCAATGTACAAGTTTTGTTTGTAACACCATTAAATCAATGTTGTGCCTCTTTCATTTATGTATCCTAAACCGTTGTTTCCAGTTGTTTTCATGATCAATATTCCCGACCTTAGCATTGAAGTCACCCATTATAATTGGTATTTCGTTGTGTTTACAGTTTTGTAGAGCTCTTTCAATGTCGCCGTAAAATGCGGTAATTTCTACATCCTGTGCAGTACTTGTTTGCGTTTATACTTGTATTAGACTAATGTCATGTTGTAAGTTCTTTAGTTTTACGAGAAGAACACGGTCTGAAATTGCCCAGAACCCAGACAAATTAGCACAAACTTGGGGGTGTAGTATTATTCCAACTCCATTGGAGTGTTTTTGATTTCCTGAGTAAATTACATTGTAACTACTCTTGTTTATTTGACCACTATCGTTCCAACGCATTTCAGCCAAACCAAGAATGTTAATCTTCAATCTCTCCATTTCTTGAATGATATTATCAAGTTTTTCCTTTTTGGTAAAGTGTTCTAACGTTCCATGTTCCAATTTTTAAAGTTTTGTTTTTCCATTTTTTTCTGAGTTTCTTTTTCATTTGTTGCTGTGTTGTTTGTGGGGCAGTAGCATTGTGACGATCTGGTCCAGCCTGCCCACAAACTGGAGTCCTACCGAGCGAGGAACCTCCCAAAGAGATTGTTCTCTTTACGCTGTTCTTGTTATACTTTATCTGTGTAATATTCATGAGGTATGTTGAGCCATGATTTGACTAGCACAGGCCATTGCTAGTGCCAGAGCTCCGTTGGCCTACTAGGGCTTTGCCCCAGCGTTTCCCGATCCTTACTACGAGGAAGTGGAGTTGGTCTTCAAGGATCATCTTAAAGGTTCATTTGATTACTAGTACTGGTACAAATCATTAAAATAGCAGGTAAACATGACATATTGTGGAGGTCAAAATTAGTTGTCAAAGTTAGGAGGTCAAAGTTAGTTGGAAGTAAATCTCTCATTGGCACACTTTTTAGGATTTACCATCATTCATTCATTTACCCTTTTTAAAAGAACATCATCAAGCCGCAAACAAGTTTTTTTGGCCATGTCATGAGGAAGCAACTACACACTGACTTTTGTGGAACGATCAAGGGAAAACGAACTTGTGGAAAACAGTGTCCCATTTTTCTCAATAATCTCAAGGATCATCTTCACATTACAACCACAACAATTTTTAATACAGTCAAATACCAGGATAAATGGAAAGAACTATGCATGAATGCTTCAGCCTGGAACAGGCATGGTACATAAAGAAAAAGAATAGGCACATTGAGTAAGACCCCTGCTTATTGAGGTGAAAAAATCTCGTCACTTGCAAAAATCTCGATGTGCCTTGGCATGAAAAAAGGAAACGCTGTCATATACGTTTGCAAATAGGCCAAGTTAGAAAGGCAAAAATATCAAGGTTTTACAGACGAAATCGGTTAATCGAATCACCTATTTGCCAGACGTTTTGATACGATTATACGATTGATTCGTTTGACCAATTTACTAAAAAAAAAGGTTTATTGTGAATGGGCGTAATTGTTGGGAAGATGTCTGTGCTGACTAGGCTGCAACGCACATTACAACTGATGCTTCCTACAACTGTTTACAATTCTGGTTAAACTTTAAGAGTTTACTAGTTCTGTGTTACATAACGCTATGCTGTATGTTCCAGCCAGCAAAACTGGTCCTTTTTACATTGATTTATCATCTGCAGACGTTGAAACAATGTAAAAAAGACCAGCTTTGCTGACTTGGCTGAGCAGGTATGACCAAAGCATTTTTCTGCAAACTGGGCAATCGGACTTCTTTTAATCTCACTGATCTCTGATCACCGATGGGTAGGCAGTAACGTCACCGATCTCTGTGACGTCACAACGCGAACTTTGACGTTGACGTTTTTGATTCAAGTGTGCTATTTTTAGCTCGTACCAGCTGTGTAGTTTTGAGTATGGAACGTGGCCTACGAAAATAGTGGTATGGTAGAAAAACACGGCTCACACTCATTGTTTTGAAATCGCAAAGTTTTTTTTCAAGTTTTTTGCGCTGTTTGGTAAAATAATTAATTTGCAATGTTCTTCAACTGCACCTGCACAATGTAACCTGTAACCTGCTAAAATGTAACCTGCAACCTGCTAAAATGTAACCTGTAACTGCAACCTGCACAATGTACTTCAACTGCACATTAATTTGCAAATGTTCTTCAACTTCAACTGCATGTTCTTCAACTGAACGAAACTGCACAAATGAAATTATGCACTGCATTTCACAACAGTAGGCTACTTTTTTTCAGCAGTTTAAAAAAAATTCTCCAAAGTTTTCTGGTAAGAACTTTTGGACATGCTTTCCAACACTTCCCCCTTAAGCCGAAATAATTTGTCCATGTCCATTCCTTAGAAGGCCAGTCGCGGACGGATGACATCAAAAGCATTTAAACTTCTTTAGTGTGATTATTCCTTTTGTGTGCTCTTCTGTTTTAATGAAGCCCAGCTGTGCGAAAATTGGTTCTTTGTAGTGCAATGTCTAGCACATAAGATTATGGCCTGGGATTACAGACACTTGTCTTTGTTTTGAGCGCATGCGTCTGTCTCACCTTTGCTTCATTTTGCCTTTGAACATTGGAGACATTCTCTTTTCGCTAACGGGTATAATTATACGATTAATCGAATGAAGTATACAAACTAGAAGCAAATCCTGATGCTTTTATCCGACTTATTCTTTTAAGCGGTATGCGCTTAACCGATGTTTTTACTTAACATCAGATTGGATTTGGTTTGGGATTTCAGGTTTTGATTCAAATAAACGATTGATACGTTTAAGCAGTATACTATTAACCGATTTCGTCTGTATCACAAATGCGCTGATTGGATAATTGGAAAATTTCAATAGGCAGACCAAAAATTTCCTAAAGCCAAGCTAAACTTTCATGTCAAGTTAAATATTTTTGCTTCAGGAGTGCTCTCCCAATCAATTGAGTTATGCTATGTCACTGTTATACAGTACGCATGAATGCCTAAGCATGGTACACAAAGTAGAAGAATAGCCTCACTGAGGATTTAAATAATTTTTTGTACTTGTTTTTAAAAATAAAAAGGAAAAAATCTATTTTTAGCACAAACAATCTGTCTAAAATTTAAATGCTGAAGCAAAGTTTGAATGTTTTGTAGTTGTTCAGTTTTAATCCAGTGATGTCACCGTTACCGAGGGTGGCCGGATTCACCTCCAATTGTCTTCACACCCTGCCTCCACATCGATATGTCTAATTCGTCCTGTCTTGTCAGACAACCTGGACTTCTGTGAAATATCTTTTCTGAAATAATCAAGATATTGATAAGTTAATCTGCATCAAACACTAATCTAAAACTAACATATCACTAATAAAATAATTATAAAATAATAATAATCTAATCTAACACATCACAAACACTAATCTAACACATCTAACACTAGGCCAGAGCTCTGCAACCTTTTTTCACATAGTGGCACACATAAGCTCTTGTAAAATTTGGCGGCACACTTGGACTAAAAGTTTTATTCAAAATATAAAAGCGACAAAGCATGTGTGGTAATATGTTGGCGTTATTTTTACGAAAACAACTCCTAACAGTTTTTAAACAACTTTTCAAAGTTTTTTATTTGCTTCTTTTAAGTATGATTATTTCTTGCTTTTGGCCAAGTGCAAGGATGAGAATTTTACCCAATCCAAAACACATCATGAATGTATGCCAAGCATTTTCTTTCAGGCAAGAACATTTTTGCCTTAATATTTTAACTTTGACAGCAAATAGATTTGATGATCAGGACATTCTGTCACGGCTGACCTGTAGCATTATAACTGACTTGCAGCAACTAGAATTTGCATCAAGTAGTCTGACGGTGAGATGACCTTGTGAATGTCGCGTACCCTAGGTTTTGACTCCTGTGGTAGCCTATAGTTTAGCGTCAATGATGAAAATGTCTGTTCCGATAACTTTGTTTGATTAAATACCAGATCAGGCCTTGAAGTTTGTACTTTTTTTCCGGCGGTCAAGCATGTCCTACCGGACTGGCCCTTTCAGCGGACATTTAATATCTCAACCGGACATATTTTTTGCATGTAGATTTTGCACAAAATCACACTACAGTATTGTGTAGTCGTGTTTGTAGAAGAAGATTTTCTACAACAGAATAACTCTGCAATGGTTGATGGCTTAATTAACCGACCCTGAAGTATACTGGAGCAGATTGCTTTCAAATAAATCAGTCAATGACAGTCATGTAATGACGCAATAAACACAATTGAAAACAACAATCCAAATTTCCTTATTACAAAAGCAACTACGGTCACTTATTCCGTAGTTTTTGCGTTATAGAATTGTTGTGCTAAGCGATTACTACCGGCACGGGATCGTAAATCTGCTTCTCTGAACGCTGAGCGGAACAGCTGAGACTTGCTTCTCTGTGACGTTTCTTTTTAACAAACGATCAATGTAACACAATAATCCTCATTGTTAAAATTAGAATACATATCCTGCCGAAGAGTTCAGACAACTTTATTTCAAGGCAAAGGTAACATTGCAAGGCGTTGAAATGATGTAAAAATGGCTACTTTTGCCACCAGCTCGTTAACCACGCCACTCTAATGTGATCTTTAAAGCAATTGCCTGATACTATTATTGTTTCAGCTCCGTATTTGTTCGCGTTAAACAAACAATTGTAACAATTCAAATTTAAAATATATTTTTGCTGCATTACCTCTATTTTTGTCAAGCATTTTGCAGCGGTCATTTACGACCGACCAATGAGTCGACTTCGGCAGACATTCGAGGTCATTTTGAAGGTCATGACCGCCGGATATTTCGAGGCCTGCAGATGTTGTAAACAAACAGTAAATTTAACAAAGAGGATTTAACATTTGGGGTTGTGCGCTTGAATAACAAATTTAAGGAAGTTCTAACTTCAAGTGGAAAAACACAAGTTAACAAGTTCATAAAGCATTTCTGACAGAATTTGTAGCGTCTTTTGAAAGCATACCAAGCTTATGCTAAATTGTAAACTACAATTTTAATAATTAGTACGATAAATGTTCCTTTGAAAAATATTCAAACAAAAGAAAAACTAATATTTTATAAAATTTCCTTCAAAAACAGCAAACAAAACAAAATTGCAAAGTAGGCTGGACATAACAAACACTCTGTGGGTGTCATCGACTACCATAATCCATAGGTGAGAGCAACTTATTTCTGTAAAACAAACTCAGGGCTTTCAGTGTTACGGTGACTAAATGAGTTGTAATATGTTATGTTCATGCACCAAACATTTGTGTTTTATTAATGGCCTGTCCTCAAAAATAATGCTTGTCTCTGGCCGGTCCATAGTGTGAAAAAGATTGCCGAATGCCGACCCCTGCTCTACACTATTTAGGTAGTAATGCATTTAAATACCACTCCAAATTTTTTCACGTCCTCATTTTCATTGTTCTTATCTATGTAAACGCTAAAACACATGTTAAGCTGTCTTAATTCAAATTGGAACACACATTTTTGACACTTACCTGACTCTAACAAGGAAGTAAAGGGTGATTTTAGGGACAATTTTTATTGCCCAATTTTCTAGCCCAAAGATATCAATCTCTGCATTTATTAAAAAAAAATATATTTTAGCTGCCAGGAAGGGACTTCTAGGCCATGCTTGGTTACTAGAAAAAAAGAGTTTGGAGGCCTGGTGATAAAATTTATCCAGGCATACCGGTAGTTTTACTTCACCTCTACCACAACATTTTGAATTACTAAACCCACTTGCGACAAAATGTACTCTTGTAACATATATCCCATGTGATGAACAATTTCATGGCTGCTAAATGTTCTCCAACCTCTGTCTGTTGTTTATCATAAAAAACAATGTGCTGCAGTACTGTAAAATAAAACAAATATTTCTGTAAAAAATATGGTTTAAAAAGAATTTAATGATGTGTGCATTGTTTAAGTAATTTCCTATCTTTTGGACAATTTGAGTATTTGTGTTGCATATTGTGCAGAGCTCTGCATCCCCACAACAAATGGATGTTGCTCCTTCTAATCATTCTCCACTTGATGACTCGTCGCATGATGAACAAATGGAGGAAAACATCTCATCAGTGATGAACTTGCAGGTTACTACTCAGTCTCATTTATTTCTTTTAGAATTTAGCATTCATTTGGTCATTGTTGATGTTAAATATAATAACCAGTAGGTGTCTTGTATGATTGCATCATGGCAACCTACGTACACGGCCAATTGGCCATGCCAATGTGCAAGCTTCAGATTTGACTGGAGGCTGATCTGCTGTGCTGATAGTAGTCGGAATTGCTTGTAAGAATAAATAGTCTGAGTATTAGTTGATAAATACTGTCTGTATTTTGTGTGATTTGGATTCTCAAAATTATCATATTTATTCAGTTGTAGTGCATGTAACCCAGAGTTCAAATTTAAAATTACATCGACCTCCACTCTCCAGTCATTATTGTGAAATGTGAGTTGGCAAGGCCTGTGTATATACCGGAATGGCCCGTTTCGGCGAGTCCGATTCGGCGAGTCCGATTCGACTAGTCCGATTCGGCGAGTTCCCTATTCGGCGAGAGCCTTTTTCGGCGAGTGCCCTATTCGGCGAGTTTTTGAAATTTTTAAAAGGAAATTATCGGGTAGGCTACCGTAGCCTAATTACAATTGCCGTTTTTACATCGTTTTAACGTCGCTAAACGTTGAAATCGTGCAGAAAGGAATAAAAAGAAAATGTTTGAACTATTAAATTACAATTCGTCATGTCAGTTCAGTTATTTTTATTTTTGACCATCATATCAAAAACAATACACGTCAACATAGCAAAGGTAGAAGCGACAAAACGCGAACGTTAAAACGTGCTTGAATTCATCATGTCAGTTCAGTTGTTTTTATTTCTGATCATGATATCAAAAACAATTCACGTCAACATAGCAAAGGTGTAGAAAAAGGTAGAAGCGACAAAACGCGAACGTTAAAACGTGCTTGTGACCGAAGTAAGTTATTGAGTTGAAAGAAATTTGGCAAGGTGGCATCACCTTCAGAAAAATTTAAGATATGAAGGAAAAATAAAACAAAGAAAATGTTAGAAAAAAAATAATGTTTATGTCTATAAGTTAGTACTTTTGAATAGTTAAAATCATAGGCGCCTAACTATTTTTTTGGCCGTGGGGGCGAAAGCGTGTTTCATCAGCAGCAACGTAAATTCAGCGAAATGTCACGCAGATGGATGACGTAATTATGTCGTCACACTAGGATTGCTTTTATTGCCACACTCGGAGTTATCGCTACGTTCGACCTGCCGTTAATTATTATAAACAAAGCTCGACCAAAACACATGCTATGCGTCTGCGTTGGCTAGCGGTTGATGGACTGCGACTCTTTAAGCTAAGCACAACATAAAGTTTAGCAACGAACTAGATTTATTAGCATGAAACAAGAGACGAAAAGGTTTACTAAAAGGTATACTGTAAATGGAATGAAAATACTAACTTGATCATAATTATGCTTGAAAATATACCTGTTGAAAGCAAAATCATTCATGTTTACATCAATTCAACAGCACGTCACCTTTAATAAATTTAAAAGTTGCTGACATCCGTAAACAGTCCTTGAAAAATAGTTACAGAGAGACGTTTGATTAAGTTTTCAACTTGACATTGCTCCCTTTTCACTACAATATCGCAACTTATGGCTGACCAGCTTTCAAGTTCCAATTCGTTGTAATACGCCCGTTTTCGTGTTGCAGATGAAACAAAAGATGCGCATATTCCCCGCCTTTGATCGGATTTCCATGGCAACGGACGTGTGTGCGCCATGCAGTTTGCGCGAGTCCGTTGTTGTGTTGATTATGCCGCTTGTGCGACTGCGGGCAGTGCGGTTTGTACCAGCCCTTGTTACGTTGGTTAGTGGTAACCTCGGGCCGAGACTTCAAATTCATTTTCACAGCAAGCGATTCACTGCCGCGACAATTCTCTGCAGAGGTTTCGACTTTCGAAAGCGACAGCGAGGCTGTTTGCAAGCGCATTAAGTTAAACGCACGCTGCGTCAACGTAGCAAATTATGTTGTTTTTGAGTGCATTCAACATCTGATGACATTGAATCGACGCAAAATGGTAGATTTTTGCTATGTCACAGGCAGCAAAATCAGTCATTTTTACATTGATTCAACGTCTGCAGACGTTAAATCAACGTAAAAATGACAGATTTTTTTTGTCTGGGGTGGGATTGTAGCATCGCTACTCGTTCTAGTGATTAGCCTATTTACTGCGAAGCTGTTGCGGTTTGCATTTAAAAATGTTTTCCTGCTGCCGATCGCTAGTTCATCTATTGTTTTATGTATCAATGCCGCATAAAAAGTTGCTCCCACGCGGAAATATGCGTGGGGGCCTGGTCCCCACGGCTTAGGCGCCTATGGTTAAAATGATTAGTTTGGATCAACAACTGTGTGACCTACACTCCTACAGCTTAGATTGAAAGGAAATTATCGGTTAGGCTACCGTAGCCTAGTTATCCCGACCAGCAAAAATTTGTTCCAAGAACCCAGTTAGCCTAACAGTTCATTTTTACATTGTAGTAACAGAATGAAAAGGCTAACCAAGTGTGTGGCCTATCGTTTTAACGTCGCTAAACGTTGAAATCGTGTAGAAAAGGGTGCTTAGGATACGTTGAAACTGAGAAACATTCACAGAAGCCCTACGATACGTTGCATTTTTAAGATAATGTATTCAGACGTTGAATCAATGTACAAATGAAATGTTATGCTAAATGGGTTCTTGGAACAAATCGTAGGGCTTCTGTGAATGTTTCTCAGTTTCAAAGTATCCTAGTCAGCAAAAGCTCCCTTTTCTACACGATTTCAACGTTTAGCGACGTTAACACGATAGGCCACACATTTGTTTAGCCTTTTCATTCTGTTACTACAATGTAAAAATGAACTGTGTTCTTGGAACAAATTTTTGCTGGTCGGGATAACTAGGCTACGGTACCCGATAACTTCCTTTCAATCCAAGCTGTAGGCCACACATTTGTTGGTCCAAACTAATCATTTTAACTATTCAAAAGTACTAACTTATAGACATAAACATAATCTTTTTTTTTTTTGTAACATTTTCTTTGTTTTATTTTCCTTCATATCTTAAATTTTTCTGAAAGTGTTGCGACCGTGCCAAATTTCTTTCAACTCAATAACTTACTTCGGTCACAAGCACGTTTTAACGTTCGCGTTTTGTCGCTTCTACCTTTTTCTACACCTTTGCTATGTTGACGTGTATTGTTTTTGATATCATGATCAGAAATAAAAACAACTGAACTGACATGACGAATTCAAGCACGTTTAAACGTTCGCGTTTTGTCGCTTCTACCTTTGCTATGTTGACGTGTATTGTTTTTCATATGATGGTCAGAAATAAAAACAACTAAACTGACATGAAGAATTTTAATTTAATAGTTCAAACATTTTCTTTTTATTCCTTTCTGCACGATTTCAACGTTTAGCGACGTTAAAACGATGTAAAAACGGCAATTATAATTAGGCTACGGTACCCGATAATTTCCTTTCAAAATATTCAAAAACTCGCCGAATAGGGCACTCGCCGAAAAGGGCTCTCGCCGAATAGGGAACTCGCCGAATCGGACTAGTCGAATCGGACTCGCCGAATCGGACTCGCCGAATAGTAGCAGACCCGTATATACAGGGTCACTGGCGCCGACTTACGGGGTTACGGGGTGGCCACGCCACCCCAAACCGCTGTGGCGGGGTGGCAGCCACCCCGTTTAGGTTACATTACTTACTGCAAATAAATGTAATTTGAACGGACGTTTAAATCTTTTTTTGATCATTGGTTTTCGCTTCAAGTCAACGTAAAGCAAGAGGTGAACCAATACAGTATTGCGAAGAAAATGATTGTTTTTGTCACAAGCATGATACTCGCGTAACATCAAGCAAGCTACGTGAAGGTTACGCAACACGTGGCTACGAGTTTTTTTCTTGTTGTTGTTGTGATTGTTTTATTTGTTACTTGTCATAAGTCATTGTTACATTTGTTAGGTTTACAATGGGATTTATTAATCAATAAAATACGACCTTTCCCTTGCCTCCCTCAAAAATCTCTTTTGAAAATTTTTAAACTGCTTATAATATCGCTATAAATTATGCCAGCTATAAAATACTTGGAAATAAAATTATCTCGATGATTGATAGCTCCACCCCCTAAATGAATATCTATTTTCAAATTTCATAAAAAAAATGCAATTTTCGAAACTTTTTGAGTTTTATTTAAAAAGTACACTTAATAAAGTAGCAGTTGTAATGTTCTGCAAATTTACACGTTTACATGATTCTATTCGAGAAAAGCTACACTCCCTGCCAATTCCCAATAATAAAAGCAACCTTTTTCAATTAGCCTACTCAACATTTTGCATTTTGAATTATTTTCCGATTTCAATTGGAGTGTACTGTCATCTACTTCATGCTTTAATTTCTACTTTGTTATCTACTTCATGCAGTAATATTGCGTCACCGTGTCAATGCGTGACAAACTGCGAGGCGGGAATTTATTGATCTGACACAGGAGTTGCTTGTTACATCATAGAAAAAATTACGAAAAGTCGTCCAGTAAAAGTTTTCGCCGACGTTCCAGTTTTATTCAGCTTAAAGATGCCACCGAAAAAGCGTTCAAAATTGCAGTCCTCCATTGAGTCATTTTTTGTTGCGTCTACCGTCTAGTCAGGATTTCAGCCAGCATGAAAGTGACCAAACGCCTGAACGAAGCGAAAGTGTGCCACTGCCAAAAGGCGTTAGCATTATCAGGGAGGTGGAAGAACCGAGAACGATAATCACTGTTGAAGAGAGGGGCTATCAAAAATCGTGGGAGAGCGAATTCCCGTGGCAAGAATACGATAGATGCAAAGATAGAGCATTCTGTCCGATTTGCAACTATGTCGCAACTGCTTGATCTATTTGCAAGCAATGAAACCATTTCATTAATGCTTCCAAACGTGGTCTGCATTGTGAAAATATACTTATCGTTGCCTTCCACCACCTGCGAGGCGGAGCGATCGTTTAGTGCACTCAGGCGCATAAAAAACCTACTTGCGATCTACCATGACACAACAGCGATTGAACCACGTCCTAATTTTAAATGTTTATCAAGCTGAAGCTTCACGGTTACAACTTGACCAGTTGGTTAACAGTTGGATTGACAGAGCTGCTGTTCGCAAAAATACTTTTGTCAAATGATAAGTGTCAGAGCAGCAACGTAACAATAAAATTCACGACATACCTCCTGTGCTTTGTTTTAAAGTTGCTTTGTAAATTATCGAGCTACAAATCAGGTGTGAAAAGACAATTGCATCTACGAAACACGCTTAGTAAAAATCAAACAAAAACATGCAGTTTGAAGGTTTTTAAGTTGCCATATTGTGCTATCCGCCACCCCGTGCAAAAATAAAAGTCGGCGCCTATGTACTGTACAGGGTCATCAATAATTACCGTTACAACTTCAAACAACTGTATTTAACAAATGGTAGACAAATTTTGAGTAATAAACATATATATAATATTCTTGTCAAATATTTAGGAAAAATAGGCTAAGTCTTATTCAATGTGTCTGCCATTTGTGTTGGATAACAAGTCGGAGACGCTTCAAATAGGACCTGCAAGAGTCATGAATAACTCTTTGAGGTATTTTAGTCCATTCTTTTTTCAGATTAGCCTTCAGTGCTTCCAAACTTTGGTTGTGTTTAGTCGAAACCTTGCTCTCCAGGTAAGACCAGATGCCAAAGTCTAAGCTGTTCAGGTCTGGGGATGAAGTAGGCCATTCTTCCTTCGAAATGAAGAACGGCACATTGGCTGAAAGCCAGTTTTGCATTCTCTTAACTCGATGTGAAGGGGCAGAATCTTGTTGGAATGACCAATTACGTTTTTTGAAGTGTTTCTTTGCTCAAGGCAACAATGAACCCTCAAGAATATCATTTTGGTAGTTTTCTTTGTTCAATTTCACTCCTTGGTCTACAAAAATCAATGGACTCCTTCCTGATTCGTTAACTGCATGTTAGGCACTTTAACATAGGACAGTTTTCCGTGCGAACCAGCTACCACCATTGCGCCACTGCGCATTGGTTAAGAAAGGTAGGACAATTTTCCTTATAAACTCAATTCATTACAGTCATTAAGATCCTTCTTGCACTCAGTTCAGTTGCAGAAGAAAAAAGAACATTAGCAGAGGGTGGGAATCGAACCCACGCAATCAAAGTGACTATTCCCTTGCCCTAACCTTAACCCATTAGGCCACGCTGCTTGTGGCGATACATTCACTTAATTTTCTTTGTATCAAAAATCTTTCGAGTAGATCGGTCAGAATATCACATGCTGAGTCGCATGACTGAAATCAGCTGATTTGCAAGGAAAACTGTCCGATGTTAAAGAGCCTACCCACACCATCAGTGCCTACCCCCTTTGTCTCCGAGTGACTACCCGGGGTTGGATGTCACCATCTCTTGACCAAACACGATTCTGACTGTTAAAGTGCGGAATGGCCTGTTTCGGTGAGTCCGATTCGGTGAGAGCCTTTTTCGGTGAGAGCCCTATTCGGTGATTGTTTTTTTAATTATTGGGTACCGTAGCCTAATTATCATTGCCGTTATAGGGTTTGGGGTTAGGGGGTAAGGATTAAGGGTTAGTGGTTAGGAGATAAGTGTTAAAGGTTAGGGGTTGTGGTTAAGGGTGGGGTTTGGGTTAAGGGTTAGGGTCTTATTTCAACGTTTAACGACGTTCAAACGATGTAAAAGCGGCAATGATAATTAGGCTACGGTACCCAATAATTTTCAAAAAAAATTTCAAAAAAATCACCGAATAGGGCTCTCACCGAAAAGGCTCTCATCGAATCGGACTCACCGAATTGGACTCACCGAATAGTAGCAGACCTGTTAAAATGATGCTAGACATCAAATTTCTTTTCATCGCTGAACACAAGGTTTGGCAGCGTGCCTCCTTCAATGCAGGAGAGCAGAATTCTGGCTCTGGAGAGACGTTTCTCAATGGTAATTGGCACTTAACAATTGTTTCTTCATGTGTTTAAATGGGCTCATCTTCAAATCCTTCTTGGGAACTGTGAACATGGTTCCATAGGCCACGTTCGCCTCCTTTGCCAGTTTTTGAATGGATCTCTTGGGATTTCTTTGCACCTTTTCTCTTGTTGCTTTTATCAATTTTAAAATTCTGGCACTTCGAGGGCGACCTTGGCCAAGTCGATTTTTGACATTTCCAATTTCTTTGTGCCTTTTAAAAGTTCTCCAGACCAACATTCTTTTAACTTTTAAGTCCTTTCAAATATCGCTCCTTGACTAGCCCGATTTGAAGAGCTCTACAATAGTCAATAGCTATTCTTTTATTTAAATTTTCATTCCTGGCCTATAAAATTTAGGCCTAAAAAATGTAAAATCGAGAAATATTCAATTCATTAACATTGTAACGCTAAATATTGATGTTAAATACAGTTTTGTAAAGTTGTAACGTTAATTATTGATGACCCTAGGCTATGCTTTACATCAATTGATTTAGTCCGCATAACCTAAGTAATTGTATTTTTTTAGGGAGTTCCTGTTTCTCGTGCAACAGATTCTGCTGAAATGTCTACCCACCATCCCATCACCCTATCAATTGTATCCAATCATTCAAATCTTCCTTCAATGCCCCCACCCGGTTTGACAAGCCCCTACATTACCCAGATGAGCCCCAATAACTCTTATAAATTAGCACAAACTGTATTACCAACTTGTACAATTCGAAATATAAGCCACCAGTTTAGTTTGAGTGAAGATTATAAAACGGAGCGTGACTCTTGTACAAAGCACTTCGATAAGTGGTCGGAGCAAGAACAGGTAACTGTTGTAGGCTACTCTAATTCATAAAATGGTGTAACTTGGGTGTTCTTAAAACTTTTTGAAATATATAAATAGTTTTTTATTTCTCTAAAATTACCATTCTCTGACATAAAATTTTGCGATCTTTATGACCTCGTCTGAAGATACTTTTGCATTCCAAAATTGCACATAGCACTTCTTTTATTGTCGCACTTGATTCCAAGCATTGACTGCATCTTGCATGAAAAATTTCCAAGATCCTCTGTTGTTTGCTTTGTGTATTAGGTGTATGTTGTTGTTGGTTTTGTCGGTTTAAGTAGGTTAATCTTTGTCTACCTTGGGCACGCTTCCCTTCAATTTTGCCTGTGAGAGAGAGATGTTCTAATTTTCCTTTTCGCAGCACGTGTTCTAAAAATTGAAGTTGATTTTCGAACAACTAACAAAAAACTTCTGTTTCGCTTGAAAATCGCTACAAAAATTCAAATGTTTAATGCATGTAACTACCAAACCAGCTACTTAGTAGTTAAGATCTTATCACTGGCTGACCTAGTGACCTACCGCAAATGTTTACAATATTCAGAGACTGGATTGTGTGTTGCAAAATAATGTGTCAAGATGATGTCACAATGCAAATTAACATCAAACATCATCATCATCATAATCCATCGTCGGTTTGTTCCCCACTAGTGGGGGTGGCCGATTGTTTCCGCGCAGCAATTGTTTTAATCCCTTTTCTCCATTTCACCCTGTCCCTTGCATCTTCCTCTTTCAGTCCGACTTTTTTAAACTCATCCTTCACTTGTTGTTTCCACGTTCTTCTTGGACGACCGCGTTTCCTCTTCCCATCCACCTTTAGATCTAGTGCCTTTCTAAGAAAACTTCCTTCCTCCCTCCTTATCACATGTCCATACCATCTTACTCCATTTGCCCTTGCCAGTTGGTCTATGGTCTCTCTCATCTCTAGCATATCCAACAATTCTTCAGTCCTTTTTTCCCTTCTCGTTTTCACCCCACACATTGCTCTCACCATTGACCTTTCCGTTCTTCTCAGGATTGCCAGTTCACTCTCTCTCAATACCCATGTCTCGCTACCATATAGCATTGCAGGCCGCACACAGCTCCGATATACTTTTCCTTTCATCCTTAGTGAAAATTTTCTGCCATACAACAATCCCCACATTCCCTGAACTTTGCCCAGCCCAATCTTGCCCTTGTTGTCACCGCTGCTTCACATCCACCACTTCCATTTATCCGATCACCCAGATAACAGAAGTCTGTCACTGTTTCGATGCCATGGCAGAACTCATCATCATGGCCTTCCACTTCATTTCTTCCTTTACTGCATTTCCCACAAACAAAACACTTCGCCAATCTTGTTGCGGCTCTCTTGACATTAGCACATCTTGCATGTACCCACTTTCCACATTTCTTGCATTGCATTGAATTTCTCATCACTCTCTTGCCACATATTCCACAGGGATCTACTTTGCTCTCAACAACTGTTCCTTCTGCTCCACTCACCATCACTTTTGTTTAAATAAATAAATAGGCTACAATACCCGATAATTTTCTATTTTTTTTGCACGATTTCAACGTTTAGCGACGTTAAAACGTTGTAAAAACGGCAATGATAATTAGGCTAGGGTACCCAATAATTCTCAAAAAAAATTTCAAAAAATTGCCGAGTAGGAAACTCTCCGAAAAAGGCTCTCGCCGAATAGGGAACTTGCCAAATCGGACTCGCCAAATCGGACTCGCCAAATCAGACTCTCCAAATCGGACTCGCAAAATCGGACTCTCCAAATCGGACTCGCCGAAACGGGCCATTCCGTAGTGAAAGTGATGTACCAACAACCTCTCGGTTGGAACATTGATTATATATGACGTAGATATTCCCATTTACCAAGGCCGGAAGCTCTGCGAGAGTTGCAACTCTCAAGCTGAAACATCCCGCCTCCTGCCAAGATCTTGCCTTCGGTGCATTGCTAGGTATCTCTCATGTCTTGCATCTTAATGCTACAAATTTTATAACACCTTTGCTGCACTTTTTTTTGGTTGTATCTCAGTTTTTTTGTTTTCCAACATCTCTCTTTACTCCTAGTTTTATTTTCTGATTCTTATGTTGTCACGTCTTGTGCTTCTCGTATTTTTACTTTGTTTGTGCCACTATCTTGTGCTGTGCTTCTGTCCATCTTGCGTAATCTGCTTGAGACCTTTTCTGAACAATTAATTAATTTTACCTCTCAAATACTTGACACGTTGTGCTGCCTAATTTTCAGTTATCAGTTTGTGTGAACTAGTTAAGCAAGTTTCTCAAATGTTTAGATTTGTCCATATTTTTGTTGTGACTTGTGGTAGTGTATTATTCTTTAGTAATTCTTTTTAAAAATATGTTTCTTATAGGCTTGAAAAGGGCTGTATGACTAGCCGAAAACGTTAGCTTATTGTTTTTGTTTTAATAATGTTAAATGTAGTGTCGTTGCTGGGTTATGTCTGTTTATGGTTTAAAAAAGTTACCTCTTTACCCAAATTGGATTCTTATGTTGGTTCATAATGTCTCTAACTTTTTATAACTAGATCTCAGCTCAAAGTTAATCATTGATGAACGCCCATTACACAACAGAGAAAGTCTGCACCCATCCAAACGTTTAATGTATTTGTAAATGTTTTGAGATATCTGAATATGTTATATAGTTATGGTACTAATGATGCACCGAAGGCAAGATCTTGGCCGAAAAGTCTTAACATCCGATGTTATCCAGTTTTCCATTCTTTTTTGCCAGTAAAGATGTGCCAGTAAAGATTGCCAATACGTAAGGTTACATCATAAAGAACCATTGTTCTATCAAGCAGCATTTAAATGTAAACAACAGAAGTCTCTAGAATGTCACGTAGGGAAAATGATTCCAGAAAACACATTTTACATAATACAGATTTCGTAATCAGAGGTTACTTCAGGTCATAACCGATAATAACACATCGCACCAGAATTCTACAACCAAAACAACACGCTCGTTGAAGATACAAAGCAAGCCATCGCGAGGCATTGCACCTTGATTGTGACAAATAAGTTATCCGTATAGAATGACCTCATAAAATCCGTGATGAATTACGGTTACGGTACTTTGCAAGTTTGGTTGAGTTTTGAAATTTCGGTTAGTACGGTACTACAGTAGGCCTATGCATTTACTGCACAATGTTTTATAAAAATGACATTGCAAGACATGTGGTAGCTGCTAGCCGCATCGGCGCTACTGTTGATCATTTCCTTTGTCGAAGGTTGACTTTGTCCAGCACGTGATATCCCGGATGTGTCATCACCAGCAAGGACAAATCAATTTATTCCTCAAGCCGATGTTGCAAAGAGACTTCATCACCGCTCTCCCAGGTGACTGTTGAAACCATGGACTAGATGTTAATCGTGTTCCCTGTCTATTTCATGCTGATACGATTTAATTGCTGCGTCACAAGACGTAAGCACATTTGCACAGAGGCCATTAATCGGATGACAACGAATAATTAATTTCAAATTCTACTGAACGTATTTTCTTATAAAAATCTGTTGGAGTGATCGAATTGTATGCCACAGGAGAAAGTTGTTGCTTTTGAGGTCACGTTGTCCATTGAAATGTTTTGCTGGATGTTCTACAGTTTTATTTTGCAGATGAAATTTTAGCTAGTTTGATGGTCTAGATTCCCTAGAATAACTTTAGCTTTACATTTTTAAATGAAAACATTTTGTTAGAAACTCACAAGTGTATGACTAGTTTAAATTATGATTTAATTGCACCTAAGACTCAATTAGTTTTTTGAACTGAAGCTAAGGATCACATGTTTGATACATCTCGGCAATATGCAATCCACTTCTATTAGAATAGTTTTTACACCATTTATCAATTCACCCCACCTAGCAGGTTTATTTACATTCATCATCATCGGCCATGCCTGAATAAGACATCAGCTACCGTGAGTCTCTACAATGATCAAATGTTGATAGCTCTTATTAAGTTTACAAAATCTTAGTTTGTCCATGTTGAAAGATTTTTGAGATTTCCATACGTGGACGCCCCGGATGCTCTGACCAAGAAGTCGCCGAATGTTCAATTCCGCGTTTGCGGAAGGCATGCCTGATAAATGTGATTTGCCTTTTTTTGATAGTTGTGATGAGGACGCCAAGGGTACACCCAGAGCGTCACACCTTTTCATTAATGATCTTATCCATCCAGTTAATCCCATCATTCTCCCAACATTGGTGCTCCATTAATTGAAGTTTTTCATAATGCAGTAGTAAATTACACACTAACTTATTTTGCCTCTGTTGTATGTGCACTTGTGCAGTGTGTACTTGCGTGTCTTGATTCGTGCCAGAACGTGCCAAAACCGACACAAGGTCATCGGAAACCTGTAATCTTGCTGTTCACAGATAAAACTTCCTAAATATCACCCAGCTCAAACTACTATAACATTTTATACCACTTTTTGTAACAAATTCACCCTGTTTGTGAGTTCAGTTTTATAACTGATCTATGGATATACGCCGGCAAACAGTTTGCTTCAAGTTTTGTTGTGGTCATATTGAAATTGTTAGAAAAGTGTTGCAGATATTAAACAATAAATTTGAATTTACTGAACATTGTCGACAACCCTTTGCCTACTGGTTCTGTCCGTCTGTTAATAATGGTATATTTCCTCAGGGCGAGGATTGTCACACATTGCCGAAAACATTTTAACTTACTTGGACGCAAAGTCTCTTGGAGCTGCTGAGCTTGTGTGCAGAGAGTGGTACCGGGTCGTACAAGATGGTCACTTATGGAAGCGCCTCATAGAGCGAATGGTGATCACAGACACCCTCTGGAAGGGGTTGGCCGATAGGATGGGGTGGTGAGTGAACAACCACATAGAATTATTTTTGTAGAGTTCAAATTTTTTCTATTGGTTGACAGCGCGTATGTTGCAGGAGCCGCTATTTGTTCAAAGGCAATCCTGATGTTCCTGATTCTTTTTTCCGCACCCTCTATCCGAACATCATCGCAGATATCGAGGTAACGCAAATTGTTAAGAGGATTTATTTTATTGTTCTTGTCACGGTTCTTTCTATCTCTTACCAGGAAAGAGACTTGGGAAAGATTAATGACGTAGTTTATTGGGATAACAACTTAAAATGGTCGAATAGTTCTACTTGTGAGATAATAATGAAAATTTTTGAAGGACTTTAACGAATGGTTCAGCACTTCCAATAATAATCAAAGTAACTGTGAATAACAATAGATTCCAACACCTGTAACATCAATTTCCGTACTTCACTCACAGCTTCTCATACAACTCTATTCTCGATCACAACTTCTAATTGCACCAACTCTCATCCCCTATTTAATCACTTCAACTTCAATTCAATTCTCAATCAATAATCATCTCAATAATAATCTCTATCTCTATCATCAATTACGCAAACTACGCCACTATTTATAGCAGGTTTGTTTTGACCAGTAGTGTGGAAAACAGACAGACAGAATGCTTTTAATCGCTGCATATTTTTGATGCTTATAGTCAGTTAGCTAGTTACCTTCAAGAAGTTGAAATTTATTGCATTTTTGTAAATATTTTCAGATTCCTGATGAGGGCCTAAGTTAAGCCGAAAACGCTCGACTGTTAAAACTATTTGTACATATGTAAAATATAATCTTATAATGTTTAACCCTGTTGTATTGTTGTGTCTTACTTATTTTTGGTACAAGAAAGCAAACTCTCTCCCGAAACTATAATAAGGCTTTCGCCATCAAAGGTCACTAGAGGACAGTAACCGATAATAACATTTCTTGATAATTATACAATTAAAACAGCACGTGTGGTCATCGTGAGGCTTCGCATATTGATTGTGACAGTTCTCTCTTGATCTTATATCAGGGGTAACCAAACTACGGCCTGCGGGCTTGATCAGCCTGCCAAATTGTGCGAAGAATGTGATATATAAAATGAATAAAAGCCCTATTCAAAGTTAACTCTGTATGAAGTGTTTGATTTGCCGTTTCCTGTTTTGTTTTTCTATAAAAAGTTTTGGAAGTTTGAAAGTAGCTATATCTGAAAGATTAAGTTTGTGTGACTTTGGAAGTTTGGGATAAAATAATGAGTTTTTGTCTGCAACCTACTCGTCTGCAACAACCGAACGTGTCAATTGTTGCATATGTGCGCTGAATAAATCACACCCACTTTGTTGAATCACCAACACAGGTTGCAGACTGGGTCGATCAAAATAATTATCCGCCCCGCGAGTCTTCTCACAAGTCATCTGGCCGTTTTTCAAAAACGTTTGATGACCTCAGTCTTAAAATTCAAAGAAACCGTCATTTAATCACATTTGTAGCATCTTCTTCTTCTTCTTCTCTCGTATTGTCGCTATATGTCAGGTCATCCGTTGGTTAGCCACTGCCTGGTGTCGTCATCGATGGAAATTAGGCCTTCCATACCATGGGGTGGTCTATATAGCCGGCAATCTTAGATAATGTGGGCTGCCGTCTGCATTTCGCCACACTCACAAGCAGCACTCTCTGCCAAGCCCCAACGCAACATGTCTGCACCATAGCGTCCAACACCAGTGAGCAAACGGTTACGCCTTGATGAGGCAAGTCTAAAGAGGCCATGTCCCAGCTGGTTTTCGGACAGGGATCTGAATACTTGGCGAAGTGGGGATGTGCTGCTTGACCATTGTTCACACCACGCCGCATGGCACCACTGTTTGCTAGGGCTTCCACCAGAGGCTGCCAAAAGGTCTTGTGCAGCGCGTACAAATGGCTTTCTTGATTTTAGACGCTGCTTTGGTGGATATCTCAGCGTGGTTATGTGTAGCGGATGGCCAGGGTTTAGGGCTTTACGGCTCAGGGAAAGAACAGCACGTTGGCGCCGTAGTGCAGCTGGCTCAATGTTTGCAAGGACAGGCAAACAGTCAGTTGGAGTTGGGCGGAGGCAACCTGTGACAGTTCGCAGGCAGTTGTTGATTGGTACATCGACAAGGTCAGTATGGGCACTTCTGCACCAAGTAGCAGCACAGTATTCAGCAGGGGCGTAGACTAAGGCTAAACCACTTGTTCTCAGCACTGAGAGGCTAGCACCCCACCTTGTACCAGCAAGACGTTTCAAGAGAGCAGTACGAGCTGTCACTTTTCCGCGTAAGTGTTCTAGGTGTTTGCGGTATGTAAGGGACCGATCAAGTCGAACTAACTGAAAAATCGAATCTAACTGGCGATTTGTGGCATGAAGTTGGCGGACTCATGTGATAACTTGTCTATCGCATTTTTCGTCAAAGCTCAAATGGGGATTGACGATGGCCTGACTCAACCATTTCATGACGTCAGTGATGACGTAGGGGAATGATCAGTCATGCCACAATAGTTACAGCCGATGTTGGTTGTTCAGACTAATCGAGCAACGCGATTATCGGTTGCGCCAATCTAAACTTTGTTGAAGCCCATCTTCTGACCAGTGTTGCCATTCTAGAAAATCGAATCTAACTGGCGATGTGGGCGTCACGATTTGAAGAGAATCATGTGTCGCAGCGACAATAGCAAGGGAGTATATTGTCTTCAGTACGATGACGAAAAAATCGTGTCTGGATTGCGAGATAACACAATCAAGCTTTGGGATAGGAAGACACTTGAAAACATTAAGGTAAGCGTTCTTTGTCTCGTAAACTACGTAAACCACGTGATGTTTAATCATCGACGTTCTGCATATCAGCGTGCGAGTGCAATGCGCAAACTCTCATCTCGGGTAAGAAGATAATTGTAGTCGGTTAGGTATGTACAATCTCATGCAAGTGGCGCACCGATCATTCCTTAGTAGTTGGCACTGTGCTGCACTGAAACTACCTGCATTGTGTATCAGCGATGGCAACAAAGCCATATGAGAAGCCATGACACTGTTGTAAATCTGCTTTACCCAGCAACATCCATTTGCTTTGTACCCAGGTGCTGACTGGACATACAGGGTCGGTTTTGTGTCTGCAGTTCGACGACAGGGTTATCATGACCGGATCGTCCGATTCAACCGTCAGGTGCTTTCTTTTGTCTGATTAGTTGGTCTGTTTATCGTTTTTGAAGGTTGTAGGTTGCTGTAGTGTAAACCGTAGGAGAATGATAATACAAAATTCTCTAAAGAAGATTTTTTTCTTTGAGAAAAGAAGTTTTGAGTACGGTACACCATCCGAGGTACTCTCGGCCGATTTCTTTTTGTAAAACATGCCTTTCATGCTTTCGACCTGATTTGTCACATTTTGCAGATTTTGATTACTGCTAGTGTCTCAGCTCCACTACGAAAGTGAAGACAGCCTGGGCTAAATTCAAACAACTACTGCCCATACTCACCAACAAAGATATCCCCCTTTCCAGTAAAGGCAGGGTCTACAACAGCTGTGTCAGGAGTGTGATGTTGTTTTCGAGTGAATGCTGGGCTGTGACAAAAGAGGTACTGGGAAGAATCAAACGAAATGACAACGCAATGATACGGTGGATCTGCAACATCAGACCACAAGAGAACCAGTACACCAGCTCAGACACTCTACTCGCCAGGCTGGGCTTGCAAAAGATTGAAGATGTCCTCCGATTCAACCTCTCCGCTGGTCTGGACATGTTGAAAGGAGCGGCGGATGGATAAATCAATGCCGAGATGTGCCAGTTGCTAGTACAAAGAAGCCTGGACGTCCCAGGAAGACATGGAGTGATACCGCAAACGATGACAGAAAGCGGTGGCAGATGACCAACACTAGCACCCTAGATCGTGATGAATGGAGACTGAGGATGTGCCTTGCCAGACCCCGTCCTACCCTGATTCTAGGAAATGAGACGTAAAAAAGGAAGAAGAAGAAGTCTGACATTTTCTGATGTTTTTTTTCTAATTTTTGCTCACCCGTAATGACATGAAAGCTTTTGGTTGCCTTAGGGAAGCAATAGAAAATGAGAAAAAGTAAGTTGAAAAACGCTCAGACTGTTAAAAAGCGATTAACAGTCTGACTGAAATTTTCGGAATCAGACTGTCTTTGTTTTATAACGTCTAATGGCGTTAAAACTAGTGATACACCGGAGGCTGTGTAACATTTAGGCCTACCATGTTTTTAAATAACAAATTTAAATTTGTGAGAACGTTTTGCTTAAACTTATGAGAACTAAAATTTGAAAGTGCACTTCAACTTTAAAAATTCAAAACCTAAATTCCGCTCTCGCGGAATCTAGGTCACGCTTCCCCACAAATGCCACTCTCACGATAGGCTATTACTGATAAAAAGGTACTACCAGTATATCATGAAATAAGCGGGGAATTGAAAAATGCACACACTCAGAGAAGACTTTCAAAGAGAATAGACTGAACGACTCAAAAGGAGAAGGTAAATTTCACGACGAGAGAATGTCGCTTTTCTGACACCCGTCGCAATGAACTAAATTGGTTAGAGTTAGACATATTTCTCAATTTCCCGAATAAGAACTTGTAGCTTTGATTAGCGAGGTCCATAGTTGCAATTGTGTCACTAACGTACTTATAGTTCACAACGTGGTTGATCAGTCTTTGGCCAATAATAAATCCCAAGCCATAATGAACTGATTTGTTTTGTTGCAGCAGGACAAGTTTGTGCCCTGTTTGTAGGTTGACTTCTTAGTGGTCCTTTATCATCATCATAATCCATCGTCGGTTTGTTCCCCACTAGTGGGGGTGGCCGATTGTTTCCGCGCAGCAATTGTCTTAATCCCTTTTCTCCATTTCACCCTGTCCCTTGCATCTTCCTCCTTCAGTCCGACTTTTTTAAACTCATCCTTCACTTGTTGTTTCCACGTTCTTCTTGGACGACCGCGTTTCCTCTTCCCATCCACCTTTAGATCTAGTGCCTTTCTAAGAAAACTTCCTTCCTCCCTCCTTATCACATGTCCATACCATCTTACTCCATTTGCCCTTGCCAGTTGGTCTATGGTCTCTCTCATCTCTAGCATATCCAACAATTCTTCAGTCCTTTTTTCCCTTCTCGTTTTCACCCCACACATTGCTCTCACCATTGACCTTTCCGTTCTTCTCAGGATTGCCAGTTCACTCTCTCTCAATACCCATGTCTCGCTACCATATAGCATTGCAGGCCGCACACAGCTCCGATATACTTTTCCTTTCATCCTTAGTGAAAATTTTCTGCCATACAACATTTCCCCACATTCCCTGAACTTTGCCCAGCCCAATCTTGCCCTTGTTGTCACCGCTGCTTCACATCCACCACTTCCATTTATCCGATCACCCAGATAACAGAAGTCTGTCACTGTTTCGATGCCATGGCAGAACTCATCATCATGGTCTTCCACTTCATTCCTTCCTTTACTGCATTTCCCACAAACAAAACACTTTGCCAATCTTGTTGCGGCTCTCTTGACATTAGCACATCTTGCATGTACCCACTTTCCTTGCATTGCATTGAATTTCTCATCACTCTCTTGCCACATATTCCACAGGGATCTACTTTGCTCTCAACAACTGTTCCTTCTGCTCCACTCACCATCACTTTTGTTTTTTCAAGATTCACCTTCATACCCTTGGTTTCAAATGCTTCTTTCCATTTCTCAAACTTTCTCTCCATTCCCTCCATACTATTACTTGTCAAGACCAGGTCGTCTGCATACAAAATTTCACTCAATAAGCCCTCCCTCACTCCTTCAGTTACAACGTCAACCACAATAGCAAATATCAGAGGTGACAAAACTGATCCCTGGTGTACACCAACCTTCACAGAAAACTCGTTTGAATAATTTGATCCAACTCTCACTTTTGTTCGTGCATCCTCATACATAGACATCACAGCTCTCACTAATGATACACTCTCACAGCTCCTTGATTTTGGTTTCTTGAATGCATAAGAGGTCAATATTGTAGCTTTGGCAGTCTTTGCACAGAGTTTGCTTTTTGGTCTCAGCATTAAGGCCTCGTACATTCCATGTGCCGATGGTGATTTTCCATGGTATAGTGTTGGGCCTTGAAGGTGCTTGTTGAAAGTTAGACATCTTTCCGAAGGTGGGCCGAGGGTTTATCCTTTTACCACCCACTCGGTGTTTATGCGGCTGTCAGCCCGCAAGCCTAGACGATGATTAGCTTCCTGAAAAATCAGTACTGACAGGGTGAACTGCGAGAAGGTTATCGTCTTTCCCACCCACATGTTTGGACATATTCTGAGACTTCACCAGGGCTCACCTCCCCAGAAAGCCCTTGAATTTGCGATAATTGGCAGCAAAAAGTACCAAGGTCGAACCGGACGTCACCGTACCAACTTATTACAACTGCTGAGATCTGACATCAGAAAAGCTGGCCTGGGATCCCTGCTCAGCACACCACATCTCCATCGATTGCAAAACATCGCAAAGGACAAAACAGAATGGAGATCCTATCAACCTTGTTGAAAGACTGATCGAAGCCAGCGGGTGCCAAACGATTTGGCTACACTGGCGTCCGAGACAGTTACAATAATAATAATAACTTTGATTAATAATAAATATATTTAATATTACATTTGACATGTTTAATTTTTGTAGGTAGCCTAGTCATACCCCTAGAGCAGTGGTTCCCAACCTGGGGTTCGCGGACCCCTTGGGGGTCCGTGAAGAAGCATTTGGGGATCCGTGATTACCTTGATGAATTTTGGAAAAAAAAACGAAAAGCGATCTTTTTACTTTCATTTCTCTGTTTAAATGCAAATGTGTCAAGTACACAGTACTTTTAAATCGCTCTGTCAAGAAGTAGGGTCAGATTACGAAGTACTTTTGTATCATTTTGAGGTACGTTGGTTATCCAGAAGAGAAGTTTTAAAACGATTGCAGCAGCTAAAAATTGAGGTATCAAATCTTTGAAAGCAAAAGGAAGTCCCCTTTCAAAATTGTTTGAGAGTAAAAGTTTTCTATACGGCATGGCCTACTTAGCCGATATTTTCGGCCATATTAACAATGTTAATCGTGGCATTCAAAGACCAGGTGTGACAATAATTGATGCAGCTGAAAAACCGAAAGCGTTTTTAGCCAAGTTGCCGGTTTGAAGACGCAGATTGGAAGCAGGTAATCACGCTTCTTTCCAATGTTAGAAGATCTTGATGGGTGAAACTCAAAGAGAATGTACTCTTTTGATCACTATGAGAGAAAAATTTTGCGCACACTTGCGTAAGAAAAAAGGTTATCTTGGTATCATAACCACTTACCTTTGCGAGGAAGGATTCTCAGCTCTTGTTACAATAAAAACTAAACATCGAAATCGCCTGGACGTTGAAGATAACATGCGTGTTGCATTGTCAAAAACTCAACCACAGTTCAGTCGTTTAGTTCAGGAAAGGCAACAACAGCCCTCTCATTAAATTTGCTTACGTTGAAAAAGTTTCGGCATGGCACTTTGGGTCACCTTAATACTCAAATACTGCTGACATTTCTTGAACAATTCATTGATTTTCTTATTTGAGCAACTGTTTAACCTGATATTTGCCGCAGGGCGCAGGAGTCATAGCTGCAATGCAATATGACACAGTACAGTCGTTGAGTAGCATAATTATTACAATAGTCAATAGTATGTAAAGAAGGGGTTAAACTGACTGGTAAAGCAGCGGTCGATTACCCAAGTGGCAAGAATACGGTGCGATACTGATGAGCCCAGCCTCATGGGCGAAACACGTGTCTATCGCTGTCTATTCGATGCTACAATCGGCTGCCCAGAAACTTATAGTCAATAGTATGTTAATTGTGTTTCAGGCAAAATTTAGGTAGGGGTCCGCAGAATTAATAATTTGTCTAAAGGGGTCCGTGACAACAAAAAGGTTGGGAACCACTGCCCTAGAGTCTAGACAGACTAAATCATCCTTTTAAGAACCACAAGACAGCTTCAGATAGCCAAAACCATACACTGGAGGCTCGTCCTAAAAAAATTTTTAAGACAGCATTCGATAAGGTTTTATTTCAGTAGGGACAGGTAAAGGTTACAAAGTAGGTTGCTAGCTGTATATGAAGTAAAGACGTACAAAAGAGAAACCAAGAGAACGGTAACGTATTGATATTTTATATTTACTTATATTCAATGTCCACTTTTGTAAAAGCAACCAGCGAATTTCTTCCATTTGCCGCCAAAGAACGAGACAGCAGTCTGACCCAGTCCCGGTTGTAGAGAACCAAACAATCTTACCCCAAACACTGTGGTAGAGAACCAAACAATCTTACCCCAAACACCCGAGGACTTAACCACTTTCTCCGCAAAAAGTGCCACTACCTCTTTTATAGATACACCCGCTAATTCGCATGAAACCGCTGTTAAACTTCCCACCACTTTACTAAGCACCCGACCACATAACTCGACCGTGAACATCGAGATGAACACCGAAAACGCGACAACCCGCTCACCGGAATCAGGCCGGGGAAATCACGATTTGCCACCGATGTCGCAGACCGCGATTCATACTCCAAACGCACCGCTTAACAACGCCATTTTTCAATACGGAAAGCACACAAAGCGACACATTTTCTGCTGCTAGAAATGACCCATCGCTGTATTTAACTAATAAGGTACCTGCACGCCCGGTCAGTAATAAGGCCCACCCCGGGATCTCCGTTGTTACAAGTCTTTTAAACAAAAGTGGAAACTTTTAAACGCTTATTTCATAATATACCGGTAGTGCCTTTTTAGTTTTTATGAGTAATAGCCTATCGTGAGAGTGGCATTTGAATTGTGGGGAAACGTGACCTAGATTCCGTGAGAGCAGAATTTAGGTTTTGAATTTTTGAGTAAGATGGTATGGACATGTGATAAGGAGGGAGGAAGGAAGTTTTCTTAGAAAGGCACTAGATCTAAAGGTGGATGGGAAGAGAAAACGCGGTCGTCCAAGAAGAACGTGGAAACAACAAGTGAAGGATGAATTTAAAAAAGTCGGACTGAAAGAGGAAGATGCAAGGGACAGGGTGAAATGGAAAAAAGGGATTAAAACAATTGCTGCGCGGAAACAATCGGCCACCCCCACTAGTGGGGAACAAACCGACGATGGATTATGATGATGATGATGATGAATTTTCACTGTTGAAGTGCTTTTTCAAATTTTAGTTCTCATAGGTTTAAGCAAAATGTTCTCATAAATTTAAATTTGTTAGTTAAAAGCATGGTACATGTTACAGCTGTTCCGGCTAGAGAATGGCAACTTTGGCCGTTTATTAATGTCTACCTTATATGAATCAATGTTTTAACCATGCGATTGTTGGCAGTAGCGTTGACAGGGAAGTACAGAGGGTATTTTTGGATCCGGGATAATTTTAAGAGCGGTTCTAAGAGACCCGGGAGCTTGAAGAAACCACCTCGTACTTGTTGAATATGGTGCGTTTTTGTTAGACATGTCTGATTTTGGGGCTTGAGATTCTCATCGGTACCGGGCCCAAGTTATCCTCTCAGCGGCACTGGTTGTTGGTACAGCACTCTTATCAAGAACTGAAGCGATAGTCAGGCACTCTTAAAGAAAGTGCTTGTTTGTTTGTTTTGCAATTTGGTCCCCTTTCCAGGCTACCAATGTTAACATTACATTCAACATGTGTAATTGTGTATTCACTATTCTTGCATTACTACAATACCACAATGCTACAAAAGATTAGATTTACCCACTGTCATGAACTTGACCACAGCCTCACACACCTAGTTACTAGTTAAAACCCATTCTGGCACCTGGGAAAGACAGTAAAGAAAATATTAAAGTACAATTTTAGAAAAAATCATTCAGACAGTCACCAAATGTTGGCAAAATCTGGAAAATTCTGCAGGATGTGACAAACCAGGCTGTATCTCTAGGTAGCCATGATCATTTGTTTTGAGAAATTAATATCCTATTGGAGAATTGAAAAATTGCATGACAATGAGAGGAAATGTACTCCGCCACCACATACGCGACCTTGCGGCAAGTCATTTCTTAGTAACTTGACACTCGAATATTAGACTTTGACCTACGTTTTTTGCTTAACACTTATTCCTGAACCTTAAAAAAGTACGCAGGTTTTTACCTGCGTACTTTTTTACCTGCGTACTCTAGATTAAACATCAAGCCAAAATGCGCATACAAAAAAACATTTGATTTTACTTCCGAGTATTTTAAAGTTACTAGTTTGCATCAGCTAATGTAACTGTAAAGGAATCCATTAAACCTAGTTAAGTTTTCTGGTATTTTTGTAAACTTTTTCAACATACAGAAAGGTGTTCACCTTGCTTCAAAGCAACGCTGGTTCGACTTTCAGGGTGTGCGCTTAACCAACGTTTTTGAAGAGTCGCTCTCCGTTCAACGGTACCTTCTGGATGAAAGATTTCTCAAACAACTACTCGGTGACTGACCTGTGCCAATGCTACAAGTATATTGCCAGGATTAACCGATCTGAAAAAGCGTTCTGAGTCCGAGGATTAAGATTCCCACAACCAATCAATGTATCTTTCAGTGGTTTAATTAGAAAACACTATAATCGATTCCATTCGTATCGATTGATCAAAATTCCACCTTACGGCTTGCACCAACCAACGCACAGATCGTGTCCTATTTTGTGCAAGTGCAAGCCCCCTGATCACATGGAATGTTATGTGTTATCTCTGTTCCAATGATTTTCTTATGTTTGTGACCCACTGTCTTTGCTACTTGCGTTTGGTACAAGACCAACCTCGCCAGGTCACGTCATCACCATGTTACGTCATCAGGGTGTGGGATGTCATCAGCGGGGAATTGGTGAACACGTTGGTGCACCACTGTGAGGCAGTGCTGCATCTCCGATTCGATTCTGGAATGATGGTCACCTGCTCGAAGGTAGGCGCTTTCTTCGCTGTTGCCGCTCCAGTGTCAGAACGTTTGAGTTGAGAATTATTTCAAATTGTTTAAGCGCTTTGTTTTTTGTTCAGTTTATTGATACCTGACCACTTTCATTATTGGTTTTGTTAACTGAGACATGATATTATCCAAAATATAACTCCTCATGGTCTGTTCTGTCACAGGATCGGTCCATCGCTGTGTGGGACATGGTGTCGGCGAAGGAAATCAACATGAGACGAGTGCTGGTCGGACACAGAGCTGCTGTGAACGTGGTCGACTTTGACGACAAGTACATAGTTTCTGCTTCAGGAGACCGGACGATCAAGGTGGGCTCATAGCTTACATACTGACCTTTGTTAACCTCTCCAATCTCCATTTACAACCAACTTGGCAATCTTGTTGACTGATATTGCTTTAGTGCATGGGTGGGTAAACTTTTTATCTCGAAGGCCGTATTCATAATGTGAATTTGTTCGAGGGCTGCACTATAGTAGGCCTATAATTAAGGTTATAAGCCAAAACATAAAATCTAAAATAGTCAAAACACAAGCTTTTATTTAGTTTTAAAGTGACCAAAGAAATGGAGATTTTATATACAGTACATGTGTTGTATAAAAGTATAGGTTACAAAATGTTTGTCCCAATTATTTATTTGAATGCAACACACATCAAGATAACAGTAACACGTTGCCAGACGCACTTTGAGCGAATTAAACAGAACACATTTGTGAGCGAATTAACATCATCAGAAAAAATTGCTAAAACTGCACATCACTAAAGAACACAATGCGACAAAAAAACTATAATTTATCTTTATCAAGATGAAATGTATCAAGAAAAAGTTTAATTAAGTCAATGTCATTGTAGTAATTAAAATTTTCAAGCAATTTTATTATTAGTTTTTTATTTGATTGCTTCAGGCTTTCGCGGGCCGCACAGAGAGTTGTTTCGGGCCGCGTGCGGCCCGCGGGCCGTAGTTTGCCCACCTCTGCTTTAGTGCATTACAACTATTACAACCAACTATTATTAACCATGACCGTGAGAATCTTCTTATACTAAGCGTTAGAGGGCATTTTGACAAACATTGGGTACTTTATGTGGCAATCAAGGTTTGGCGTCGGTCGAGCGGCTCGTCAGCCTTTCCCTGTCGACCCTGCTGCTCGTCGAAACTTTAGCTCCCCTGTTTTGACGCAGGTATGGAACACTTCCACGTGCGAGTTTGTGCGGACGTTGAACGGACACAAACGAGGGATAGCCTGCCTGCAGTACAGGGACCGTCTGGTGGTCAGTGGATCATCGGACAACACCATCAGGTAGATCCCGGATTGACATCTCTTGGAGGGAGGATAGTGATCATGTTTGCATCCCGAAGTATTTTAACTGAGCAGAAAGAAAGCGACGGCACAGAGGCTTTGTTTTGCATAGCTTTTGTATTAGAGGTGCACAAAAACGACTACCGGTAACCTTAACGTCGAAAGCCGAAAACTTTGTAAGGTTGGCAGCTTTAGCTCTTGAATCATTTTGGCGTTTCTTCTTAACTTTGCTGATTGCAGGCTGTGGGACATCGAGTTCGGAGCGTGCTTGCGCGTTTTAGAAGGACACGAGGAGCTTGTTCGATGTATCAGATTTGATAACAAACGCATCGTCAGTGGCGCCTATGATGGAAAGATAAAAGTATGGGACTTGCAGGCGGCCCTCGACCCCCGATCTCCTGCAAGCACCCTATGCCTCCGCACACTCGTGGTATGATTTGCTTATTGGTTCAATCTTGATCGCTTCAACCTTATGACGGGTACTGGCTATTACGTGTAGCGTATGATGTAGATGAATATAAATTAAACATGTTGTAGTCACTTCATGTTGCTTCATTGTATTGCCAAAGCTTTGACAGAATTACCTTGATTTTACTGCAAATACGTTTCAACTCTATGTTCATCTATTTTTCAAATAACTTTAAAGTAGCTTTATGTTGGTGGGGTTTTGTTATATCAGTCGCTACATATCTTGCAGGAGCACACTGGCCGTGTTTTCCGCTTGCAGTTTGATGAATTCCAGATTGTAAGCAGTTCGCATGATGATTCAATTCTTATTTGGGATTTTCTTGATGTGCCTCAACCTAACGAAGGCCTAAAGTAAGTGGTGGTTGTCGTGCGATGCTCAGTCATAACTAGCGCTCGAAACTATTTACTTTACACTCGATTGAGAGAGGACATCTGAGAGTTTATCAACTGAAACCGCGCAACTATTAAGAACAAGCTGGATTAAAAAAGGTTTTTAAACCAAGGACCATGTTTTGAAGAATATTTACATGAAGGACGCTTCCGTGATTCGATTACATAAAGATTCCAAACCTTACTGGTCCAAAGAGCCAAATCAATTTTGACATACTGTACTAACTAACCCTAGAACTTCTAAAGATTCTAAACCATTTAGTAAAGGAGTACGTCAAGGTAACACAATATCTCCAAAATTATTTACAGCAATCCCAGAAGAAATTTTTAAACAACTAATTTGGAAAACAAAGGAATCAGAATACAGTAAACGATTAATAAATACATCATCAATCATTTACGTTTTGCTAGTAATATAGTTATTTTATCTGAACAGTGAACAGTCCAACCAGCTACAAACAATGCTGAAAGAAATCGCGGAAAACAAGAATGTTGGTTTTCAAATTACCAAAATGTTATGTTTTGGCCTCATACAGTCAGTCATACACTAGTCGCATGTGCCGCTGCCACTCTGCTTGCGAACCGAGAAGTGAATAATAGTGTTATTGTTTATTTATTGTCGCTCTACAACTGCTAAGGTCTTTTAGCGACAGGGCTTATTTTTAGTTTTGTATCATTTGTATTATTACCCGACTTACCCTCACTGCTTTATGCAACAAAGTATACAGTCGGTACCACTTTTAAAGTATGATGTGACCCGACCTGCAATCGATCTCAGATCTGCCAGCACCAGAGGCGAAGACGATTACCACTCGGCCACTGAGCTGCTCCAAGCGTACTACAGCGACACTCTGGTAAAGCAGTTGAAAGCAAGATTGTGAAGTAGGGCTGCCACTGAGCTGGTTCGAGAAGTGAAGATTTTTATGAAATCTGCTTACACAATTTCATCATCATCCGTTTGTCCCTTCTTCAGTACCTGACGTTTGTCCCCGCCAGCAGGGGTCCGCTAGTTTGCAACCCTTTCGCCATACTTACCTGTTGGGATTGATTCTTTTCAAGTTTCTTGCCCTGAACCCAGAAAGCGCTGATTGTGATGCAATCAAAGAAAATGACAAATAAAATGCAACGTAACTGAAAGTATTGGAAACAAAAGTTATGTTTACGCACAGGCAGAAAGAAGCAGCAATATCTTGCTGCGTGGAATCACTAGACAGCTGGTCGATACATTTACTTCTTTTATAAACTCATTAACCGACTCTGGCCAAAAATTAGAGTACGTTGGTGAGTTTTACTTCCTTTGTTCCCCGTAGTGCGAGGGTTGGACGTCAGTAAATCTCGATCAGGCTTGATTTCCACGAAGAATAATATCCTAGATATGACAAGCCTTCGGTAGAGCAAGTTCAATGTTTAAGTCAAAATTTCCTCTTTCAAAAACCAAGTTATGAATAAGGCATCCTTCCAAATTTTCCGAAATATTGTATTTGTAAAGGTAATCCCATGATTCAAGTGTCTGGTATAAGATAAGGTTCTCATTATACTAAGCCTTCGGCACTAAGGAAAGTAGGGTTCATTTCTCTCGGCCGCCTTCCTGCAGCAACTACTCTCACCCAATTTATTACGGGTCTGCTACTATTCGGTGCGTCCGATTCGGTGAGTTCCTAACCTCTAACCCCTAACCCTAACCCCAAACCCTAAAACAGCAATGATAATTAGGCTACGGTACCCGATAATTTAAAAAAAAATTGAAAAAATCCCCCGTTAAGGGATCGGACTCACCGAAACGGGCCATTCCGATTTATTACACCCTGGGTAGAGGTGAGCGATGTTTTCAACAACCAGCTGAAGCCGGGAGTCGAATCAGGTTTGCATAATTGGAAAGCCAGCGATTTGTCATGAACAGGTCGTGTGGCAAGATATCAGGGCAACAGATGGACTAACAACTTGGACACCCTGGGAAAACAAACGCATACGAGGAAAACCAAAAATGAGATGGAGAGACGAGATTGACTAAGTATGTGGAACAACAAACTGGTACATAAAAACACACAATCGACTGGAATTGACAAGGAAAGGGAAGGCCTTCGCTGTTACCTGGGTTTACTGAGGGTTACCACAGGCTGAAAATGATAATAACATCGTTCTGGTGTGATGAAAGTCTTATCTCACTGACCGTTCAATTGTTGTTCCGGGGCACATGTGCCCAACTTTAAACTGCAACTTCACTGACCAGCTTACTACTCCTTGCGTCCAACCTGACGAACTACTAAAGACGACCGTTATGCACTTGACTTGCAAGCAAAGCCTCTGTCACCTGCTTCATAGGTTCCACTGAGAGTCTTCCCCCATCACTGAAATGGAGACATCTTTCTGTGCCAGGTGCTTGAGTTGAAGCAATTATTCAGCTTATGTTAGCAACAGCGCACCACACTGGATGGATAGCAGAATGGTGTGCCATCGACGCCAGACTCCCCACTTGTATACCTTACACAGTAACACGACGTGCTTTAATTAGTAGGTTAGCAGTAGACTAACAGTAGCCAAACGTCGGATATAAATCCAAGTACCGCTTTGACATTATGTGGGAGCCCAGCTCCCAGCAGAACTCAAGAAATTCTAATACCTGTTTGCTTTGCAGATCCCCAAATCGCACCTACACTTATGTTCCCCGGTGACGTAACTGTGACATCAGAACGTCATTGTCTTGTGGATGTTTTTCAATTCTCAGTTTTAAGTCTATTTTACGAATACAATATATGCTGTTTCGAGCCCCGCGTGTTCGCTAATTTCTAACAACATGTTGATGAGCCTCTGCCGCCACCATGATGCTCAAAAGCATTATTTGCAGTTCCGCACGAGGGGGCTTGTTCATTTGTTATTGTTTAGCCGCCATTTTGTGATTAGCGTTCCTATAAGTTAATAAAGTTGGGCTTGACCCGAGTGCAGTGTGTTGGTTGAGCAGGGATGAAGACGCTTCCCGCCTGCAACATGGTTAGATGAGGAGTAAAAGAGATCATGGCTACCATCTCCAAACAGATTGAACCTCATTTCCATCTTTATGTGTAGGCTACGGTAGTTGTTAAACCAACTAGCCATAATTTCGATCTTTATTAGGCCTGTTCCACGTGTTAGCCTACATTGCAGACCACCTATCATAGTTTTACTACTCAACTATTACTTTGTCATTGAAAAAGCATTGTAGCTATCTCATTCTATTTGCAGTCAATTTTAGCGGAGTCGAGATTTGCGATTTCGTATCGCAATTGTTTAACCAGCTTGTTATATTTGTTTTACACAGGGTTTCCTACAAGGCAACATCAAAACAAGCAAAATTGGATAATTTTATAGTGATACAGTTCAGTAACGTTAGTTTTGCGTTCCGGTTATTGCCTTAGTGCATTGCACCGAGTCACGTGCGCCAGGGCCGTAGCAACAAAGAACGTGGCCCCCTCCGAACATAAGTCCGGGGCCCCTTCCAACGCAGAAAATGTAATGTATTTATTTTACACAACATGCAGGGTTCATATTATGTATATACACAGTAGAGGGCACTGTAGCTTGAGGAATGTGTGTTAGAAAACACTTACTGATGGGCTTAGGTATTGGACTCTAACTCAGACCAAGTAGGATAAAGCTCTGTCTAACTGTTCACACTGTCAGGCACTACAACTTCAGCACAACAATAATATGTCCAAATGACTTGTAATGTACTGAGTTTAAACACTAACAACAGCATGCAACACAAACAAAATAAGAGAGCACTTACCACACCTTGATTACAATCTTACCGACTGGTTAAAACATAATCCAGAATTTAAAGTCTACATACAACGCACCATTTGTAAAAAATATTTTCCCTTACAGTAATTTTGCCTGTCGAGTCACGCACACTTTTCAAAAGAACGAAATTTAAAGAGCACTACGGTTCAATGATAAATTTAGACTCGAGGCAGTCGCATTACAATTTAAAATAAACGGGGACAAAATTATCGTTTGTTACACACCCACCCCCAAAGGCGACAGTCAAATAACGGGAGCCTTTAATAATAAAACAAACCTACTGAATTTTCTCACCTACGTAAAAAATATACACAATAGCGGTGATCGGTACAAACCACAAGCAACAGGTAACACAAATAATAGATTTCGCATGAATATCGTGCACACAACAAAGAGAGCACCAAGTTAATTAAAGCAAAGTTGGTACTGCACAGTCCTACAAACACTAATTAAATTACAGACACTCTCCTGACACGATTCATTCATATGCATGTCGTGAAGACAACAAAATTGGACAACGCATTACAACAGCGACATATGTTATCATGAAACCATATCTAATGACGTACACAAAACAATAAGCCAAAAAAAAAAGTTGGGACCAGTGGTTTGTGGAGCAACGAATACAAACACACAATATAATTCACTCAAGCAAATATTAATAGAAACGTAACACATGGCAACCGAGCATGCAAATCGATCACCACCTACTGCGGCTGGCCACTTCGACTATGAGTGAACAAGCAAAAGTTTATTTAATTAACTAATACTAAAACAGATATTAATTAGAATTACTACCGCGACTACGACGGCACGATGATGGCATCAGATACAAATCACAAATTAAAAAAAAATCGAGGGCGCGCGAATCCCTGAGTAAGTTCACGTGGAGAGTAATAACAGTCTGTAAACAGTCCTTCAAGAGTCCTTTTTCTCATCGACACTGCCTTCAAGCAGACAAATCTTTCGAATATCTCGCACCAAAGTCGTAGCATCGGCAGTTCTCAAGCGCACTCGTCTCACCAGCCCGTTACGATCAGGCATTGCCTCTAAAACAATAGCTTTGGGCCATTGTCCTCGTTTTGTAGCTTCATCTGCCACAAGCACCAAGTCTCCGTCTTGAGATTGGGCGCCGTGGCAAACCATTTTTGACGTCGTTGGAGCAGTGGGAGATACTGTTTCAACCAGCGTTCCCAGAAAACATCTGCCAAGAACTGGGTCTTTCTCCAAGATTTGCGATATCCGTCGGCCTTAGCAAATTCATCAATAGCACATGCGTCTGCTATGGAGCCTGTGAGAATCATGCTCGGTGTTAGCACAGCCAAATCATCAGGCGAAGAAGGAAAGTCTGTTATTGGTCGATCATTTAAAATTCGCTCAATTTCTGTTACAAGGGTCAGTAGGTCGTACTCGTCCAGCGTAGTATCGCCGACTAGAGATCTTGTCAACTGGCGTACAATACGAAAGAAACGTTCATAAAATCCTCTTTGGTGAGATGCTCTCGGAGGATTGAAGCGCCAAGTAATCTCGTCCTTGACCAAGGCATCACTGACAGTTTTGCTGTTTAAATTTCGGATACCTTCACGGAGTTCACGATCAGCGGCGACAAAGTTGCCACCATTATCACTATAGACGGTAGTAGGTTTTACATTCTTACGGTTGTAAAACCTCCGAAAGGCTTGCAAAAAGACGAAAGCTTCCAATGACTGGACAACTTCAAAATGGACGGCTCTAGTCGGAAGGCAACTGAAAATACACACGTATCGCTTCAACGAATTGCGTCCACTTTTAATAGACAGAGGTCCCATCAGATCGGTGCCGACAGCTGAAAAGGCAGGCTTCTTGTTGACACGCTCCGCTGGCAGATTTCCCATCTGTTATCTGCCGACAGGTGCTTTCCAATAGCGGCAACTTACACATCTTCTCTCGTTTGACTTGTAGTAGCTTAGATTGGCAATGCCTCATCGTGCAGCCATGATACGGTAGTTGGGTCCAGTTTTCGAATACCAATGATTCCACCAACGAGAGAAGTCAAACGAGAGAAGAAGAAGAACTTACACATGGTTGCACCACTCTCCCCACAACCGATCTTCCCTTGATGATCCAATACTGGTATTTCATTGCTGCTAGGACTTGTGAACAGCCCATATGTCCCTCTTTTTCGTGAAAAGACATGATTAGGAGATCTGTTACTGGGTGCTGTGGAGGAAGTACCATGGGATGCTTAGATTCAGCTGATAATGACGATGAGGCTTCCAACCGGCCTCCAACTCTAAGCACACCTTTGACCAGATAAGGCAGGGGTGGGCAAACTTTTTGTACTGAGGGCCACATTTGAAAAAAATGTTGCAGCCGGGGGCCGCACACTCTCATTACAAATGACTCATAAGATCGTCACTTATTTTTCCAACACGTCTAACCACAGTTCTCCTCGATAAGGCAATGTTATCCATTTTGGTTTTCTGTTCTGGACACATGATATTAACTACGTCAGAAATGCATTCCTTGATAAACTCACCGTCTGAAAACGGCTTGTTCGTTTTTGCAAGTTTGTAAGAAACCATAAACTGGCTTCCGTTGCAGCCTCTTGTATGGTCGACTGTTCGGTGAAAACACTTTGTTGTTTTTTCAGCTTGTTCACTAGCTCTTGGCATTTCCGTTTTCTTTCTTCACTGGTGAAATTTTGTCCAAAGTTTGCGTGCTTGGTTTGGTTGTGTCTTTTTAAATTGTACTCCTTGAAAATAGCCACGGACTCACGGCACAACAAGCAAACTGCTTTATTCCCAATTTTGATAAAATAGTATTTATTCAAACACTGTGCGTCTCAAATAACAATGAAAAGCTATTTGGAGGAAAGTAGAAGTACTGGTAGGCAAAGGCGCGGGAAGTAGGGGTGCTCAAGGGGCTTCAGCCCCCCCTAGAGATAATTCAGCCCCCCCCTGGCATTTTCGATAATTGCTTCAGCCCCCCCTAGAAAATTCTGACAATTCAAGTCCTACATAACATATTTTCAGAAAATTATTCGAGCAATAATTGCTACGATGAATCGAGTTCCTATTACGTGTGATCGAGCTCATCATTCACAATACAGAGTCGTCAATCACAGTGAGCTATACCTCGCAGTAGTGGTTCCAGCCACCCTCCTTACTGACACGGCGTTCCATCGTTTATTGAACATCATTCTGCATAAACAGCATAGAATATCATTCCACACTTACAGCATAGAACAGCAAGAGATCTGGTTGTTATAAAGGAGTGCGGGCCAAACTTAAAGCATTATGCCCTGGATCGTTATACATTCACTGCGGTAATCATGCTCTCGATTTGATTTTGCAAGATGTTGTAAAGGAGGTGAGGCTTATTGCCGATGCCTTAAACTTCGTTCAAAGTTTTGCAGTTGCAATTCGTGAATCGTCAAAACGTAAATCTTTATTCATGTCGCTTTTTGGTTCCGATGAAGTTTCCTGCAATTTGCTGGGTTTGTGTCCTACTCGTTGGAGCGTTCGTGCTTCTACCCTCGCTCGTGTTGTTAAGTGCTACCCTACCCTGTTGCAATGTCTGACTGACATGACAGAAGATAGTGCAATGGAAGGAGACGCGCGTGCAAAGATATTCAGCTTGGTAAAATAAGTACGCACGATGCGGCTTTATTTTGCGATTACCTGCAGAGGCGAAGTTTTTCAGCCTGCAGAAGCCGTCGCTAGACAGCTCCAAAACAAGAAGATCTCCGCTTCTTCAACTTTGGATCCATCACCATTTTCCGCAAACGGATCAAAAATCTCAGAAAAGATGAATCCGTTTCCAAGCTTGTGGAAGCAGCGAACGTCTTTGCGTCTGCCAATAACCTAAAGACGCCAAAGGATCCCCGAGTAAGCAAAACTCCTGCAAGATTTCGAAACAAGATGCTTTGTCGTCTGCAGGAGAAGGAGCGTGGAAACGGCAATACATCGGAGCCCTTGATTTGGTTCAAGCTGAGCTTGATCGAAAATTCGACCAGGTGGATCTGCTTATACAGCAGCCAACAGAGAAAAGGCCCTTCTGAGCTATGCAAGCGGTGAGGAAAGATCTGATACTGAGATCAGCTTACCCGATGCCATCAGAAAAGATCGCCTAAAAACGGAACTTAGACCTATCTTGCTCAGCGATGTTGTAAGTGGAAAAACCGCAAACTCCGTTCAAAAGGTTGCTGAGATACTATCGCAACAAAACCCTCGAACACTAGATCTTATCAAATAAACGTGAAAATTCGTGGAGCTCTTCCTTTGCCTCCTGGTATCAGCTGCATCATCAGAACGTTCTTTTTCTGCTCTAAGAAGCCTGAAAACGTGATTGAGAAGCTCAATGACACAATAAAGACTTACTCATCTTGCGTTGATGTATGTCCACCAAAACATTTTGAACACTGTCAATGTCAAAAAACTCACGACACAGTTCATGCAGAGAAAAACCTGAGCAAAAAGCAATCTTCGGAAGCGTGTGAGAACTCATTTCCACAAACTATCGTTTTCATATCACTTTCTAATTTGTTACGTTTTCTTTTTAATTTCCTGAACAGCTGCTTTGTTGTTGCCGTTCTTCGTTTCTTACAACTTACAATGTGTGTGTTTTGGCGTCGTTTTACACACAGGAGGGACCTATAAAAGTTTCTACCAGTTTCAAACGTTCTCTTACATAAGGGGGGTCTGGAGGGCGAAGCCCTCCAGAAGCTCACGACACTACAGCAGCCTCAGCCCCCCCTAGAGAAAAATAGTTCCCGCGCCACTGCTGGTAGGCCTACGGTAGCCGCTACCGTATTTGTATTTTATGATGAAACAATTGAATCAAACAATGCGTGAGAGCATGTTGCAATAGCCTACATACGCGACTGACGTGTGTGTGTTTACGCACTGAAAGTGAAGAGAAAAACACACTCGTAAAGGGAATAATATTTTGTCATGTAACCTGTTTAATTAAAACAATAAGTGATGAGTAGGAGTTTCTGCAAGTGCCGGCGGGCCGCATAAAATGGTCTCGCTGGCCGTAGTTTGCCTACCCCTGAGATAAGGGTTCAGTGTTTGTAGCTCTTTTAGAGCTGGTGTCACGCACAGCTGCTGCTCCGTTAGCAGTGACAAAGGCTCATCGAAACCAAGGTGATCCACTAACGAACTGAATGCCGCAGGATAAGACTGGTGCTGGGTAACCTTCACTATGGCGAGTCGAGCTTCTTTCAATTCTTCTGCAAGAAGGGGACCAACGCGAGGAGCAAAAAAAACTGTCTTAAATTTCCAATTTTGAAACTGCATATAGCGAAGTAACCAGGCTACTGACCGCTGCAGGGCGTAGAAGTCTGAATGCCAAGAGAAAAGCCGATACAACCAGTGCTGTGTTAAGGGGGGGGGGGGCAAGAGGGGCCCGGCCCCCGGGCCCACCATCTCAGGGGGCCCACGAATAATAGACTTTTGCGTTTCAGTAAAGTTTTTTTGAGTTGCTGAAGTTTACTGCGTGTACTTGTCAATTAGGAAGATGATTTAGGTCTACTTATACTAAAACATCTTAAATTTGGGCCCTTACTCCACTGAAACATCTCTAAAACACCATTACTATCTTAAAAGAAAGCTAAAATGTGACAACGTTAGTAACGTGATCTGCAGAAATGTATATAACATGTAATAGGTGGGATGCAATTGAATATGTGAATTCAAGAAGGGCCCAATTGCCACAAAGTGTGTTTGCACATCCGTTTTAATTATTTTGGTCATTTACTTTTGTGGTGAAACTTCGATAATGTTACATGCTTATACATACTGGTAAGAAGCATCATACCTAAAAAGTTCACTCGGTGAAGATTCTGTGGAGAAACTATGGAGAAGTTGAAGTGCAATTGCTGTAATTGGGCCCATTTCAAAATCAATGGAAATATTGATAGGGTATTTTTTATGTGTTGACCAATATGTTTGAAAAATCTGGCCGTTTTTTAAGTATTATTTAGAAGACGTTGGAAGAAATCGGAAAGCACAAATAGTGAAATGAAAAAAAACTGGAGGCCCCTAAGTTTGAATTCACATATTCAATTTTTTTTCATTGAAAGAAATCAGAAAGCACAAAAAGTGAAATGAAAAAAGTGGAGTTGGGCCCTTTGTGAATTCACATATATATTTAATTTATTTTCATTAATAAAAGTGTTTTGTTTTATAAAATTGTTAGGTGTAGGCAAAATGACATTTTTGATAGTTTAATTATCATTTCATTTTTAACATTTACAATACCGTAATTATAAATATCCTTGACTAGTGATGTCGCGAGCAGGAAAAACCTGTCCACTGCCGCACTGCACATGTCTCCCCGTACACTGCAATGCAAAATGTCACATTGCCCCTGCAGTACAAAAAATAGGAGTGCACTTTTGCAAGTGCAGAGCAAATGCAAGGGAATCTATTAAACAAAAGTAAATTTAAAAAAAAATTTAAGCCGGGGGCCAACTGGCTTCCGGCCAGTTGGCAACTGGCTTCCGGCCTATTTAGGCAATTGAGTAACTTGCAGCACTTATTATCCACCTTCGACTGGCTTCCGGCCTATTTAGGCAATTGAGTAACTTGCAGCACTTATTATCCACCTTCGATAGCTCATCTGAGTTGCCTTTTATTGAATGCTGGGTACTTTTAGCAGAAACGTTCTTCTATATTTACTTTTTTCTAAACATATGCACATGAAATTGCTCTTATCTTCAAATACCTTACAGACCTGGCATATCACTATCACATGTTGTACGGTGGCCTACTGAAATTGCTTTGAATTGATCCAAAACAAAAATCATTCTTATCACAAGTGAACTGTTTATTCTTGTTACTAACCTAACCTAGGCTGCAGCTAAGAAATGATAGACCTGTGTTTGTGTTTACTTACATTTGTATTGTTTTTCTAAACTGGTGAGAAAGTCTATTGAATTGAACCACACTTCCAAAACGGTGCTGTAAAAATATACACAATAGGTACTATAGGTCTGCTTAACGATAGAGGGCCCAAAATTATTCCAGCCCCGGGGCCCACAAAGGGATTAACACAGCACTGGATACAACACATCATCCGACCGGTGCATTTGGGCAGAACATGTCTTGATTTTCTTTACCTCTGGATCTTCAACGAATTCTTCTACGAAGTCCGGTTGCTTAGGCCATTGGAACTTCTTCTTTTAGTTCAGGCCCTTAGGGGAATCTTTAGGCTAAACGTGTTACACGTTATTTTTTTGCATATTTTTGCAGTTGATCAACCCAACTTTGATTTTAGTGGGTGCCGCAACTTTTTGGGTCACGTGATCACCCCCAAATCGGGGATTTCCCCAGAAATCACGTTTCAGCTCTTTTTACGTCATTTTTGTGCAATTACATATTTGATTTTTGTATATTTTAACTTAAAAAGCACATACAAATAAGTGAGACAAAATAAACACAAAATAATTTGATGGATGACGTGATTGTGACGTCATCACATATATTTTTTTGCTTTTTTAACCTATTTTGGTCGTTTGCTGTTGGTTTTAGTTGGAGTACCGGTTACTAAAACCATTTCACAATTCCTAAAAGTAGTTTCGTCATGATTGCATCTTTTATGACGTCATCATTACATTACTAAAACTAGACAACTTCAAATTCAGGAACCAAAGGTAAGTTTATTCCGAAAAAAGCGATCAAATGCTCTCATTATAAGTTTTGCAAATGCTTAAAATTTTACAATTGCAAGCAATAACAATAATTCCAGTACAGTATGACGCAATAACGACGTCATCAAGGGAATAACCAGAAGAGCAGCTACCAGGAAAGAATTTCCCTTTTGGTCATGCCACTTTAAAATTTAAAATAATATGTAGGCCTAATTATGATCTACAAATCAAATTAATACACGACCCCAGATGATGCAATGTCAGAGTCTTAATAACACTGTTAATTCAAGATGAAAAAACTAGCGGTTTTCGATGTTAAATTCCTACCATACGTAATTTGATGTTAAAAAAATTCGTGTACGACAAGTTTTTTCAAGTTACAAGATAGAGTTTAGAAAGCCAAAAGCATTTCTTGAATGATCAGTGTGGATTGGAGATGAAACGTCAATGTGGATTGAAGATGAAACATCAGAGAGGATTGGATATTTTGTGGTCGAATTGCATGTTTCGTACTCGCATGAACAAAGACTTGTGCATTTTATGGATTTTTTCTTACAGGAACATCGAGAGCCACAAGTAGACTGAGAAAACGGAACAAGCTGATTTGCATCATTATGTTTCCAACCCCAAGCTAAAGGAGAAGGTAGTTGCTGAACATTTACGAGGCTTGATTTCCGTATTTCAGCTTGATGTATCGCTCTGCGTGTATGTTGCATCAGAGCAGCTGACGTTGGTGGCAGCTTTTCAATAGTGCAACCATTGGTAAACATCATATAACGGCATTCGTCTACATCCGTGATAGTAGGACCATTGCCATAAAGAGCTATGACATACTTTTGTATGTCATTTATAGAACTAGGTGAGCTTGAGAAATTCAGAGAGTTAAATAAGCCACACATTGCGGTAAGATTAAGCATCCAACAATCCCAAGCCTTTTTTTCCAAAGACGAAACAGTACCACAGATTGTGATAGCATAAAACAAAGGTAAAGAAGCGCAAATCATCGGAGATTGAGGTAAAGATGAAACAATATCATGGATTGGAATGAAGCGAGTTTTTTCTCCAACTCCAAATTCAACCCATAGTTTACAGATTTCTAACTTGTCAAAACACGAAATTGCAATAATTACCACATTAGTATCTACTGTTTTGACTATGGCATCGGATTTTCCATGTTTCACATGGAGAAACATACGGGTGTCTGCCTCTTCGTGATCACATTGGGGAAACCTCAGACATGTCCAATGTTTGATTGTTAAGAGCTGTATCAAACGATGTTACAACAATCGTAAACAAGTTTGGATCGACTGAAGTTATCACAGCTTGTTGAACCAGTTGATATAACGCAGTTTTGTTGCTGTCATTTCCCAAAAACTCAGACTAGTTGAGAGGAAGACGAGTATTACTTGTGACAGCCACGTAACATCCAGACCCTGTTTCTTGCAGAAGATAAGCCTCAAATAGCTACTGCCATCACAGAACATGCCAACAGTGTGATGTCAGCCGATTATGAAGTAGTGAAAGAATCTGCCTCGAAAATCGATCACTACGTCCTTGATGGAGGGTTCTTGTTGCATCGAGTGCCATTGAAACTGGAGACAGTTATGGGTCTATTGCACAGTCGTATGCAGATTTTACCATTGGTCATTATTGCTTAGCAACGGTGGTCTTTGGTGGATATGGTGGTCCGTCTATCAAAGACAATACCCATCAAAGACGCGGCATGAACGTCCACCCGGTTGTTCACTTTACTGTAGACACCAAGTTCATTGGAAAGAAGGAGCAGTTCTTGCCTCGAGCTTCCAACAAGGAAGGATTAACTTCTGCTCAACTGAGGAATAGGAGCTGCAATGTGAGGAACGCTCCAGGTGATGCAGATGTTGACATCGTCAAGACGGCAGATGGACAGCCCTCATCGACATAGTACGACTTTAATTGGTGAAGACACGGACCTTTTAATATTGATACTACGCTATGCTGACACTGACCCAGACATTAAAGACCTCTACTTCCGCTCCGAAAAGGCTTACGCAACCAAGATACACGACATCAACAAACTTAAAGCAATCATCGGACCAGACATAATTATGCTCACAACTCCTCTTCATTCATGCATTCACCGGTTGTGATTCAACATCAAGGATATTTGGTATCGGGAAGAAGACGCTTTCAAGAAACTAGTGAAAAGTCAACCAATATAATCAAAGAATGTGCAAATTGCTTTATTCTCCCAAATCAGACAGACCACATCATCTTGGAAACAAAGCTATGACCGTTACGTTTGGCAACGATGGCAGTAGTAACCTAGAAACACAGCGATACAATACATTGGTCAAGAAAATTAAAACAGCCAAATCCTTTGTTCACCCTGAACTTTTGCCATCTACATCATCCTATACCAAACTCCACTGCCTCAGAGTTTACTACCAGATTATGGTCAGGATGGGTAGGCTACTGAAGATGGTATGGATGCTCTAGACTGGGGATGGAAAGTAGACAATAATCAGATGGTTCCAATCATGACGGACATGAAAGCTGCCCCGGACAACCTACTGAAAATGATCACTGCATTTGCGAATCGTGTGCACCTCACTGTAGTTGCCGGAGATATGTGCTACCATACCATGCTGGATGTGGACCATGCCAAACTGGTTCATGTGTCCATACAGCAATCACATAATTACAGACGATGACATCGAGAGTGACAGCGATGAGCATTAGTAGCCTAATACTTGATCCATTTGCTTTCTTTACGCTGATTATGTCAAGAGTCTACATGACCACATCGTATGAGCTCTTTATGCCTGCTCAGTTAACATAAATATATATAGAAATCCCTGTGATAGAAATTTACTGGGTTTTTTAATAAACAATACATTGTTATTGTACATTTTTAATTGTTTTGGCAGCCATCTTGGATTGCCATATTGAATTTATAGGCTATCAGATAATTCAACAATTCTGATAATAGTCTCATTGACTTCACAGGGTATAAAAACCTAGATATAGACACCAAAACTACATGTTTTGGTCATATGATGACCTAGTTATGGTCAATTTACTATGTTATTTTAATGGTTTAGCGGCCATCTTGGATTGCCATATTGAATTTATAGGCTATCAGATAATTTAACAATTCTGAGAATGGTCTCATTGACTTCACAGGGTATAAAAACCTAGATATAGACACCAAAACTACATGTTTTGGTCATATGATAACCTAGTTATGGCCAATTTACTGTTATTTTAATGGTTTAGCGGCCATCTTGGTTTGCCATATTGAATTTATAGGCTATCAGATAATTCAACAATTCTGATAATAGTCTCATTGACTTCACAGGGTATAAAAACCTAGATATAGACACCAAAACTACATGTTTTGGTCATATGATGACCTAGTTATGGTCAATTTACTATGTTATTTTAATGGTTTAGCGGCCATCTTGGATTGCCATATTGAATTTATAGGCTATCAGATAATTTAACAATTCTGAGAATGGTCTCATTGACTTCACAGGGTATAAAAACCTAGATAAAGACACCAAAATTACACGTTTTGGTCATATGATAACCTAGTTATGGTCAATTTACTGTTATTTTAATGGTTTGGCGGCCATTTTGGTTTGCCATATTGAATTTATAGGCTATCAGATAATTCAACAATTCTGAAAATAGTCTCATTGACTTCACAGGGTATAAAAACCTAGATATAGACACCAAAACTACATGTTTTGGTCATATGATGACTGAGTTATGGTCAATTTACTGTTTTGTTCAATGGTTTGGCGGCCATCTTGGAAGCTATCTTGAAAATAACCACCTTCCGGAAGTTGGATTCCTTAACATTTTGAATATGTTAGTACTGACACTCAATACTAATCAAATCAGTTGAAAAACCATTGGTAACTTATTGTAACCAAAAAGGTAACACCAACAACAAACAAGCGACTACAATAAGAAAAAAACAAGCAAAAAATTAATACATGACGTCACAATGACGTCATTAATAACATAATTTTGTGTCATTTTTATCTCGTGCATTTTGTAGTGGCAGTCAGTCCAAATGTAAAAAAATAACGTATCTAATTGCATAAAAATGCCGTGAAAAGAGCTCAAAATTGACTTGGGGGGAATCCCCGATTTGGGGGTGATCACGTGACCCAAAAAGTTGCGGCACCCACTAAAATTGAAGTTAGATTCATCAACTACAAAAAAATGCAAAAAAACAACGTGTAACACGTTTAGCCTAAAGATGCTCATTTTTGCCCCTAAGGGCCTGCACTATTTCGCAAAAAATCAGGACCGCAAAACCACAAGCTCGCTGAAGCGGCCTGATCCGGCCACACACCCCTGGATGCAAGATCAGCAGGGTTTTCGGCCAATGGCACGTAATGCCATTGTTCGACAGAGGAGAGCGTGTGCAGCACCTCCAAACGATTAGCAACAAACGTGGTGAACCGTGTTGATGTATTCGATTTCTCGAACAACGAAATTACTTAGTTTAGCCGCCAAAACGGCAGCAACAAGCTCAAGCCGCGGCACACTAACAGGCTTTATGGGGGCAACATGAGCCTTCCCCATTACAAACGCACAAGATACAATGAAATCAGCATACAAAACACGTAAATATGAACACGCTCCATAACCACTGATGCTCGCATCAGAGAAGGTGTGCAGTTCAAAATTTAGCACCTTCTTTCCCAATTTAGTAAAACTTCTCTGCAGCTTCACATGTTCTAAATGTGGCAGAGCTTGGGCCCACTTATCCCATTCCACCCCAACCCCAGGAATTGATGTTATGTCGTCATCCCAGCCTAAAGAGGCAGAACAAGCCTTCTGCAGCAACTGCTTAGCTGGCAGTAAAAATGGTTGAAGCAGACCAAGGGGGTCATAAGTTTGCCCTATCATGGAAGCCAAACCTCTCCGAGAGCACGATTTTTGGGTGACGTTCACACGTACTCTCATTTCATCCGATTCGGGTTCCCAGAAGACCCCAAATTAAGGGCCTTCTGCACTGGTAACTGGGCACCCTGCAACTCTACATTTGATGCAAGGTCTTTCTCAGGCAATGAACGGAGTGTGGTTACATTTATTTAGGTAACTTATAAAAATGTGGTAATATTTGTTTAGGTTACTGTATATTCAACGTATAAGGATAGTTTATATTTAAGTATGAGAATGGTTTGTTTATCAGTTGAATTAAGATTAAGGCTGTCGGACTATCTGATAAATATTCTATCTAACTAATTTATCTAGTTTGACTATCTGACTCCATGAACTAATTTCCACACAATTTGTTTCTCGGCAGCCGATTTGTAGCAAGAATTGACAGCGACAGACACGTGTTTCGCCCATGAGGCTGGGCTCATTAGTATCGCACCGTATTCTGCCACAAATTTATTCGACCACCGCTTTACCAGTCAGTTTAACTCTTATCTTTGTGGAAACAAAGAAAGAGCCAACAAAACCAGCAGGCGCCAGGGCAGAGGACATTGTGAAGAAAGGGGCGTTCTTCCCGGCTATCAGCACAAGGCTGAGCACTCACTAGTACAGCGAGCAGCTGCGATTCGCCAACCATAACGGTGTAGCTTCCACGCTAGCCATTCAGACCATCCAATCAACAATATGTTTCTCGGCAGCCGATTTGTAGCAAGAATTGACAGCGACAGACACGTGTTTCGCCCATGAGGCTGGGCTCATCAGTATCGCACCGTATTCTGCCACAAATTTATTCGACCACCGCTTTACCAGTCAGTTTAACTCTTATCTTTGTGGAAACAAAGAAAGAGCCAACAAAACCAGCAGGCGCCAGGGCAGAGGACATTGTGAAGAAAGGGGCGTTCTTCCCGGCTATCAGCACAAGGCTGAGCACTCACTAGTACAGCGAGCAGCGAACAAACCATTTTATATTCTGTTCCCTTTTTTGTATTTACTTCGGGAGCAGTTTACATGGAAAATTACCGAAACACTAGGAAATAAATTTAAGTTAAAGTAGTTTACTTTAGTAAAAGAAAGGGAAACTTATATGACAAAATAATGGATCGCTACAGGAGTACCTGTTTCTCATTGGAGCAAAATTTTGTTAAGTGAAAACTACCACTCATTAACAAAGTACGTAGTTGATCAACCAGCTTAAGTCGGCAGCCGTGTCTGTCGGCAGCCGTGGCTGAGTGGTTAGCGCGTTGGGCTCGCAGTCGAGAGTCTGCATGTTCGACTCCAGCCACCCGCACTTGCTGTTGTTTCTCTGGGCAAGAAACTTTACGATAATTGCCTCTACCTAGTGATCGATATCGAGTAATGGGTAGTACCAAATTTAAGTCATAAGTAGAGTAGACAACCGGAAACAGACATTGCAGTCGGCTGCAGCGTGGGTCAGGTGTATGTTGGAAGGCGTACACCGATGCATAGCGCTCAAGTCCGCTTTCCCGCAATGCAGGATAAAGATAAACAAACAAACAAACAAACAATTGCTGCATCAATGGAAACACATGATTTGCACAAATCATCAACATAGATATTACGCATGTGTTGAGAGTTTCAGCATCTGCTCCAGTCGCATTCTCCGATGCTGTTGTCCGAAAAGCATATGCTGCACAGGTTGGAGATGACTTAGCTCCGAATACATGCGTGCGCATGCGATAGTCAACCGGCTCTGCATGGACATCGTTGTTTGGGAACCACAAGAATCGAAAGGCATCTTGGTCCTTTACATCAACCCGAACCTGTGAAAACATTGCCTTTATGTCACCGATTACTGCAATAGGATGTTGTCTAAATCGTAGCAACACTCCTACCAGATTATTCATTAAATCTGGTCCCTGTAAGAGCATGTCATTGAAGGATTGACCATTGCATTTTGCGCTACAATCGAACACAACCCTGAACTTCGTGTGAATGGCCGTGCAATGATGCGGCACATAACAAACTCTTCCCTCATGACCAGGAGAGTCTTCAGGAATACGAATGGCATAACCTGAATCAATATAGTCCGACATTTTGGCGCAGTACTTTTCGAACAAGTTTGGGTCTGCAATAAACCGCTTTTTCAGGTTGTTTAGTCTCTTTAATGCCATAAAACGATTATTGGGTAGAGAGGGCTTTTCCTCTTTCCACAACAGCCCAACCGAGCAATGGCCATCAACCTTTTTGATAGTTTGTTCAAGAATACCCAAGGCACGTTTGTCCTCGATAGATGGGCATTATACTTGAGGGAGCTCTACATCCTTAAAATCTTGATTAAGTATTTGTAGAATATCTCTACAAGAATTGTCTTCGACATCATTGTGATGAACAAAATTAACCATCACACGTCGGCACCCACGTTGTATTTCCTGATCACTTACATTGTTACCGTAGATGGTCCATCCAAGTGCACTGTGCAAGCCACATGGCTCACCAGGTGCACCCTTTTTAATATCCTGTAACAAATATGCTTGGTGAAGGTCACTTCCCAGCAAGAGGTAAATTTTCCTATCCTGCAAGTGGGAAAAATCTAAATCCTTTAAGTGTGGATAAGGACGTACAAGATTCTCCGTGGGAATACTTGCACTGACGTCAACGATCTCGTCAAGGACTAATGCATCACGTACCACAAAGGCCGCTGACTCTGCGAAACCTTGTGGTAGGCCTACCTATACATTTTACCTTTTTATTTGCAACTGTTGATGCATTAGTCGTGACGAGTTCAACATTCGTCTCCGCGACTGGAACACCAAGCTTTTCTGCTAATCTAGCAGAACACATGTTGACACTGGACCCTTCATCGATGAAGGCATAGGTAAAAACACAGTGGCCCGGATCACCAGACCATACTTTGACTGGCACAACATTGAAGATAGTTGGAGAATTGTCCTTTATGTGAGGGATCACAGTAGAACATGATGTTCCCACAACAGAGTCTGCGTTCCCTGCAACACTATGTCTCTCTACATGTCCTTTCTGTTCTGCATTCCTGGTACCATCCGCCACATGAAGAAGAGTATTATGGTCTCCTTTGCACGTTTGGCAATGAAACTTGCTCCTGCACAGTGCAGCTTGGTCACCTGGTCGAAGGCAGTTAAAGCACAACCGATGTTCTCTGGTCAACTTTCTCTTTACCTCCACACTATGTTCCTCAAATGTAGCACATTTCCAAATGTCATGTGACTCCTGGCACACACAACATACCTTTTGCGTAGATTCTGACCACTTGGGCAACATGGTCTGCTGAGTAGCAAACACACTTGCTTTACCATGTGCCTGCATACTTCTACCACTAGGTTGACCCTTAGGCTTTCTTTCACTTCTATTTTGAGACAGAAGTTGGCTAAACTCACTGTCTGCCTCTGACGCTGCATTCTCAACCAGCTCACGCAGGTCTGTAAATGAACCACACCCTTTACGGTTGCTGATGGTGACAAATTGGGACCGTAGGGGAGATGTGGGACCTACGAACAGGGTGGGACCTATGAACCATGGCGTTATTTGGCCACCAAATGGATAAAAAATTTTGTAATTGCAATGGTGAAATCGAGATTTGCTTTCTTGCTGCCATGTGCGTTTTGGTCAGATTTGGTTCACTGTTTTGTCTTTCGTGCTCAAAAGTTACTTTTCAAGAAAAAAAGTAAAATTTTTCATTTAAATTTTTTTTAAGTTTTGAAAAGCAGGTATATTTTTCGAAAGAGTTTGTTGGTTACGCTATAGCCTATACTCGGGATAGTAGCAGTGAATAGGTGACAAGATGAAGTCAGAAACTTTAAAGAACCCCACCAATTCTGAGAAGGGGTTCATGATTCCTACATGAGTGGTACATAGGTCCCACAGGTGTGGGACCTATGAACCACTTTTCTAAAAAAAGTTTAAATGCACTTTTGAGGTATTTCATATTATTCAACCCATTCGTTCTTTTTAGTGTAGTGAGGTAAGGTAGTTATCAATTTTCCTGCCAAGTTTCAGGGTCAGGTTAGTTTAACTTTTTGAGTTGGAAGCTAAACTGCAAAAAGTGGTTCATAGGTCCCACATCTCCCCTACTTTGTATGGAAGGCGATGAAACAACTTCTGTAAAAGGTCATCGCTGTTGAGTAACCCAGCCTTGTCCCAAGTAGAAAAACTTGTTTCACAGCGATATATTTTATCGCACAACTCTAGCAAGGCCTCTGAATCCCAATCCTTGAGTGTTGGTCCATCTACTAGGTCTTGCTTTACCTTGGCCATTCAGTGCTTCCACTTTTACAAAGCTAGATTACCACTTGTATTACCACATTTGTCCTCAGATTACCACATTTTTTACTGTGATTTTTTACCCGAACTTAATCGTATTTTGAAAAATTACTTTAAATTTGGTGCATTTTGAGAGCATTTTCAACAAAAACGTGTGTATAAATATTCCTGTAAAATGGTGCTGTCTGGTGGCATAGCAAAAGAATAAGATCATGTTTTCTTAGGCATTTTTCGGTAATAAAGCTAAGTCTCTATGTTTTCTTGTTGCTAATTCCTGGCTGAGATATTTGAATGTTTAGTATTCGCAAAACTCGCTCTTTTAATGCAGTTTCGTTTAAAATTAGGCAAACTTTGTTTTAGAGACATAGAGACTGAAAGCATCATTCTCAATATCGTGACGTCACACGCGTGCCAAAGGGGGCGTTGAAACCCCCAACCCCCCCCCCTGGTTACGCCACTGCAAAGTACTGTACTTGACACCGCAGCTAGAATCTGAAAGACATCTTGGCTATGAATATGATCACATGGTCACCCTACCTTCAAAGTCAAAAGTCAGGACGCATTCCAAAATCAAACCGAAAACAGCGGAACATGCTAGTCACATACTGTTATAAGTAGTTTTTTGCATATCTGTTCGATTTTGGAGGACAACAGTTTAAATTCTTTTATTTATTGATAGTATTTTAAGTCAAATTTTCAAAATTTATAATTTCCACATTTTGGCAACATTTCCACACAAAATTTCCATATTACCACATTTTACCACAAATTTTTCATTACCACATTTTTACCACAAGCATGATGAAAATTCCACAATTGTGGTAATTACCACAAAAGTGGAAGCGCTGTGGCTAGGTAGCCACTTTAACAAGTCGAAATTCTGCCACTGAAATTGACTAGAATGAAACCACCAACCAATCATAAGCTACGGTTTAAGTGACGTAAAAAATGGCGAAAAGAAGATCATAGAAAGTAAATTAAGTGATGGATTTTTTGTCAGCTGGTTGGCTTAGGGGATATGGTTAGGGCTAGAAAGTAGTCATTTCATTGACGCGTGTTCGATTCTCACCACTGCTATTGCTCTTTTTCTTCTGTAATTACCAAATAAAGTTCAAAACAAGCATTAACTCTCTGGATGAGTGCTAGAAGGGTCACAACTGGACGGTAGCCTCTTATAACACGTTCTGATTGGTTGGCGGTTGCATTGTAGTCAATTTCAGTGGCAGAATTTCGACTTGTTAAAGTGGCTACCCTGTGGCTATTAGCTTACCAGAGTTGCCAAATCTTTTTTCTAACCTTTCCCATGCCATCCTGTATGCCTGTTCTCGATCACCCAAACAGCTCAGACCAGCAATGACATCTTTGGCTTTCCCACGACAATACTCTTCCAAGAAAGCCATTCGCACATGACTGTCATAGTATACACTCTCTACCTACTCGGAGAAACGCCTTTTAAAGTTACCAAATTCTAAAATGTCACCGGTGAAAGGGGTTAAAGTTAAGCGAGGACCAGAAGGAAAACCAGGAGGAGCACTTGTGCCTTGGAGAAAGGGAGAGAACACGTGAGGATTTCCTACATGTGGGTACATAGCGGGTGGAGCACAATTGAATTGTGGTGCATTTGGATCTAATCCTCACCAGCCTGGCAAGTTTCCTTGATGATTTTAAGCACGTTTTGATGAAACTTCCACGTGATTATCATTTCCTCCACTATTGATAAGTCCACTGTTATTACCAGACTGATGCAATAACTCTTCCTTCTTAGACACCTGAAACTCATGCTGATGCAATTCTTTCTTTAGCTGACTGGTGGTAGGCTTTAGTTCAATCAGTAGAGAAGTTTCCGGTTGATTTAAATTTGGTGATTTGTGCACAACAGGAGGAGTTGATAAACTTATGGAGTGCATTGCTTTTAGGTTGCTTGCTGGCTTGGTCTGTTGCAAAGCCCTACACCTATCCAACAAGCCATACACAATATCTTCTAGTTGGCTAATGCGTTTTTCTAATGGTGCTTCCACTACCTGATTAGCCTCTAAAACTTCTAAATGGAGCTCGGACAGTGCTTCAACAAGATCCAAACACTGATCATACAGTACATCACTAGGCATTTCTACGCTCTTTCTTTCCAAAGTAGATAACTGCACTTGCAGTTTGGCCAACTGCCTTTTGGTGCGCAAGGCTGCAGATTGATTAGTGACAGAAACTACCGGTAGGTGTTTGTTTTGTTTGTTTTATTATCTTTATCCTGCATTGCGGGAAAGCGGACTTGAGCACTATGCATCGGTGTACGCCTTCCGACGTACACCTGACCCACGCTGCAGCCGACTGCAATGTCTGTTTCCGGTTGTCTGCTCTACTTATGACTTAAATTTGGTACTACCCATTACTCGAAATCGATCACTGGTTAGAGGCAATTATCGTAAAGTTTCTTGCCCAGAGAAACAACAGCAAGTGCGAGTGGCTGGAGTCGAACATGCAGGCTCTCGACTGCGAGCCCAACGCGCTAACCACTCGGCCACTGCTGAGTGAAGGTGAAGAAGTGGCACCTTCATGTTGATCTAATATTATGTGGGAAGGTCGCTCTGCTGAAGATTTTGAATCTGCAGTATGAGTACCTTCACCTAATAATAATAATAATGTTATGGTTTTATTTATTGTCGCTCTACAACAGCTAAGGTCTTTTAGCGACAGGGCTCATTTTTAATTTTATACCAGGTTTACGATGTTATCACATTATTACCCGACTCATTCTCTCTGCGTTATGCAAGAAAGAACACAATCGGTACCGTTTTTAAAGTCTTCGGTTTGACCCGACCTGGAATCGATCTCAGATCTACCAGCACCAGAGCCGAAGGCGAAACCACTCGGCCACTGAGCTGGTGTTTTCACCTTCACCTATTGAAGTTTCCAAGTCCCTATCAGCATGTGTGGTGTCGTCAACCGCTGGCGTCTTAACTTTCTTATTATCTAATTTCTTCGGAGGTATGTTAATTACAGAAACAAATAAAAACAAACTAGGCAACTGTAGGCTACCAGTGCACTAAGAAATTAAATATTTCTACTCAGTATGATAGCTCGGCCTACTGTCAACTTAATTAATAAAACTACAGTAGCCTACAGCTGTACGCCAACAAACAGCACTAATAGTATAATATGCTAGTAACCACTTAATCTAGCACAGACTGAAGCACACTAACCCACTCACACTTCCAGGTAAGGGGATAAGGCAACAAAATGCTGTAGCACAATACAACAATGAAATGAATATTTTTTACAAATCTAATGTAGCTTAAGGAATGTGTGTGTGACTCGACAGGCAGAATTGCTGTAAAGGAAAATATTTTTTACAAATCTAATGTAGCTTAAGGAATGTGTGCGTGACTCGACAGGCAGAATTGCTGTAAAGGAAAATATTTTTTACAAATCTAATGTAGCTTAAGGAATGTGTGTATTAGAAAACACTTACTGATGGGCTTAGGTATTAGACTCTAACTCAGACCAAGTAGGGTAAAGCTCTGTATAACTGTTCACACTGTCAGGCACTACAACTTCAGCACAACAATAATAGGCTATGTCCAAATGACTTGTAATGCACTGAGTCTAAACACTAACAACAGCATGCAACACAAACAAATAAGAGAGCACTTACCACACCTTGATTACAAACTTACCGACTGGTTAAAACATAATCCAGAATTTAGAGTCTACATACAACGCACCATTTGTAAAAAATATTTTCCCTCACAGCAATTCTGCCTGTCGAGTCACGCACACATTCCAAAAGAACGAAATTTAAAGAGCACTACGGTTCAATGATAAATTTGGACTCGAGGCAGTCGCATTACAATTTAAAATAAACGGGGACAAAATTATCGTTTGTTACAAACACAGTTCCGCTAATTCAAAAATGGCTGTCAGGGGACCTTTCGAACAGAAGTTTTGAAAGGTGCCCGAAAGGTCACGGTTGCAAAATATAAGTTATGATTTTTACAGTTGTAAAAATGTTAGAAATGAGAAAGGAAACTTGTCTAAAAGTGACATGTTTAAGTAAAGCTAATAACACTATGTAACACAAAATTTGTCATTGGGTTAAAACTATTATTTTCTGATTTAATATGGCCTAAATCAACAAAAATGAGCATTCATAAAGTTCAAACTTCGGTTTTGACTTAATGAGATTCATTTATTGGATTTTCTGGCTAATTGTGCCTTTTTAATGCAATGGCTCCCACTAGACTATATCTTTTTTAAATCAATATAAAGAAGTTAAATCTAAGATTATTTATTGTTGTCTGTGTTGTTATTCTAAAATAATGACGATGAACGTTGTTTCAGAGATTCTTTAAATAAGCAAGACAAAAACATGCATAGAACGCGATTTTAATTTAGGCTACAAACACGATAGAAGACCTAAAGGCCTGAATAAGTGAATATAGCCTACCCTGCTAAAGGCCTTTGGTCAAAATTATTACAGAACAAACTTATACGTCGTCACTTAAAGCACTTACAACTTATAACATAATTACAAAGAAATGTTTTTTTTTGAGATTGGCGATGATATATCAGTTTTCTTTCACGTAAACCAGGGGTCACCAAACTACGGCCCGCGGGCCGGACTGATTTCATCCCGCCCGCCACGTGCTGCGAAAATAACAGCTGCACTACATCTGTTAAGAAAAAAAGTTACCAAACTTTTTGTAAAGGACTGACGTTGCTGTTTATCATTAGGCCACCACAAACGGGGACAGTCTAGGCCAAATTTGGAAAGATGTAATGTTTTTTCAAGAGCACGATGCCCTGTAGTGTATCACAGCAGGGGATAACTTTTCCAGCAATCTTTCGATTTTCATCACAACTTTGCTATTCTACCGCTGACTTTGTTATTTATTGTGCTCAATTCAAGTCAATGGAGATTCTCAATATGAGAAGAAAGGCGTTCTTCCCGGCTATCAGCACAAGGCTGATTACTCACTAGCACAGCGAGCTGCAGTGACGCTTCGCTAACCAGAACGGTGTAGCTTCCACGCCAGCCATTGAGACCTCCAATTAAACGTTTAAGTTATTTTGGCAGCCGATTGTAGCATCGAATAGACAGCGATAGACACGTGTTTCGCCCATGAGGCTGGGCTCATCAGTATCGCACCGTATTCTTGCCACTTGAGTAATCGACCGCCGCTTTACCAGTCAGTTTAACTCTTATCTTTGTGGAAAGAAAGAGCTAACAAAACCAGCAGGTGCCAGGGGTAGGTCAATGTGAAGAAAGGCGTTCTTCCCGGCTATCAGCACAAGGCTGATTACTCACTAGCACAGCGAGCTGCAGTGACGCTTCGCTAACCAGAACGGTGTAGCTTCCACGCCAGCCATTGAGACCTCCAATTAAACGTTTAAGTTATTTTGGCAGCCGATTGTAGCATCGAATAGACAGCGATAGACACGTGTTTCGCCCATGAGGCTGGGCTCATCAGTATCGCACCGTATTCTTGCCACTTGAGTAATCGACCGCCGCTTTACCAGTCAGTTTAACTCTTATCTTTGTGGAAAGAAAGAGCTAACAGGGAAGAACGCCTTTCTTCACATTGACCTACCCCTGGCACCTGCTGGTTTTGTTAGCTCTTTCTTTCCACAAAGATAAGAGTTAAACTGACTGGTAAAGCGGCGGTCGATTACTCAAGTGGCAAGAATACGGTGCGATACTGATGAGCCCAGCCTCATGGGCGAAACACGTGTCTATCGCTGTCTATTCGATGCTACAATCGGCTGCCAAAATAACTTAAAGGAGATTCTCAATAGTTATATATCTTTTCGCAATTTGTATCCGGCCCGCAGCTGTTAATCTCGCAGCAATCCGGCCCTCAGAGAAAAAAGTTTGGTGACCCCTGACGTAAACGGTTCATATGTAGTCCTCCATCTATATACTTTCATTGTAGGCCAACTGGCCTTTATATAGCGTTCCTCAAAAACCTGATATCTTGATCAAATCTTTCACCTTGTTTCTCTGAGGAGCCGCCCTTTTTATTTTTGCATTGATCAAGGCGAGCATGTAGTGTGTGTAGTTTCAGTGACATCCTGCATCCCATATTTTAATACGCATCCCTGAGTTGATCAAAAAGCACCCTGTAGTTCTCTGTCTTGTGATTGCCCACAAATCTGTTAACTACAGAAATGAAACAAGTCCAAGCTGTCTGTTAAACTTCAGACAGCATCTCGATCAGGAAAATAAATGCAGTTTATCAGTCGCTTCACTTCCAATCACTTAAATACTCCAGCTTTGGTTTTTGCATCTTGCAGTTTTTAAAACAGCTCTTTAATTGCTTGAATGCTCCACCCTCTGTTGAGTTGTTTAAGACCTAGTTTTATGTGCAGAGAAGACATCAGTATTTTTGTTGCATCTACCAGAGATTGTTGCTTTACATTATAAGGTCCAATCTCATAGCTGGTTCTTGGAGGCCAATTCCTCTTCCTATAGTAAAAAACTGTGTTTCTGCTATCCCAGAGACAAAGGCAGCATTGAAACTTGATAGAACCACCCTGAAGGGCCATGATGAAGGCCACTATCTTGAAATCACCAACAACCTCCCAATTGTAGAGGTCCTACTTCAATGCACTCATCACGATTTTGATGTTTTAATATTCTTCCTTCATATAAACTGAGTAAGCCGGAAGAATGGAGGGACACTTGTCTGCGTTACTCAACAATACAGCTGAGAGACTTCTAGATGAGCTGTCGATGAAGAGCTTCCACTCAAGGATTGCAGGAAATGCCTATTTAGCCTGAAAAAGTTTTTCTATAGCCTATCATGGCCGTAGCATAAACCGTCTTTAAATGTGTAGAACACTGAAAAACTTCTTTGTGAAATAAGTTGAACATCGTTTATATCTTTTTATTTGCGGTAGTAAGTGCGCTTTTTACCAGTAACTCGGAGTTGAAGACAAGACAAACACATTGTGTAGGGTTGTATCTGGTGTGGTTACATTTTTTATTTAGGTTATTTAAGTATAAGTTTAAGTATGAGAATGGTTTGTTTATAAATTGAATTAAGATGAAGGCTGTCTAACTACGTGATGAAATTTCTATTTATCTAATTTAGCTAGTTTGGCTATCTGACTCCATTATCTAATTTCCACACAATTTTAATTGCACACAATCCACACAATCACACAATCTAATTTCACACAATCTAATTTCCACACAATTATCTAATTTCCACACAATTCGAATTATAATTTTAAGTTATCAGAAGGTGTTCGCATAATGTTGTAGGTCTATAACACAATTTGAATTTAAACAGTACAGAATAGTGAAATTGCAGAACAGCAAAACATTATCACAAATTATTAGATTTTAAGTAAACAAACAATTTAATGTTTTCTGAGAGCTGAACTGGTCTAACTGGGCTGGTTTGATGTGATCAAGCTGGTCCGATTTGATAGAGCTGGTTTGATATGAGCTCTTTGTCTAATTGAGCTGGTTTGATGTGATAGAGCTAGTCCGATTTTATAGAGCTCTTTGTCTAATTGAGCTGGTTTGATGTGATAGAGCTCTCGTCAAAGGACGAACAAACCATTTTATTGTGTGCGCCCTTTTTTCTATTTTCTTTGGGAGCAGTTGCATGGAAAATTACAGAAACTTTAGTAAAAGGCAGGAAAACTTATATGTTGAAATAATGGATCGCTACACTGGCAAAGCAGTAAATGTGAATAAATTGATCAAGAAAGGTATGCGACTGCAAAAATGCTCAGCCTTTTTTGTTTCATCGCAAAAGCAAAACCTTGCAAGGCTTTGTGTGCAAACAGAATCCAATTGTTACTTAAAGTGCCCCTGACAGGTTGGACCCAAGTATAGTAACTTTTCTAAGCATTTCCTAGCGCAGAATTATGCTTAGCAAACTTTTTAATCTTAACCTCGAAGCTCGACTGGTTAGGGCAAAATTTATACAAAACGACAGTTCCGCAGCGCCACCACAGGCGAAACTCCACATTTCACTGCTCTGGGACGACTTTGGTGGTGTTACGTCATCCTGGGTGGGCGTCGTTAGCGACGGATGAAACAAATGCTTTTTAAATGTAATTGGTGGATCACAGTTTGGTCGGAGTTGGTACAAGCGGTTGCTTTTTTCAAAGATTTATTGTTTTTTGCAGTTAATAAAACTGTACTGGATACGTTCCTACAAAACCTAAAATATACTTGAAGTGAAAAATGAAGAAATTGTACGAATTATCATTCATATTGCTGGAAGCAGCTGACACTAAATTTTCAACGTTATGTATATGCCTATTTTCATGAGAAATGAGAAAAAATTCAAACTAATCTGAGGAACACAAACCTGAAGTTATTGTGGTACAATAAAGATTTTTTGTGTTTTTTTGGCAAAAGCAAACAGAAAATAGCAATTATTTCCCAAGGACAAAGAATTTTTCTTTTTTTGTTACACTTCTTCTTCTCTCGTGTTGTCGCTATATGTCAGGGCATCCGTTGGTTAGCCACTGCCTGGTGTCGTCATCTATAGAAACTAGGTCTTCCATACCATGAGGTGGTCTGTATAGCCGGCAATCCTTGATAATGTTGGCCGCCGTCTGCATTTCACCACACTCACAAGCAGCACTCTCTGCCAAGCCCCAGCGCAGCATGTCTGCACCATAGCGTCCAACACCAGTGAGCAAACGGTTACGCCTTGATGAGGCAAGTCTAGAGAGGCCATGGCCCAGCTGGTTCTCGGGCGGGGAACTAAATACTTGGCGAAGTGGGGATGTGCTGCTTCACCATTGTTCACTCCACGCCGCATGGCACCACTGTTTGCTAGGGCTTCCACCAGAGGCTGCCAGAAGGTCTTGTGCAGCGCATACAAATGGCTTTCTTGATTTTAGCCGCTGCTTTGGTGGACATCTCAGCGTGGTTGCGTGTAGCAGATGGCCAGGGTTTAGGGCTTTACGGCTCAGGGAAAGAACAGCACGTTGGCGCCGTAGTGCAGCTGGCTCAATGTTTGCAAGGACAGGCAAGCAGTCAGTTGGAGTTGGACGGAGGCAACCTGTGACAGTTCGCAGGCAGTTGTTGATTGGCACATCGACAAGGTCAGTATGGGCGCTTCTGCACCAAGTAGCAGCACAGTATTCAGCAGGGGCGTAGACTAAGGCTAAACCACTTGTTCTCAGCACTGAGGGGCTAGCACCCCACCTTGTACCAGCAAGACGTTTCAAGAGAGCAGAGCGAGCTGTCACTTTTCCGCGTAAGTGTTCTAGGTGTTTGCGGTATGTAAGAGATCGATCAAGTCGAACCCCAAGGTATGTGGCTTCAAAAGGAAGTGTCCGGCCGTTATTTTGGATGTTAATTTCCCTGTTTGAGTGTCTATTATATAGGTGGAAGGCAGAAGTCATGGTTTTCGCTTCACTCAACTTGAGGCGCCATTGGTGCAGATAAGAAGATAGAATGTCCATATCCTTAGTCAAGGTGTTCTGCACTGCTTCCCATTTGCGGTGAAAATAAAGAATAGCCAGGTCATCTGCGTATGCGTATTTATTAGAGCAAGTATTTGGAAGGTCATAAATGTAGATGTTGAACAACATTGGGGAGAGAACAGATCCCTGCGGAACTCTATTTCTTAAACGCCTCTGTCGCCTTTTCTTTCCGTCGCTGGTTTTGAGGATGAAGCTGCGGTTGGAGATGAGTTCGACAATAAACTTAACCATGTGTCTATCTGGGATTATCTGCAGCAGTTTGTAAGTGAGACCCCTGTGCCAAACCGTATCATATGCCGCAGTAAGGTCGAGGAAGACCGCTCTCGACATCAGGTTGGCCTCAAACCCATCTTCGATGTTTTGTGTAAGCAAGGTTACTGGTTACTTGGTCGACTGTTGATCTTCCTCTCCTAAACCCGCCTGTTCTTGTGGGAGTTTGGGGTCAATAACGGGTTCCATTCGTCGGTGTAAGACGCGCTCCAGTAGTTTGAATGGCACGCGCAATAGGGAGATTTTGGGTCAGTTACCGGTTTGTTTGGTTTTGGGACTGCAACAATCAATGCTTTCCGCCAGAGTTTAGGGATCTTTAAGGTTCGCATGCAATGAGAATAAAAATTTCGTAGCCAATTAATTGTTTCCTTTCTTAAGTTTTGTATGAATTCGGGGTGAATCAGGTCTGGACTTGGAGCCTTCCCTGCTTTCAGTAACTTTATGGCTTCAGTCATTTCTTCGGTCGAAAAGTCTTCGGTTAGTTCGTTGTTATGCGTGTCATCCTTCCACATTTCTGATGTGAGGCTTGAGATTCTACGTTGAAGTTTGCGGTTTGTATTTTGTTGGTGTTGTCCATTTTCCACAACCTGCGATGCAATGGCATTAGGTGTTACAGGGAATTTCGAACAAGTTCTAGAACTTCTTCCAGTCAGGCGATTGACCGTGTTCCATGCTTTACGACTGGAGTGGGTAAAGTCTATGGCTTCGACTGTCTCAATCCATCGCTCCTGGCGTTTGGTGTTCTTCGTCGTATGAGCTGTTCTTCCGGACTATATGTTTGGGCATGATGTCATCAGCCACTCGACAGTCTCGTCATCCAGGGCCTTCAGTCCAAGCGTTCCATGTGGTGGTTGATGGATTGGGCAGTCATGGACGACATGATCTACTGTCTGGTCTGTGGCGCCACACTCGCATCCCGGTGAGGGAGCCAGGCCCCATCTGCACATGTCTGAACGAAAGCGACCGACGCCGGTTCGTAGGCGGTTAAGCCAGACCCACGCAAGTCTTGTGAGGGACATTCCCGGAGGGTGGGGATCGACGTCGGGTAGGAAATCACGGAGTCTGGAGGTGTTGTTTTGCCACTCCATGTTCCATGTGTAGTTCGTCCAGTGTGCCGCACTTATTCCAAGATCTTCAACGTTGTTCAGAAGCTGTCGTGCGGCGGGCACAAATGGGCGTCTTGATTTCAGTCGCTGCTGTCCTCCAGGTAGGCGCTGGAGTGTACTGTGGAGGAGGTGGCCGGGTCCAGCGCGCGACGAGCAAGGGAAATCATGGCTCCTTTACGGCGAAGCTCAGCAGGTTGGATGCCTGCAAGGATGGGAAGGCAGTCTGTTGGAGTGGGACGCTTTTGTGATTGATTAACATCGGTCAGAAGCATTGCCAACGTTGTGCCAATTCATAACAATTTCGGTGTTTTTTTTTTAAATTAAGCAAATGTAGGCTATGCCATCATTTTGCTACAATTTTAAATTTTAATAATAGGCTATCAATGCTGTTATTATTTTCTGATACCGTACAAGTATACTATGAATATTTAAGACCAGCGTTGGTCAGAAGAGTAGCCAATGCTTTTATTACTTATTTCCATTTTTAAAAATATCAATAGCCTACACACCTTTTTTATGCGGTTTTGTTAAAAAATATGTTTGTGTGAGCAAACATCGGTTAGAAATTAAATAATAGGAGATGTTTTACTGGTGCAAATTGAGCTAAACTATCACAAGATGTATACAGTGACAATTTGCTTTTATTCCGACGTTTCGTCAATCAGACACGACTGACTTCTTCAGGGGCTAGACCAGGTAGTGACTACCTGTCTAGCATGGCAAAACAAGTCAGTCGTGTCTGATTGACGAAACGTCGGAATAAAAGCAAATTGTCACTGTATACATCTTGTGATAGTTTAGCTCAATTTGCACCAGTAGAACATCTCCTATTATTTAATTTAATGCCTGGTGAACAGCCTCATTCAATTTTCATCATCGGTTAGAAATGTTGCCAACGTTGTGCCAATTGAACAACTATTCTAAAGTTTTCTTTCAATTTATGCAAATGTACACCATCATTTGCTACAGACCAGGCCAGTGAGAAGATAATTTGGGCCTGGTACCAATGAGATCTTTGGGTCTCTAAACAGTTTTAAGAATAACGCACTACATCTAAATATACGCGGTAGTTTGTTTGTTTTTCCGGACACCTTGAAGAAGTTACGGGCTCCTAACATTATCCAGGGCCCGAGTTCAAAAGTACTCCCTGAACTCCCCTGACACCGCTACTGGTGGGCAATTCCCAGCTTCAGGAGCAGTCATGTTGCGTCGAAATCTCTCCTCAGTTTCTTGAAGCGAGATTTCACAAAACGATCGCTACTTTTACTTTCAACGATCCGGCGAATCGTTTTTTCTCCTCCCGCGGTGCATAGAACAACACTGCAGGCACAATAATTGTTGTGAAAACTCCATTATGACGTCACTACTTAAACTTTGACTGGTCAATATGACGCGTTGAAGTGAAATAGGCAACAAAGCTTTAGAATGCGGCGATGTGTTATATCAACGTGAGGAGATGCAATTTAGCAGAAGAACTTGGTTTGTTTTGATGAAGGAAGACAAAGGCCATGACTTAATCCTTTGCTAAAGGGATTATGACGTCACTCGATTCACTTCGACTGTTCAAGCATGGCGGTTGTGCGCAATACACAATTACGTGGGGAGCCGAAAGCACAATGCTTATGTGAACAGCGCTAAGAGGAATTTTCGCTTCTTGCATCGAAAATATAAAAAATCGAATTCAATTGAGATATGAGTTTTAGAAATGATCAATAAGAAATGAGCCAAAAGAAGTTTTAGAAATGATCAAAATGAAACTATAGGAATGACTTACGACAATGTTTATGAAAACCTGGTAAGTGAATGTCTTTTATTCATTGAACCTGAAATAATTGTGTAAAGTCGTTTTTGTCACTAGGCTACGTTTACACAATTTAAAGAAAGTTATAAAACTCAATTTAGAGAAAGTTATAAAACTCAATGACCAATGGAAAACTTTCATATGAAATATTCTCGTGACAAATTTAGTGCCAGTGCTCCTAGATGAGTGCTAAGAAGATATCAGCAAAGTAGCAGAGCTTGTGATGTCCCACAACATGTGTAGGGTTTTGCTCAATCTTTGATTCTGCTGCTTCGGCAGTGTTTGCCTGACTGCTTGAATGTGTTTGTATTTTTATGTCGTGTGGATAGGTCTGTGATGGTTGTAGAGTATTTGCAAATGTAGCTTTCATTGCCGTCAACTGAATAATAATAATAATAACATGTTTTATTTTGCGCCCATTGCGACAACGTAGCCTACACTGCGACCTACATACGCAACACACGACTGGAATCCCAAATAAAACTTTAAACGTTGGCTGTCATTTGTAACAGTCGAAAATTTCTGTAACAAGTGCTGAAGCTTTTTAATATGATGGATGAAACCCCTGTCATTACATTCGATTTACATTTTGCAGGTGGCAAATTTAAGTCAAGTTGTTGGCAAAAATGCAAGCGATTGTATCAGTGGACTTATTTCAACTATTATTATCGAACACAACACAGTTCAAGTCATGTCGAGAACCAAGAAAGAAAAAAAAACATCGTGAAGCCTAAGCACTCGTTTGATTGTTTAAAAAAGAATCTGAAAAAGGTTGTTCTTGGTGAGTACGGATAAATGTTTCTACTACGACTAAATGATTATGTCATAACTATGCCATTTTGCTCTTTTGATTAATGTATGATGTAATTGTGAAGAGTATTGAGTAATGTATGAAAATTGTATGAGATTTTACGCCCTTTATTTTTTATTATTGTTCCGTAGTTGCGGTTACCACATTTTAGTTGTCGTTTGCTGCTGCGAAACCTTCCGAAGTTTACCATGACAGAATTGTTTTGTAAGCAAGTTAGCTAATATTTTTTTATGTGCAGTTTTTTATCTGTAAATATCAGCAGCCGATTTGAGGTAGTAAGGGAATTCTTAAGTTTATAGTGAACTTATTTTACAGTAGTTTTGTTAGTGAAACCCGTGTGTGTTCGGTTTCAGTGCACTGTACAGTTAGCCTAATTATTTTGTATTCTATTCTTTGAAAGACAATTAGGCTGTGAATTGTGATGTGATTCAATGTGATCAGTACGTGTGGAGCGCATAAAAGTTTGGTAAGTGCACTGGCATGTTTGGTGGTAACCGCTTAATTCGTTGTTTTATGTATTTATGTTCGTTGTATTATTATTCCACAGTAAACCGTCCTGCAAAAATCTACTGAGTGTGTCCAGTGTTGCCAGGTCGCGTTTACTCACAAAAAAGGAAAATCTTATCAGAAAGCGAGCGTCACGCTCCACGGCGCTGTGCGCGAAGCTGATACAGTTTACAAACTTTTCATCGAGACGAAGAGGTGTCTTTCGCTCAGTTTACAACCTTGGTCGATACGAAGAAGTGTCCTTCGTTCAGTCTACAAACTTTTCATCAAAAACGAAGAGGTATCTTTCTCTTGCGGATTGAACAATAATTTATTCTTGTGCCTTTATATTGATATTCTTGTGCTTTTTGTAGCTTATTGTGTATTTTTGTTCTTGGTGTAATTTATCTGTTTGGGGGCCATGGCTGATCAAGTGACTGCAAAAGAGCGTGGTTCGGGGGAAGTGTTGGGTAGGACAGATGGGCCTGGTTCGGAGGTGGCGGTGCATTCCACAGGGAGGGATTCAAAATCCAAAAGCTTGGTTGAAGGTGTTTCTCAGGCTCACTCAACCAAAAGCCATCATTCTAGTCATAGTTCAATTAGTATTAAACGTAGAGAAGGCCGCATAAAAGTTGAATTGGCCAAACTCGCTTTGAAGCACCTCGATGAGGAAGAAGCTGAGAAACGAAATCAGATAAAAAGAAAAATTGAAATGGCAGAAGCCGAGGCTGAATTGTGGGATAGCATGTCGCAAAGGAGTAGTTATATCACCCTAGACTGCTATCAATCAGAGGATAACAAGTCTCCTCACATAGATCCTGTCGTATCTCAGTCTCCCCATATCAATCCAGTTGTTCCCCAGTCTCATCACATGGATCCTATTGTACCTCAGTGTCGTCATATTGAAGTTGGAGATCGATTTCTCCCCAAACCCTCTGTGGAGAAATTCGAAGGTGACCCCATGGACTATTGGGCCTTTGTAAATCGATTTGAGGTTCATGTGGCAAATAAAGTTTATGATGATGATCTTCGATTGGTTTATCTGTTCCAACATTGCAGTAAATCTGTATATGAAAAGGTGAAGCATCTTGCCAGTGAACGAAACAAGTCTCGAGCGTACAGTATGGTGTGGCGTGAGTTGTATAGTAGGTACGGCCAACCACACGTTGTCTCACGGTGTTGTGAGCGTCGTCTTTTAGATTTTTCTAGAATTTTGCAAAATGATGCAGAAACATTAGAAAGTTTTGCAGTTTTAATGAAAAGATGCTTGGCGGCAATAGAGGATGCTGGAACACCTTCGCCCATGAATTCTGTGGACTTTATTAGTTCTCTTGTTAATAAACTTTCTGTGGATCTAAGAAAAGATTGGGTAGATAAAGCTATGAATGTGCAAGAGGATTACGGGAGAGTGGCTGAATTTTCAGACTTTGCAGAATTTGTTATTCATCAATCACTGAAGGCTAACTCAGTGTATAGTAAAATGCTATTTCCAAAAATTGTAAGGAGTAATACAAACGACAATGGCCGTAGTCACCGGGTATTGACAGCTCTAGCTGATGAATCATCCAAACCCATCCCACATTCAAAATTTGATCAAAAGCGTTGTGTTTGTTGTAATGCAGAGCACAAATTAGATAAATGTGCCCTATTTAAACAAAAAACTCCTAGGGAGCGAATAATGTTTGCATCGAAACTTGGGTTATGTTTTAATTGTTTATACCGAGGCCACAGAGCAAACCAATGCAAACTTACTGTGAGATGTAACTTAGATAAATGCCATGGCATGAGTCACCATCGCTTGTTACACTTGCCTCCCACTGGCCCAAGAAGTGCTTCGATGGTAGCGAATAATCCCGAAGCAAGAAATTGTATGCAATGTTCACTTGTTCCTATGAATTCCTTACCTTATTTGGATATCGTACCTGTAAGGGTACGTAGTGGTGAAAAAGAGACACGAACCTATGCTTTATTGGACTCCGGCTCCAACAAATCATTTTGTGAACAAAGTTTGCTTGATGAGTTGAATGTGAGTTGTGCTGATAATGTGGAAACTCAGTTTACTTTAAGAACTCTCACCACTAGCCACCCTGAAGTTATTAATACTTCATCTGTTAATTTAACTGTGCTTCCTTTGGTAGAAGAAGGAGAATATGAACTTAATGGCCTTGCTGTGTTGGATGAGATTCCAGCCAAACCCAACAATCTGCCTGATGCCACTTTGTTGAGTGAGTTAGATTATTTGCATGATGTTTCTTTTCCTAATTTAGTGACTGGAGATGTGACGTTGCTGTTAGGCAATGACAATGTGATGCTGCATCGGTGTCTTGAAAGTAGATTCTCCCCTGACTCAACAAAGTACCCAGACGCAGTGAAGACGCCATTAGGCTGGCTATTGAAAGGTCCTGCCTTGGTTGAGCAGCAAGAAATTTCCAGTTCTGGATTCTTTTCATCGGCATATGACTATAAGGATTCTCAATTGCTGTCTGATGTAATTATTGATGATGAAGGTACTATGTATCCTTCACCGTTGGAGCATGACATACCCCATGTTGAAGATTTGCTCGCATGGATTGGTAACAACAAAGAAGCAGCAGAGTTTGGGTTGAAATACTCAAAAGAAGATGTAATTGCTCATGAAATGATGAAACGCCATATTGTCCATTCTGATGGGCATTATGAGCTACCTCTTCCCTGGAAAAATGATGCCGTTGAAATGCCTGAAAGTAAAAGCATGGCTGAAAAACGTCTATCCACATTAAAAAAACGGCTATTGCGAGATGATGAGCTTTGCAAACGTTATGTGAAACAGATGGAAGATTACGTTGAGAAAGCTCATGCTGAAATTGTGCCTGAAAATGAAATTAACACCCAAAATAAAACATGGTATCTGCCACACCACCCAGTCATAAATCCAAAAAAGCCGGATAAGACGCGCATTGTGTTTGACTGTGCTGCAAAATCACATGATCAATCTTTAAATGATTATTTGATGAAAGGTCCCGATCTTGTCAATTCTTTGGTAGGTGTGCTGATGAGGTTTCGCAGCCACCGTGTTGCAATTGTTGCTGATATACAAGCGATGTTTCACCAAGTGAAAGTGACAGTGCGAGACCGTGATGCTCTCAGATTCTTATGGTGGCCTCATGGCGACATCAAGCAAAATCCTGTCCCTTATCGAATGCGAGTGCACTTGTTTGGTGCTCGTTCATCGCCTAGTTGTGCCGCCTTTAGCTTGCGCACATGTGCTCGAGAGTATGGTAAATTTTTTGACCCTAATGTTGCACAGAACGTGTTGAATTCTTTTTATGTGGACGATTTTCTTTCCGGCGCTAACAGCAAAGATGCTGCTATAAAATTGGCCAGTGATACAAAACAGCTCTTATCTCTGGGCGGCTTCAATCTCACAAAATGGGTGTCCACTTGTAATGAAGTGACTAACTCCTTTCAAGAACCAGATGCGCCGAAACCTATGCAAGAATTGAACTTGGCCGGCAAGCAAGAGAGAGTTTTAGGGATAGTTTGGAATGTAGTTGATGATGACTTTCGCTTTTCCGTAAACCCTCCTGATAGAATTCTGACACGACGTTCAATGTTGTTTATTATGAATTCCCTGTTTGACCCCTTAGGTTTGGTCGTTCCAGTAGTTCTAGCCGCACGATTGTTGTTTCGTGAGACACGTAGGCTGGCTTTGGACTGGGATGAAAGAGTGCCCATTTCTATTAGCAAGAAATGGGAAACTTGGGTTCAAAGTCTAGCACAGTTGAGTGATGTACGCATACCACGTTTTTATGAGATGAGGTCTGACAACACGCCTATTGTTGGGAAGCAACTGCACATATTCGCTGATGCTTCTAATAATGCCAGAGGTTGTGTTTGCTATTTGCGTGCAATATATTCGGACGGAAGGGCTCAGTGTAACATTGTGACTGCAAAATCCTTTTTAGCCGACTCCGAGAAACGCACGATTCCACAGCTTGAACTTGAAGCTGCATTGGATGCCGTAAGAATGGCGCAAAACGTTAAACGCCAGTTACAGTTAAATGACTGCACCTGTATATTTTGGTCTGATTCTGCCGCAGTGTTGCGTAGCTTGTTGGCAGATTGTAAAAGTTTTCCTGTTTACACCCGAAACCGTTTGTCAAAAATTCAAGCACATACATGTGTATACGACTGGCGATATGTCCCCACAGAGTTGAATCCAGCTGATCAAGCTTCTCGTGGACTCACTGCTGAAGCCATGTTAAAGTCCGGTATGTGGTTGGAAGGCCCTGACTTTTTAAAATTAAACCCAGAGAGTTGGCCTAAGCCATTGGATAATCTGAAGCCAAATTCCTGTACTTATAAACTCTTTGATGCTGTCAATGAAGCTAAGGTTTTTTCTAGTCTATCTGAGGTTGACTGCAAACCAACCGATCGATTACTTCTTCAGTTTTCATCTTTACATAAACTGAATGTGTCGACAGCATGGTTGTTACGTTTCAAAAACTATTTGAGATCGAAATGCAATGGAGTGAACTTCGCTGTGAATGGACCAGTTTCGGCAACCGAATTATATAACAGTGAAATTGCACTCTTCAAATATGTGCAACGTAATCAATTCCCTTTGTGGTTCAAACACTCAAATAACTTGAATGTAAATGCTCAATTAAAGAAATCAGATGCTTTGCACAAGCTTGACCCCATTTTGGTTGAAGGAGTTCTGAGAGTTGGTGGACGACTTGACAACGCCAACATGTGTTACAATGCAAAGCATCCAATGATTGTGCCACAGGACTCGCACTTTACCAGATTATTAATTGACCATTATCATCGCAATGTTGGACACTTGGGCGTCACCTCTACTCTAAATGCTATGCGTCAACGTTATTGGTGCGTGAACTCTCGAGTTATAATTCGCCGTTTTATTGGTGAATGTGTCTCTTGTTTGAAGAGAGAAGCCAGATTAGGTCAACAAGTTATGGCTGATCTTCCCTCTGCCCGACTGCGAGTACATGAACCTCCATTTAGTCATTGTGGCATTGATTTCTTTGGCCCACTGCGCGTCAAAGTGAAGCGCACCGAACACAAGCGCTATGGCTGTATATTTACCTGTATGACAAGTAGAGCTGTTCACCTCGAGCTTGTTCCTGATATGACAACCAGCTCCTTTATCAATGCTTTGAGACGTTTTATTTCAAGACGTGGACCAGTGTCCCAAATCTACACAGACAATGGTACCAATTTTGTCGGTGGCGAACGTTTGTTGCGAGAAGCAATAGCCGAATGGAACGTGGTTCAGATACATGATTATCTTCGCCAAAACGCCGTAGAATGGAGTTTCAACCCACCCACAGCCAGCCATTTTGGAGGTTGCTGGGAGAGAATGATTAGGACAGTGCGTAGGATATTAACGACTGTACTAAAGGATCGAGTAATCACCGACGATACCTTGTGTACCGTACTTACTGAGATAGAATGCATAGTGAATTCTCCTCCATTGACTGATGTGCCGTTGGAGGCAGGAGAAGAGTTACCTTTGACTCCCAATCATTTGCTAAAATTGAACACTGTTGTTGCTCTTCCCCCTACTCTATCGAATGAAAAGGATTGTTATGCTAGAGAAAGGTTCCGTGTCGTTCAGTACCTTGCTGATCAGTTTTGGGATAGGTGGCTACAGGAATACCCAAACACAATTATGACCCGCCAAAAATGGCACGAACTGAGACGAAATGTCACAGTGGGCGACATTGTTTTAATTGCTAGTGAGGATTCCGCTAGGTGTGATTGGCCTCTGGGTAGAGTAATTAGTGTTAATCATGATAAACATGGCGTCGCTCGTAGCTGTTCTGTACTTACACAAAAGGATGTACGTGAACGACCTATTGTGAAACTGTCCGTACTAATTCCTGCTAAAGAGTAGAGTTGATGTCATCGTTTTTCTATTGTATTGCAATGCTCTTGCTACACGATCCGCCTTCTTTGTCGTTTAGTCATTGTGATGCGGTATGTGATCGTAAAATCTTGTGTATCGTGTTTGTAAAAATGTGTACTGATTCTGCAGTCCCCATTTTGGTGGGGGAGTGTATGAGATTTTACGCCCTTTATTTTTTATTATTGTTGCGGTTACCACATTTTAGTTGTCGTTTGCTGCTGCGAAACCTTCCGAAGTTTACCATGACAGAATTGTTTTGTAAGTAAGTTAGCTAATATTTTTTTATGTGCAGTTTTTTATCTGTAAATATCAGCAGCCGATTTGAGGTAGTAAGGGAATTCTTAAGTTTATAGTGAACTTATTTTACAGTAGTTTTGTTAGTGAAACCCGTGTGTGTTCGGTTTCAGTGCACTGTACAGTTAGCCTAATTATTTTGTATTCTATTCTTTGAAAGACAATTAGGCTGTGAATTGTGATGTGATTCAATGTGATCAGTACGTGTGGAGCGCATAAAAGTTTGGTAAGTGCACTGGCATGTTTGGTGGTAACCGCTTAATTCGTTGTTTTATGTATTTATGTTCGTTGTATTATTATTCCACAGTAAACCGTCCTGCAAAAATCTACTGAGTGTGTCCAGTGTTGCCAGGTCGCGTTTACTCACAAACAAGGAAAATCTTATCAGAACGCGAGCGTCACGCTCCACGGCGCTGTGCGCGAAGCTGATACAAAAATGTTTTAGTGGTGTACTCGCATTGATGTGAACAACGAACATGGTGGTTAGTAGGCTATGTCGGCATTTATATACTGATTTAACACTTCTTTTTTTACTTTCATGATTAGACATGGTGATGGCGCACGACAAAGCTGCTGCCGTGCAGCAAATTGATGAAGAGTTTCAGAGTGATTTCGAAATTGGAAGGACAGACAAGGTGGCCGAAAACGGCAAAAACTAACTTTTGGTGAGCTTGTTGTATGTTTGAAAGACAACTGCGAATGTGTTGCTTTAGTTGTTGAATAACTATCTGTACACGCAATTAGAATGTATTGGAACTTGATTATCGCTCTGCGTGGCGCAGAATCAAATGATAAGTTTTTTGTCACGCACGTTGGAGAGAGAGATATTACATTGATATTGCAGATTGTCAATTAACTTCGTATCTTATCCTTATCTTATCCTGGACGACAACTGATCAAAATTCTACACTGTTGCCAAACAGCCCTCTTGAATTAAATATTTTTATTCATTTGCAGGAATTCAGAATGATAAAGATACGCAAGAAAAAGCTGCTGATGTGCAATGAATAACCGTGATCTGTCATTACGAATTGACCGTAATCTGTCAATACGATTTGATGTGGCTTGTTTCTAATAAATGTGAAAATTTAAGAAGCTCGTCTGTTACTTTGCTTTGTCACAAAGGGAGTAGTGTTGCTTATAAATCCGTGTTGCTGCTGTTCTTTCGCCCAAGGATTAGCTAGGTTCAACAATAAACTTTTGGTGATGAGCGAAGTTTAGGTACAGAGACGTTTGGCAAATGTAAATGCCAATGCTGTTCAGATTTTTATGCACCAGCTTGCTTCGCATGGCCAACCTTGGTCAAAGCGCGGGCATCACAATAGTCAATAGGTCAGATGAAGCAGCGTCATGGTGCATAAAAGTCAACCAGAATTTAGGCGCCAGATGAAGCAAAATGATGCACAAGCCATCTTGCCAACGTTGGCCAGATACAGATGCCAACGTTGGCAAGATGAAGCAAAATGGTGCATAAAACATTTTGCCAACGTTGGCAAGATGCAGAAGCCAATGTTGGCAAGATGCAGAAGCCAAGGTTGGCAAGATGCAGAAGCCAGCGTTGGCAAGATGCAGACGCCAACGCTGGCCAGATGCATCCAAATGGTGCAAAAAACATCTTGCCAACGTTGGCGGCTGCATCTTGCCAATGTTGCGGCCACCTTCTTGCCAATGTTGCCCCAACAATCAATGTTTACTGGGTTGTGTAGGCCCAGTGGCGTACCCAGGATTTTCTCAAGGGGGGGGGGAGCCATTGAGAGTAGCGTAGCCAAGAATTTTGAAAGGGGGGGTTTTGACGACTGGCGGGAGAAGCCCGACGGCATTTTCGCTTAAGACGACACCCAGCGGCGGGGGTCTGGGGGGCCTCCCCCAGAAAATTTTGAAAAATTACTTTGAATTTGGTGCATTCTGAGAGCATTTTCAACAAAAATGTGGGTATGAATATTCCTGTAAAATGGTGCTGTCGGGTGGCATAGCAGAAGGATAAGATCATGTTTTCTTTCAACTTAGCGTAATAAACGCTGGGTTGCTTGATACTTTTTCAACCCGATCATCAACCTTTAACGCCTTAGCAATCTTTTTAGCCTCAGTATTGATCGTGTCACTGATAGCAGGATTCACCTTTTTGTATTTTGCCGATATATTATCATTAAGCAATTTTTTATAATCCTGGGTTTTAACTTTGTATAAGTTAGTAGTTTTATCTGCTGATATCAACAGATCCGGAGAGTTAATAATGTTCTTAATGTCATTAGTTAGTTTTCTCTGAATTAAGTAAACCGTATAAGTAAACAATACTTGGATTCTATTAACGTAACCATCCGTGATGCATCACAACTGAATCAATGGAAAAACACAGACTCTGTGTTATCCTGGTTTAAGGCTATTCCATCTAAACGTCAATGCACCTTTATGAAATTTGACATTGTTGATTTTTATCCATCCATTACGGAGGAACTTTTGTGTAAAGCAATTGAGTTTGCCAAACCATTTATGGATTTGGATGATTGTATCATACAAACAATTTTCCATGCTAGGAAATCGTTGCTTTTTGATGGTGGTGAAACTTGGGCTAAAAAGATGGTTTGTTTGATGTTACAATTGGGCTCATTTGATGGTGCTGAGATTTGTGAGTTGGTCGGCTTGTTTCTTTTGAACGAACTTTCTGCTATTGTTGACAGAGACATGCTTGGCTTATATCGTGATGATGGTCTGGCTATTTTGCGTAATTTATCTGGCCCTAAAATTGATCGTTTGAGAAAAAATGTCATTCAATTATTTAAACAACATGGCTTAAATATTACTGTGGATACTGGACTAATTGAAACTGATTTTCTTGACGTCACTTTGAATTTGCTATCTGGTAAATTCTGGCCTTATAGAAAACCCAATAATGACCCAATTTACATTCATGCCCAGTCAAATCACCCACCCAATATTAAGAGACAAATTCCGACCATGATTTCAAAGCGATTGTCCGCCACATCATTTGGCCAAAATGAATTTGATTAGACCGCATCTGTTTATAATGATGCCCTTTTGAAAAGTGGTTTTGCGGAGAGAGTTTGCTACAACCCTGCTAATAACTTACGAACATCTAGGAAAAGGAGCCGGAAAATTTTATGGTTTAACCCTCCTTTCAGCTTGCAGGTTGATAGCAATATTGGTAAGGAATTTTTTTAAACTTGTTTCCATACACTTTCCACCCCATCATAGATTGCACAAAATATTCAACCGTAATACTATTAAGCTGAGCTACAGTTGTACTCCGAATGTTGCAAGTGTCATATCCTCCCACAATAAAGCAATATTGCAGGCTGATAATGTACCATCGCAGCCTGGTTGCAATTGTAGGGTGAGGCCAAATTGTCCTTTGAATGGGCAATGCTTGCAGAAGGCCGTTGTTTACAAAGCTACTATTGATAACAGCCCGAAGGTTCTTAATTACATTGGTTGTTGTGAAACTACTTTTAAAAAACGTTTTTCCAACCATAAATGTACCTTCATGGATAAGGTCTAAACGAAACAGCACCGAGCTATCTAAGGCGGTTTAGGACCTTAAGGATAAGGGTGTTGACCCTAAAATAACTTGGTCCATCCACAGCTGTGCTCGGCCTTATAGTGGAGGTGGTCGTAACAATTGTGGCCTATGTTTGGCTGAAAAGCTGGCCATTCTGAAGGCTGATAGTGGCCACCTTTTGAACAAGCGTTCGGAACTGGTCGGCAAATGTCGTCATAGAAACAAATTTAAACTCAAGTACTTCAAAATAAAATAAATTTCTTTTGATTTTCACAGGTTTTTTTAAAAAATTTCATTTGATTTTTGCAGGCTATAAATCTCATTTAATTTTTACAGGTTTATAAACAGATTTTATTTCATTTGTTCGGGTTACTACAGGTTACATCATCACAATTTCTTGGGATTTTCACAGGTTATAATTTTGAAAAAATTAAATTTCATTTGATTTTTACAGGTTATAAATCTCATTTAATTTTTACAGGTTTAAAAACAATTTTTATTCATTTTGTTCAGATTACTACAGATTGCGCTGATCATCACATATGCATTTTGCTTCTTTGTGATGTCATAGATGTTGCCATCATGTTGTTTGGTTTCCATTGGGACAAATTGATTGAAGCTTTGTCGTGGCGGATGGATGTTGTCCTTAGTGATTCTGAGGTTTTTTTTCTGCAGATTGGATTACGGTTATAATATTTAATATCTTTTCAGGAATTCAGGTTTTTTTTACAGATTAAATTACAGTTGCAATATTTAATATCTTCTCAGGAAGTACAGGTTTGGAGATTTTTTTGGCAGGTTAAATTACAGTTGTAATATTTAATATCTTTTCAGAATTATCGATTCTTTATTGTTTGCATGTTTTTTTCAGACCTTTCAGACCAACTATATTTGATTAAATTCGCTCTGCTTTGCCTTTTAGCTTGGCATTGAGCACTTTTTGTAGTATTAATAGTTTTCATTGTTTTAGGGTATTTTTTATGTGTTTATCGATATGTTTGAAAAATTTGGCTGTTTTTTTAGTATAATTTACAAGACATTGAAAGAGATTGGACAACACAAATAGTGAAATGAAAAAAATACTGGAGGGCCCTTTTTGAATCCACATACCGGTATTCAATTTCTTTTGATTAAAAGAAATCGGAAAGCATAAAAAGTAAAAAAAAAATGGAGTTGGGCCCTTTGTGAATTCATATATATACGGTATATATGTGCTGGTCCTGGGTATGACGTTAAACTGCATCCTCAATATCAGGAGGAGAGGTAGCACCTTACTCCAGGTCTAGGCCCGTTGGCACCGGAACATGTCCCGCTGGTAGTTCTGGACCTCACTTCTGACATTGATGCCCGTGCCAGGCAGGTTGGCGAATGATAGCTACATGCTACAACGGCTACAATTTGGCAACATCTTTCAAGAAGGAAAACTTAAGTCAAACCCGGGTTGGCCGAACTCGTTAGTTGTCGTGCAGAGGCATCCGGTCATCAAGACCACTCCGGTCTTTAAATGGAGATTGGGGGTAAGCAAGGGCATGCTCCCTGTAGAAAAACATGCACCAAAAAATCCTAATGATAAGTGTCAAAAATAGAATGGCCCCCAGTCCCCGGCAGTCCTTAAATGGGCAGGGGGTGCGAAGAATCTCCGGGTTGTCTGACATTTCTGTTAAAAATTTAGGGATACGACTGGGAAGTCTAAATGTTGGAAGTTTGCGTTGTAGAGGTACTGAGGTGAGTGAAGAGCTGAGAATGAGGAAGGTAGATGTTTGCTGTTTACAGGAAGTCCGATGGAGGAACAAAGGGGCCAGGTTTTTGGGTGTCAAGGGAAGGAGATACCGTACAAGCTGTGGTGGTCGGGCAATGATATTAGGACCGGAGGAGCTGGGATTTTGGTACCGTAAAGGAAGAGCTGTATGAAAATGTTGTTGAGGTTCGTAGACAGAGTGATGGCGATAGCGATGGTGGTCGAGAATGTAGTGATGAGAGTAATCTGTGCTTATGCACCACAAAGTGGAAGATCCGATGCAGAAAAAGAAAAGTTTTATGACGAAATGGCCTATGAATGGAGCACAAGAAGTGATCAGGAAATTGTATTGGGTCTTGGGGACTTTAATGGCCACGTTGGTCAACAAATTGATGGGTTTGAAGGTGTTCATGGAGGGTTTGGCGTGGGAGAAAGAAATCGCGATGGAAGGCGACTACTTGAGTTCTGTGATGAAAAGGACCTGTGTGTTGCAAATACCTGGTTTAAGAAAGAGGAAGGAAGAAAAGTGACTTTCAGTGCAGGTGGAAATGAAACCGAAATTGACTTTGTGTTGGTATGCAGGAAAAACAGAAAACTGATCAAAGATGTGAAAGCGATACCATGCGAACTTCAGCATAGGTTGGTGGTTATCGATTTGGACAAGAAAGGTCTGAAGAAAACTGTAAATAAAAAAAGGGTGATCAAAAGAAAAGTTTGGAAGTTAGAAGATGCTGACACAAGAGAAAGGTTTAAAAAGAAAGTTGAAAGTCTTGTTCACAACGACAACAATGTGAATGATGTATGGGGATCCTTCAAGAATGGAGTTCTGCAAGCTTGCGATGAAGTTTGTGGGAAAACAAAAGGCAGGATGGATCGAGGAGATACGTGGTGGTGGAATGAAGATGTCAGGGAAGTAATTGGGGAGAAAAAAGTCGCATACAAGGCTTGGTGCAGAAATAGATCAGAAGAAACTAAGCTCAAGTACAAGCAATTGAAAAATCGGGCAAAGAGAATAGTTGCAAAAGCTATGAAGAAAGAAGCTGAGCAGGAATTGACCAAATTAAAAAACAGTCCTAACGAAGTATATAAGTTTATGAAGGTTATGAAGCGGGATGGGAAAGATGTAGATGGTGGACGATGTATTAAAGGAAGGGATGGAAAACTTGGTTTCAGTGAGAAAGATCGTGGAAGAATTTGGAAAAAACATATGGAGATGATAATGAACGAGGAAAACGATTGGGATCAAAATGTGGAAGCCGACGTGGTAGCAGGTCCATTAGAGTTACTCGAGAGGAGGTGACGCAAGCAATGAAGAAAATGAAATCGGGGAAGGCTCCTGGACTATCTGAAGTCACTGTGGAAATGATACGCGCAAGTGGAGAGACAGGATTGAAAGCAATGCAGGAAATCAGTCAACGTGTGTTAGATGGAAAAGGAATGCCAAATGAATGGAAGATGAGTGTGGTGATACCCATCTTCATGGGAAAGGGTGATGTAATCGATTGTAGGTCATATAGGGGAATAAAACTGCTGGAGCATGCAATGAAGGTAGTGGAAAGGGTGTTGGAGAATAGAATAAGATCTGTGGTGAAGCTGGACGAGATGCAGTGTGGATTTATGCCTGGGAAGGAAACGACAGATGCTATTTTTATTTTGAGAAGGTGGCAAGAGGAATATCAGGACAAGGGTAAGAACTTGTACATGTGTTTCGTGGACATGGAAAAGGCGTTTGATAGAGTTCCAAGAAGAGTGATGGAATGGGCAATGAGAAAAAAAGTAATGCCAGAAGCTCTCGTGCAAGCCGTAATGGGTCTTTACGACGGTGCAAGGACGAGAGTTCGCGTTGGATCTGCCCTCTCAGACGAGTTTTCAGTGAAGGTCGGTGTACACCAGGGTTCTGTCCTCTCTCCTCTAATCTTTGCCATTGTGATTGATGTGATTACCGAATGTGTAAAAGAAGATTCATTAATGGAGATACTGTACGCCGATGATTTGGTTTTGTTGAGTGACACAATTGAAGATCTGAGAGGGAAATTTGAGAAGTGGAAGGAGTCGTTTGAATGTAAAGGTATGCGTGTGAACATCAAAAAGACAAAGGTCGTAATAAGCGGAACGGAAGGGGAAATTACAATGAGCAAAATTGACCCCATGTGGCGTCTGCGGAAGAAGAGTGATGGCAAATTCTGTTACATGTACAAAATGCAAGAAATGGGTGCATGGAAGATGTGCAAAGATGAAGAGAGTGACATGCAGATCTGGAGATGGTTTTGAATGTGAAAGATGCAAGAAGATTGAGGAAGGAATGATTGGTCCTGTTGAAAAGCTGAATGACGAAGTTGAATCAGTAAATGCCTTTTGCTATCTAGGAGATAGATTGAATGCCAGTGGTGGTTGTGAAGCGGCAGTGACTGCAAGAGGAAGGTTTGGTTGGGTGAAATTCAGAGAGTGTCGAGAGTTGTTGTGTGGTAGAAGATTTCCGTTGAAAATGAGAGGAAGAATTTATACTAGTTGTGTGAGATCTGCAATGCTGCACGGAAGTGAGACATGGTGCTTACAAGAAAACGAATTGGCGATTTTAAGAAGAACTGAGAGAGCGATGGTGAGAGCAATGTGTGGTGTAAAGCTGATGGACAAAAGGAATACCGAAAAACTTATGAGCTTGCTTGGGTTGAATGAGAGTGTTGATAAGTTGGCAAAAGCGAATGGAGTGAGGTGGTATGGGCATGTTTTGAGAAGGGATGAAGATGATGTTTCGAGAAGAGCGCTGGAGTTGCAAGTGGAGGGTCGTAGAAAACAAGGAAGACCAAAGAAAACATGGAAAAAGCAAGTTGAGGAAGAAAGCAGCAAGATGGGCTTGACAAGAGAGCAGGGTTGCATTCCTGGGGGGGCCAAGGGGGGGCTCAGCCCCCCGAAAAACGAAAAGGCTTGATGTAGGGGGGGCTCGTTCAAGCTTCCATTTTTCAGCTTTTTTGGCTGAACAACAACTTCTCGACTGAACAAGTAGCACTTTAACAGCTTTCTCACAACAGAACTGCAAAAAAACACACGAACATAAGTTGATAGCAATCGCCAATTATCACTTTTGTCAGAAACTCTCCAGACTGGGAATATCAACTTTGTAGTAGCTAATCGTCATGTCAAATGGACTGTTAATTCTCTACTTCAAATAAAAAAAGCTATTCAAGAAGGAAAGTATTCGTTTGATGAAGTTGTTAACTTGAGTCCCGGAAGTACAAAAAACTACTCCTTTAAAGGCACAACATTGGACCAGTTCAAAGCTCGACGTAGAGACTAGCCTACCCTTCTTTTGATCGTAATCAGTTTATTTAAGCTTTGGTTGAGAACATTGGAAGCAGGATGGTGGACACCAACAATGAAAATTCTGTGAAGAGCTTGGGAATTATTGTACCAGAGTTATGGCCTGCTGCAGTCGAAGTTCCATGGCAAGAAGGGGAGCAGAGATTACGAAAAATAGAGGAGAGATTTCATGTCATCACTCCTATTTCCGATTGTATGTTGACAATCCTTGTCATATACCAGATACGATAAAGTTGCTCAAGAACGTAGTACTAAACATGATTGCTATAAGTTCTGCTGAAGCCGAACGTGGATTTTCACAAATGAACTTGGTCATCACACAGCTACGATCACGGCTGACCATATCACTTGTTTCAGCATTGTTGTTCATCAGCATCAATGGACCACCTCCTCATTTATGGAATGGCACTGCGGCAACTCAGAAGTGGTTGCAGACTCATCGGTCGGCTGTGGATGTTCAAGTTAAGCATTCTAAGCTGCCCACATTGAATGAACTCAGATCTCCGCAAAAACTGTTTGCTGGCTAAAATCAAGGACTGTCGTGGTGCTTTAAACTTAGCCCATAAAACCAAAGACCTGGCAGACAGGCTGTTTGTTTTGTGTAATCTCGTTTGCACCAACTTGGAATATACTTTTGCTGTAATTGGAGTTTTTTAAACTGTTCGTTAATAACTAAATGAGATTTTAGTGTAACTGTCACATTGGCAGCTTATTGGTTCTTATATAGCAAATCTGCAACCACAAGCGCTCATTTCAAGAATTGCATTTCCTTACTTTCCTATTGCAGTCAATGTTTTTGCAAGTGTACTTAGGATTGGCTCATACAAATAAGTTTACAATTGAGTTAAGAGATTAGAATTAGCTCATGCAAATCGAGTTTCAAGTGTAGGCCTACGCAGTAAAAAAAAAGCAAAGGAGATTGCAGTGTAGCAACCAAGCCAAATTTCAAACTTATAATTTTATATCGGATTCAACCACGCTTTCACGTTTTGTTGCTTCTACCTTTTTCTGTACTTCGAGCTATGTTTTAGCATGGGTTGTTTTTCGACATGATGTTCAGAAGTAAAAACATACTGAACAGTGTTTCCTTTTAAAAAAGGTAAACATTGTTGGCTAACCTACACCGATTACTTATACATACTTTGTCTATAACAACACAGCTAAGTGTTAGAGCCCCCCCAAAAAATTTTTAGGAATGCACCCCTGCAAGAGAGGACGCGCTAGACAGATCGATGTGGAGGCAGGGTGTGAAGACGATTGCGGCACTTGGAGGTGAATCCGGCCACCCTCGGTAACGGGGACATTACCGGATTAAAACTGGACTACTACTACGGTACGCTACCTATACATTCAATTTATTTTATGATTTATCATTTCATTTTTAACATTTACACTACCGTAATTGCTGAATACTTTTAGCAGAAACGTTTTTCTGTATTTACTTTTTCTGAATATATGCACATGAAATTTCTCTTATCTTCAAATACCTTATATGCCTGGCATATCACATATTGTATGGTAGCCCACTGAAATTGCTTTGATCCAAATAAAAATCATTCTTTCACAAGTGACATGTTTAAATGTTTATTCTTGACACTAACCAAGGCTACCATACCCTAAAAACTTTAATTAACTTGAATGCCTGCATAAAATAATGAAAGCTTTGCCTTGGAATGAAATAATGTTAAATAAAAATAATTAAACACCTGATTCTCAAAACTCTTGACACTGCTTTTCTTTACAAATTAAAATTTACAATCACAATGTTTTTACCTTGGTTGACTGAACAAATAGTGTTGCCAAATAAACCATAAAAATGGTGAAAAACAATAATGTTACCAGACCAGATCTGAATGAAAATTAATAATTTCTTCAGTTTTGGTTTTATCCTCAGATTTCGCGGTACCGCTACGCAAAGTTCAAACATTCAAAACTCTGCACGGTACGGTGGTATTACCGCGTCGTCACTATACTCCATTGCCAGTATCTTTTTTATTAGAAATTGTTAACACTTTTGGCTTTTATTCCGAGCAAAGGTGTAGCCAAGAAATGATAGACCTGTGTTTGCGGTTACTTACACTTGTGTTGTTTTCTGAACTGGTGAGAAAGTCTATTGAAGTGAACCACATTTCCATATCAGTGCAGTGAAAGTATACACAATACTATAGGTCTGCTTGACGATATAGGGCCCAAAATTATTCTGGCCCCGGGGCCCACAAAGGGTTTAACACAGCACTGCCTCCACGTGGTGTCTTTAAATTTGCTTCAGATCTTTCTTGTGCAGTGAATAAACCTACCTGGTAATATGCAATCGGACTCCATTTGATCAGTTTAATGTGACCATTGATTTGGGGCAAAATGGCAAACTTTATTTTGTGCTAACAAAATTCAAAATCGATATAATAATCCTGGGTTGCAAATTCCTCTATGAATAAATAAAATGTCATTTCTGCATTTTGTGCTTGTTTCCATGTGTTTGTTATTTCATTCTTGTAAATACATTTTGTGCCACTATGTATACAACATTAATTGAGCAGTTATGCACTTCACCAATAGGCTACTCGGCGCACTTTTTTTTAGATCCAGTCATGCTCTGTTCCATAGGTCCCATGGGGTGTTCTATAGGTCCTAGAGAGTTCGTGGAAAGGGGCCACAAACGTTGAGAGTCCATGAAAGGGGGCCACAAGTCATGGAACGTTAAAAATCACTGGCTAAGGGTGTTGCAGAGTCACCTTTTACTTAATCTAAGAAGCATGTAAGTAATTCCCAGTTTAATCCGAGTAGATTAGAAACATTTGTAAGGGATCTAGATGAACCTCGTTAGCACCAAATAAGTTAGAAAAAATGACAACCGTATAAACGCAGCTAAGAATTCAAAATTTAGATTTTCTCTTCCGGCCAGTATACTTTGTGGTTGGACGAACTGTTCGTCCCTGTCTTTTCCTTCTCTCTTTCTTTGCCTCGATCCATTCAAAGGATTTTTTAAGAGGTTTTCTTGGTTTTCCTTCCGATCGTGCACGTCGGCTGTACTGAACTCGACTCGTTTCCGCTTCGGGGCCGAGTCCTTGCGGAAGCTCCTTAGGAGCGAAACCGCAGAACAAACAAAGAAATATCTTCTTCGCTTTAGTGCTGTTTGGGTAGTCAACCACCACGCCTCCACCAAAGCCGGCACGAATGGCATTAGTTGTTATTAACTCGAGCTGCTGCGGAGTCTCAGGATACACCTGAAAATACAAAGTGTTTACAATATGATGGAGAACGCGTAACGGTTCATGATGAGCAGTAGCACAACTGCGAGCTCTATGGCGCGAAAGCGATGAGAGCTTTCATTGTTGACAGAGTGACAAGATTGCTTGTCGCATGAGAAATTGTTAACTATGGTAAGTTTTTTAAACTTTCAAAATATAATAATTAGAAAGTGGTTTTCAGACCCAAAGTATTGTATAATATGTAAGTTAGGAATCTTGGAACACTTAGCGTACTTGGAACACAGCTCTGCTTCCGTGCTTCATGCAGGCGTAGAGGGTGGAAAAGAAGGTGTAGAGACGCTTGGCTGGGTTGTGAGACTTTCGGTCAGCATTGCAAAGCCATTGCAATGCTGATATACTGATGACACCATCAAACATACCGGGACGAAAAAACATGCCCTCTCCCACGTCACTGAGGATAATGTCACCTTCTACTTCCCGGCTGAGAGCGACATTAAGCATCGATTGACTAATGTCGATACCGACCCATTCGTGGCCTTGCTCAGTGAGACAGTCCCCGCTCAATCCCGACCCGCAACCCACGTCCAACAATAAACATGAGGTGTCGTCGGGAAGGGAGAGCAACTCGATTGCTCGTTCAGACATCTCGCTTTGGATTTCAATTATTCGCGAGTTGGTTGTATATTTCTTAGCTTCTTCATCGTCATAGAATAAATAAGGAGGCCCACGACACTCCGGACGATGCTTTGATGACATTACAGTTAAGTATGCAATCAAGCTAATAACTTCTTCACTGCACAGCTGCAAAATAAACATTACATAAACGTCATTATAAAAATTTATTTGTGGTATAGAATTTAAAAATAGCGAGGTTTTTCATAGCTCGTAGCTGCAGTTTTTCATCTGAAACCTAAATGTGGTGAAGTACTTATTGTTAGAAGGACAGAAGAAAAACAGTATGGAAATTTTTGCTGACTTCAGATGAACGAAGGAGCTTTCAAGGCATAGATGATTTCATTTTGGCGACACAAGACTGGATTGAAAGTTTTGATTATTGCTTGCAGTGCTGCCAGGTGAAACAAAGAATAGTCTTTTGCATGAATGGAAAACATTTCAAGTCAAAAGTTTAATGACGCACATTTTTCATTGTCCACCAGGTGCTCTACAGAGTGAGCAGAAAGTCCTTGGACCAACTTATGAACGATTTATTAAAAGAAAATAAATAAAACTTTATCAAAAAGATATCACAATGAGAGCTTACAATACTAGGAATAAATTTATTTATTTTCAATGTGGCTCCCCTTCACATGGATAACTCTCTCAATTGTTTGTCGGAAGTTTTCAATCGAGGCACGTAGCTCATCCTGGAGTATTTTGCAGAATGGCCTGTTTCGGCGAGTTCCCTATTCGACGATTTTTTGAAAATCCAACGACACCTTCTGTTTATTTAGAGAATTTTGTATTTTATTCCACAAGATCGTTTCTTTTGCATTCCGACAAAGAAAAATAAATTAAACATGAAATTTAGCGAAAAATGTTTAAACTCATCATCACCACCATCAACTAATTTTGATTATACATGCCATGAATTAATCCTCATGTCGAGGGTTTGGCCTGTCCGTCTGTCGAGAACGAAGTCTTCTCCTCCACACCTCGCAATTTATTGGGTTGGCAGAGTCCATGTTCAATTGTTCATGGCTACAAGGTCACGTTTTACAAGTTCTTTCCAAGAAAGTTTTGGTCTACCTTGACCCCGCTGTGCTGCGATGTTGACAACAACAAACTATTAATTTTTTTAAGATATAACATTTAATAAAACATTTAAAGTGCACCAATATTTTCAACTGAAGTCGCCTACCCCCTTTGCTCTTTCTTCAAATGTTGTGTATAAATTTAGTTGTTTGCGTGACGCAAACCAGACATTTGTTGACAAGGGCCGGGGAGCACTTAAACCCAAACCTAACAACTAAAAGTGCAATTAAAGAGCACATCGCCTCTTGTGAAACGTGCACTGACAATGTCTCAATCGACCAATTTAAAATCATCTCTCAAGGCAGATCTGATTTTCAGACTAAGATCATGGAAGTAGGGATGTGCCAATTACAGAATTTTTGCCGATGCCGATTCTTAAATATTTGCCGATTCCGATGCCGATTCTTTGGTTAAATGATTAAAGCTGCTTTTAGTTGGCGCTCTACAAGTGGTTGCGATTTTGTTACAAGTTGCTGCCTTTGAAATGTCTAAAAGCGTTCACTTTGTCGCCTGCTCTAGACAGCGTGATTTTTTACGGTAGTTCTTCGCTTCTTGTGCGCTACAAAGTGGTGATAGACACGCGTTTTCTTTATTGCGGAAATCAGTGAAAATTAAAGGAAAAAAGATATGCGAAGCGAAGCTTGTCATACTCGAGCAAACCAGGCCCAGGTTCAGCGCAGGGTGGATAGGGAAACGCCCTTCTCAGGGCGCGGCAGCTCCTCTGTCGAAAAGTACCGACGACCCACCGTACTGCAGCTGAACACCGAGGGCATTACGGCCAGCAAGCTCAGCATCATCGAGTATCTGGCCACAAAACATCAGGCCCTCGTCATTCTCCTCCAGGAGACCCACTGCACATCAGTGGATAAGTTGGTATTACCCAACTTCACACTCGCAGGCGCAACCATCAGCAGGAAACACGGCCTCGCTACGTTTGTCCATGAGCAACTGAGCTGGACGCCAATAGATCAGTCCAGTGCCCAATCGGAGATAGAGTGGCTATGCATAGACATATCAGGCTATCACATCATCAATGTCTATAAGCCACCACCCTCACGCTTAACACCAACAGCCATCCCAGTGTTCCCCCAACCCAGCCTCTATGCTGGCGATTTTAATTGCCACCACGTTGACTGGGGCTACAACACCACCAACTTCGACGGAGAAAGCCTGGCCTCATGGTCAGCCAATAATAACCTCACCCTACTGCACGATCCCAAGGGTGCAGCGAGCTTCTTCTCCGGACGCTGGAACACTGGTACAACCCCCGATCAAACCCGAAGCCGTTGAATCAATCGACTTCACGCACTCCAGCCGCATAGCATGGAGTACACTGAACAACCTAACTAGCAGATCACGTGCCTCTCGTCAACAATGTCCCGTTTCAGCAAATTCCATCGCCTCACAACTTGTGGAGAACGGAAAATACAAATCGAGAGACCGTGAATCAGATAGATCCGTCTTGCAAGAAATGACGGACCTCTGGAGGGTAACAACCCCAGACGGGGACAACATCTCGGGTGAGTTCACCCCGGAAGAATTTTCCGCCGCCCTCCAGCACATAAAGCCAGGTAAAGCCCCGGGCCCTGACCACCTTTGCCCGGAGCTGATACTCCATGCTGCTGCCTCCTTAAAGTCGTGGTTAAAAGACTTCCTTTCCTGCTGTTTGCGCCACCTGAGAATTCCCAGAATCTGGAGAAGAGCCCTTGTGGTTGCAGTTCCTAAGCCGAATAAGCCCCCAGGGGACCCGAAGAGCTACCGTCCAATCTCACTGCTCTGCATCCCCTTCAAGATCCTCGAGAGACTCATCTACGCCCGTGTCGAACCAATAATAGATCCGCAGCTCCCCCGTGAACAAGCTGGTTTCCGACACGGACGATCAACCGTAGATCAGGTCACACTTATGACCCAAGACATTGAGGACAGCTTCTCGGCTAAGAAGAAGGCTGGCGCCGTGTTTGTTGATCTCACGGCTGCCTATGATACCGTATGGCATAGCGGCCTTACCTGCAAGTTACTCCGTCTGCTCCCTGACAGACACATGGTCCATATGATGATGGAACTTGTGCAAAACCGCAGTTTTACCCTCACAACCGGTAGCGGTCGTCAAAGCAGACTACGTCGACTTAAAAACGGCGTCCCACAGGGCTCAGTCTTGGCTCCTCTCCTGTTCAACATATACACCTACGACTTGCCCCCCACCATCTCCAGGAAGTATGCTTACGCAGACGACCTGGCACTCCTGCACTCAGCAGGAAACTGGCAGTCAGTGGAGAGGAACCTCAGCCAAGACATGCAAACACTATCAGCATACCTCCAGAAATGGAAGCTACAGCTCAGCAAGTCAAAGACAGTGTCGGCGGCCTTCCACCTTAACAATCGGGAGGCACAGCGTGAGATAAACATCAACATTGATGGGGAACGCCTGCCCTACTGTGCCGAACCTACATACCTCGGCATAACCCTGGACAGGTCACTCACGTACCGCCGGCACTTGAAGTCACTGCGCAGAAAACTATCTACACGCGTCGCACTTTTGAGGCGATTGGCGGGTTCCGGCTGGGGAGCTGGTGCTAAAACTCTTCGTACAGCTACCCTAGCCCTTGTTCATTCCACCGCTGAGTACTGCGCGCCGGTCTGGTGTCGTAGTTCTCACACCCACCAGATTGATACCGCCATCAACGACGCACTGCGTACTGTGACTGGATGCCTGCGTCCCACTCCAACGGACTGCCTACCCATCCTAGCAGGCATCCAACCCGCTGAGCTACGCCGTAAAGGAGCCACGATTTCTCTCGCCCGCCGCGCTTTGGACCCCGACCATCTCCTCCATGCAGCACTCAAGAGACCACCACCTATAAAGCAGCGGCTGAAATCAAGACGCCCCTTTGTGCCTGCCGCACAACAACTACTTAAGAACGCAGAAGAACTTGGTTTAAGTGCGGCACACTGGACGAACCATATGTGGAACACGGAGTGGCAAAATCACACCTCCACGCTCCGTGACTTCATACCCGACGCCGATCCCCGTCCACCAGGGATGTCCCTCGCAAGGCTTGCGTGGGTCAGGCTTAACCGCCTGCGAACTGGCGTTGGCCGCTTTCGTTCGGAAATGCACAAGTGGGGCCTGGCTCCTTCATCAGAATGCGAGTGTGGTGCCACTGAACAGACTGCAGACCATGTCATCCATCACTGCCTAATCCACCGGCCTCCACACGGTGCGCATGGTCTGAGGGTCCTGGACGACGAGACTGCTGAGTGGCTGAAGATTTCCTGCCCTCCAATCTAGCCTGGAAAGATCGCTCATACGCCATCATCATCATCAGTGAAAAGAGAAAAATTGCCATTGCTCACAGAGTGCAAAACAAACGTAGCTTAATGCAGTGTGCAAAATATTATCTTGTGCGGTTTGCAGTATTTTTCTCGCAGAATTCAAGAAGGTGCCAGAAACAAGAAGATAAAAAGACTAGAGTGTAAAAGAAAATGAACGCAGCGGTATTGAATGTACAAAAACCTTTAAAAAAGTAACACACCAGCCTTGCATTCAAAGTGCATCAATAGGCGAAAAAAGAAAAACATCTTGTGAAGAAATTAGTATTGTTTTCGAACGCAGAGTTGCAACCAATCTTGTTGCTTAGCAAACACGTGAAGATTACCGGGTTTGATTACGTTTGCGCAATCACACGATTGTTTGTTGAACGCATTAAGCGTAATAGGCTTATACTTGGAGTTGGAAGTTACTTCTCTCTGCTTAGTAAATTAACATTAAGCAACTTTCAGTGACTACAAATTTTACAACGATTAAACAATAATTACAAAGAACATTTCCGCTTTTCAATATTCAAAATTAAAGGCACGTAAATTAAAATGCAATAACATCAACTTTTCTCCAGTTGCTGGAGTAAGTCTGTTCCGTTGAGGCGTAAAAATATTGCCACCTATGCTAAAAATTCGTTCGCTTTCGATCAACGATGGTGGTGACAAAAGCAATTTATTTGCAATTTTGCTCAGCTCAGGAAACATAGTATTGTTTGATTTCCACCAAATCATTTCTCTTCTTGCTGCGCTAAAAGTGTCTGCATTAAGGTATGTATATTCTACAGATCAAAGAAAACTCCCTAATTTTGCCGAATGCCGACTAGAGTTGGGACAGCATTTGGCTGTAACATAGTCCGTTTCATGGGTTGAACAAACAATCGAGTGATTATTGCGCAAACGAGGTAATCTTTTTTCACGTGTTTACTAAGTGACAAGATTAATTCACTGCAATTCAGCGTCTGAAAATATATAACTTGCAACTTCACACGTTGTTTTCCATTGACGCCCTTTGTTTTGTTTTTTCTAAAAGCGTTTTGAATCTTTCAGACAGTTGTTCTCATTTTCTTTGCAGTTTATACTCCCTCGCAGTAGCGTAGCCAGGAATTTTGAAAGGGGGGGGGTTTTGACGACCCAGCGGCGGGGGGTCTGGGGGGTCTCCCCCAGAAAATTAAAAAAAAATTACTTTGAATTTGGTGCATTCTGAGAGCATTTTCAACAAAAATCTGGGTATGAATATTCCTGTAAAATGGTGCTGTCCGGTGGCATAGAGAAAGGATAAGATCATGTTTTCTTCGGCATTTTTCGGAAATAAAGCTAAGTCTCTATGTTTTCTTGTTGTAATCAACAAATTTGTTGATTTTATATATTTCAAATATATTTTACATCAAAACAACCTTTTTCACAAAACGATGCTGTAACCCAAAACAGTCAAAGAATTTTTGATGTCACAAAACTTTTGAATGTAATGTAACGTAGAGATGCAGCAAACCCAAAATTTTTATCCGCACACCACACCGCAACTGACTCATCTATCCGCACACCGCAATTTAACTGGAACTTTAACACTGCACCGCACACCGCAAATTTTCAAAAAATATTTTAAAACGTTATTTCTTAGAAAGTCATTTGTGGCAAAACGCACCCATGGCATATAACTGATACTGTAACCTATCAGTACAGTTGTGCACTAATCGATTAGGCTAACCAGATCATATTCTCTTATCAGCAATGCATCTAAGTTCTAAGACATAATACAAACTAAAAAAAATAGAATGTTCCATTGTTCCTGGATCCAATATCAAGACTTTTGAATACTTTTTGTATAGTGCAGGCCTTTAGGGGCAAAAATGAGCATCTTTAGGCTAAATGTGTTACACGTTGTTGTTTTGCATTTTTTTGTAGTTGATGAATCTAACTTCAATTTTAGTGGGTGCCGCAGCTTTTTGGGCCACGTGATCACCCCCAAATCGGGGATTCCCCCCAAGTCAATTTTGAGCTCTTTTCACGGCATTTCTATGCAATTAGATATGTTATTTTTTTACATTTGGACTGACTGCCACTACAAAATACACGAGATAAAAATTACAAAAAATTGTGTTATTAATGACGTCATATATTACACTGGTCTACAAATTTCAACTTTTTTTTTCAGGTTTGGGTTTTGACAACTGATTTTGGCTAACTTTGGGGCGCTGAATCTGAAAATGAACTCAGATTTTCTCTATCACATCAAGTTTTCTTTCTATCGTTGCCATTATTAATGAAATTGACCAATTTTTACCCTTTTTAGTGCAGTAAAATGTCAAATAAAATTATTTTCTGACAGCTATAAACTTTCAAACATAGAGATATTTTTACACTAAATTCATAAATTGGTTCAGATTTCCTTTAAAATAAAAAAATTCCTGTTATGATAATAATCGTAATATGACATAGTGGAGATTGGTAGCGTTGAGTTTTTCCATGCTGGCTTGAACTCCCTGTCTTGGCTTCTCAGGCGTTATCTGTGGGTCAGCTGCTATCTCTGTGCAGCAGGGTTACCAGATGTAAATTTGGCAAGGAGCCAACTGCACGTTCAAAAAGGGCCAAAAAAGAGTCAACTTTTTAAACAAGGGGCCCAATTTCGTTTATTGTAACAATATAGAAGGGCTTCATCTAGAAATGGGATTACCACAGTATGATGCAGACGAATGGAGACTTTTCATTGATAGCTCCAAACAAAATTTGAAGTGTGTTCTACTTCACAATGGTAACGTGTACGGTTCTATTCCGATAGGACATTCGGTGACAATGAAAGAAGAGTATCAGGACATCAAAACCTTTCTTGAAAAGTTAAAGTACCATGAGCATGGTTGGCTCATCTGTGTAGATTTAAAAATGGTGAACTTTTTGCTGGGGCAACAAAGTGGCTACACCAAATACCCATGTTTCCTATGCTACTGGGACAGCAGGGCCAAGGATCAGCACTGGAACAAAGAAGAGTGGCCTCCAAGGCTCACCTTGACACCTGGAAACAAAAATATCATACGTGATCAGTTAGTTGATATCAAAAAGATCCTCTTACCTCCTCTTCACATCAAATTTGGTCTCATGAAACAATATGTAAAAGCTTTGGATCATGAAGGAGAGTGTTTTAAGTATATATGTTATGCTTTTCCTGGTCTCAGTGAAGAGAAAAAAAGAGCTGGGATTTTCAATGGACCACAAATCAGGCAATTGTGAAAGGATAAAAATTTTGTAAAATCAATGTTGCCATTCGAGGCTAGAGCTTGGAATGCTTTCGGTGCTGTTGTGAGAAATTTTTTGGGAAACAGAAAAGCAGAAAATTATAAAGATCTTTTAAGGGAGCTACTGCTTAGTTTTGAAGATTTGGGATGCAGGATGAGCATCAAAGTTCACTATTTGAAAAGCCATGCGGATGAGTTTCCAGAAAACCTTGAGAAAGTTAGTGAAGAACAGGGTGAACGTTTCCACCAGGATATTAAAATTATGCAGGAACGTTATCAAGGTCGGTGGGATTGTCATGATGGCCGACTATTGTTGTAGTTTTAAAAGAGAAATTCCAGATGCTGCTCATAAAAGAAAGTCCCTCAAAAGAGCCTTTTTAAGCTTATAAGTGAAGAGTTCATATTTATGAAAGCTCTTTTTTTGACTGTTTCTGAACTCGCCCTGCCCAAGTCCCTTTGAGTCAATCTTTATTTTGGCACTTTGCTATTTCTGTGTGTGTCTTCAGAATTTCTGCACTCCATTGGAATGTCTATGTGCATATTGTGTGAACTGTAGGCTATAATTCAGAAAATACCTTGTCACTGTCCTATCGACATGTTCGTCAGCATAATGTAGCGTAGTAATGTTATTATGGTTGCTCTTTTGCATGCCTATTTTTTATTCCAAGGCATGAAATTTTAATAAAGACAACGCAAATTTGTGTGAATATAATATAGAATGCTTGTTTGTTAATTAAAGCTAGATTATTGCAGGTAAAACAGTGTTTATTGCATCAGAATTCCTTGTTTTGACAACAGAGGGGGGGCAAAAATTGATTTTTTTCAAAAATTAGGAATATTTCATATCTCAAAAACGTGATGTGATAGAGAAAATCTGAGTTAATTTTCGGATTCAGCGCCCCAAAATTAGCTAAAACGGGTTGTCAAAACCCAAACCTGAAATTTTGTGTAGACCAGTGTTATTTTTTGCTTGTTTTTTTCTTATTGTAGTCGCTTGTTTGTTGTTGGTGTTACTTTTTTGGTTACAATAAGTTACCAATGCTAAAATAATTACCCCTTCAAATATGACGTCATAATTTTGTTATGTGATTTTTTTCCAGATGTTTTTCTTTGAGGTTAGTATGGGAGGTAGGCAATAACTATAGGTAGGGGCATATATGGTTTGACCCCAAAAAATTGCAACAAAAGGTTTTTCAACTGATTTGATTAGTAGCCTATTGGGTGTCAATGTCAGTACTAACATATTCAAAATCTTAAGGAATCCAACTTCCAGAAAGTGGTTATTTTCAAGATAGCTTCCAAGATGGCCGCTAAACCATTGAAATAACAGTAAATTGACCATGACTCGGTCATCATATGACCAAAACATGTAGTTTTGGTGTTTATATCTGGGTTTTTATACCCTGTGAAATCGATGAGACTATTCTCAGAATTGTTAAATTATCTGATAGCCTATAAATTCAATATGGCAATCCGAGATGGCCGCCAAACCATTAAAATAACAATAAATTGACTAAGTCGGTCATCATATGACCAAAACATGTAGTTTTGGTGTCTATATCTAGGTTTTTATACCCTGTAAAGTCAATGAGACCATTCTCAGAGTTGTTAAATTATCTGATAGCCTATAAATTCAATATGGCAATCCAAGATGGCCGCCAAGACAATTAAAAATGTACAATAACAATGTATTGTTTATTAAAAACCCGGTAAATTTCTATATATATTTGGGTAAACTGAGCAGGCATAAAGAGTTTATACGATGTGATCAAGTACAGTAGACTCTTGACATAATCAGCGTAAAGAAAGCAAATGGATCAATTATTACTAATGCTTATCGCTATCACTCTCGATGTCATTGTCGGTAAATATGTGATTGATGTATGGACACATGAACCAGTATGTCATGGTCCACATCCAGCATGGTATGGTAGCACATATCTCTGGCAACTGTAGTGAGGTGGACACGATTCGCAATTGCTGTGTATCATTTTCAGTAGGTTGTCCGGGGCAGCGTTCATGTTCGTCATGATTGGAACCATCTGATTATTGTCTACTTTCCATCCCCAGTCTAGAGCATCCATACCATCGTCAGTAGCCTACCCATCCTGACCATAATCTGGTAGTAAACTCTGAGGCAGTGGAATTTGGTAAAGGATGATGTAGATGGCAAACGTTCAGGGTGAACAAAGGACTTGGCTGTTTTAATTTACTTGACCAATGTATTGTAGCGCTGTGTTTCTAGGTTACTAACTGCGATCGTTGCCAACATAGCGGTCATAGCTTTGTTTCCAAGATCCTTAATGATGTGGTCTGTCTGATTTGGGAGAATAAAGCAATTTGCACATTCTTTGATTATTGGTTGACCTTTCACTAGTTTCTTGAAAGCGTCTTCTCGATGCCAAATATCCTTGACGTTGAATCACAACCGGTGAATGCATGAATGAAGAGGAGCTGTGAGCATATGTCTGGTCCCATTATTGCCTTAAGTTTGTTGATTATTGCCTTAAGCACAAGAACACACAACCCATAGTCAAATATAAATCATCCCTTCTTCATGGAGTGTTTGTTTCAAGCTATGTTTGTGGCAAAGATGCTTTAAAGCTGTTCTTTAAGCACAAAGTAACATTGTACCCTATAGCATTATCTGCAAACGGTTCTTTGAGATCTACAACAAAATCGGCTCTCCTCACAATTTTAGAACGCTTTGGATGTCCACAATGTACTGCACCAAGTTGCAACGTCTATGTTATAGACGGTTCAGCACTCATGCAAATAATAACACCCAGAGGTAATGTGAAAACATTTGAAGAATACATTTTTCAAATCGTTATCCCTTACGTTACTGGCAAGGCAACAAGGTACAATCGTGTTGACTTTGTCTTCGATATATATCTGAAAAATAACATCAAATCTTCTACAAGAAACAGGCGAGGATCTGGATGTTAAGTGGCTGTCACAAGTAATAGCCCACTCGTCTTCCTTTCAACTGGTCTGAGCTTTTGAGAAATGACAGCAACAAAACTGCGTTATATCAACTGGTTCAACAAGCTGTCATAACTTCAGTCGATCCAAACTTGTCTACGATTGTACATCGTTAGATACAGCTCTTAACAATCAAACATTGGACATGTCTGAGATTTCCCCGTGTGATCACGAAGAGGCAGACACCCGTATGTTTCTCCATGTGAAACATGGAAAATCCGATGCCATAGTCAAAACAGTAGATACTGATGTGGTAATTATTGCAATTTCGTGTTTTGACAAATTAAAAATCTGTAAACTATGAGTTGAATTTTGAGTTGGAGAAAAAACTCGCTTCATTCCAATCTATGATATTGTTTCATCTGTATTTCAATCTCCGATGATTTACGTTTCTTTGCCTTTGTTTTATGCTATCACAGGCTGCGATAGATACGGTTTCGTCTTTGGAAAAAAAAGGCTTGGGATTGTTGGATGCTTAATCTTTCCGAAATGTGTGGTTTATTTAACTTTCTCAATTTCTCAAGCTCTCCTAGTTCTATGTATGACATACAAAAGAATGTTATAGCTCTTTATGGCAATGGTCCTACTATCACGAATGAAGACAAATGCCCTTATATGATGTTTACTAATGGTTGCACTATACAAAGGCTACCACCAACGTCAGCTGCTCTGAGGCAGCATACACGCAGAGCGATATATCAAGCTTTGTAAATGTTCAGCAACTACCTTCTCTTTTAGCTTGGGGTTGGAAACATAATGATGCAAATCAGTTTGTTCCGTTTTAGACCTCTAGCTAATCCTCATCATCGATTCACGAAAGGATACATCATTGTAGTCGTCAGTCTACTTGTGGCTCTCAATGTTCCTGTAAGAAAAAATCCATAAAATGCACAAGCCTTTGTTTATCCGAGTACGAAACATGCAATTCGACCACAAAATCTCCAATCCTCTCTGATGTTTTATCTTCAATCCACATTGACGTTTCATCTCCAATCCACACTGATCATTCAAGAAATGCTTTTGACTTTCTAAATTTTATGTTGGAACTTGAAAAAACTTGTCGTACGAATTTTTTTAGCATTAAATTACGTATGGTAGGAATTTAACATCGAAAACCGCTAGTTTTTTCATCTTGAATTGACAGTGTTAAGACTCAGACATTGCATAATCTGGTGTCGTGTATTCATTTGATTTGTAGATCATAATTGCATATTATTTTAAATTTTAAAGTGGCATAGCTAAAAGGGAAATTCACCCCTAGTAGTTGATCTTTTGGTTATACCTTTGATGACGTCATTATTGCATCATAGCCTACTGTACTGGTATTATTATTATTGCTTGCAATTGCAAAATTTTAAGCATTTACAAAACTTATAGCCTAATGATAGTATTTGATCGCTTTTTTCGGAATAAACTTACTTTTGGTTCCTGAATTTGAAGTTTTCGAGTCTTAATAATGTAATGATGACGTCATAAAAGATGCAATCATGACGAAACTACTTTTGGGAATTGTGAAATGGTTTTAGTAACCGGTACTCCAACTAAAACCAACAGCAAACGACCAAACTCAGGTAAAAAAGCAACAAAAAAAATTATGACGTCATCAATCAAACTATTTTGTGTTTGTTTTGTCTCACTTATTTGTGTGTGCTTTTTAAGTGAAAATATGCAAAATCAAATATGTGATTGCACAAAAATACCGTAAAAAGAGCGGAAACGTGATTTCTAGGGAAATCTCGATTTGGGGGTGATCACGTGACCCAAAAAGTTGTGGCACCCACTAAAATCAAAGTTGGGTTGACCAACTCCAAAATATGCAAAAAAACAACGTGTAACACGTTTAGCTTAAAGATTCCTCTAAGGGCCTGCACTAGTAAGCAATAATGCAATTTTAATGTCAGTGGCTATATGAACTACACAGTACACACACAAGATTAAAACTTATAGCCTGAACTCACTGGGCTAACAGTTATAGTAACTAATGCGGTAGTTGCGCTAGGCCTATAGCCTGGTAACTGAGCTTATCAGCTAGGCTATTAACCAAAAACATTCGTACAGCTTCCCTCACAAACCAGCCCCAAAACTCTGTCAACTGCAAGGTGCAAGCCATTTGCAATTTGCATTTTGCATAGCTTTCCAGCTTATGGTTTCCGAAGGAAAAAAAGCTGATCCGTGTTTCCAATTTAAATTTGAAGTTTCATAACTGTTTTTCTTGAAAAGTTGAAAGTTTACTTTTACAAAAGTTTAATTTCTTGAAAGTTTACGTTTACGAAAGTTTAATTTCTTGAAAGTTTACGCGGCAAGCGGCGCAGCTTTGTCATTTCAACCTTCCACGCGGCGCGGCACGCGGCAAAAAGTCAAAAGCGGCCGCGTACGCGGGGCTGCGCGGCTTGCATCACTAATGTAAAGGCAATTACTGTACATCGTTTTAACGTCGCCAGATGTTGAAATCGTGTACAAAAGGGAACTTATGCTGACCAAGTGTAGGTTGTACCTGAGAAACATTTACAAAAGCCATTCGATTTGTTCAAAAAACCCAATTAGCCTAACAGTTCGTATTTACATTGAATCAATGTCTAAATATTGAACAATTCTCAATCGTTGGATTTACAGAAGGCGTCGTTGGATTTTCAAAAAATCGCCGAATAGGGAACTCGCCGGAGTCGGACTCGAATCTAAAGAGCAAGACTTTTAGGTGTAAGAAACTTGATAAATTTCAGCATGCCTATGCAGTAGTGGAATGGGACAAGGGGCCTAAAGGCCTGTACAGTGTACAACTGTACATGCATAGTAATAATATTAGTAATAATAAATATTAGTATAATAAATATTACGTAACACCTTCGAAGGGGAGGGGGGGGTTTATGCAAAGCGTTACGTTAGCGTCACATCGGGGGGGAGGGGGTTCAAGCAAAACGTTACGTAACGCTTTCGAGTACGGAATGGTAGTTTTTTGTGCTGAATTCGTAGTGAAAAAGCGTTACATGGGGGAAGGGGGGATTGAAAAAAGCGTTACGTTGGCGTTACATGGGGGAGGGGGGGTCAAAAATTCGGAAAAAAAGCGTTACGTAATATTTGAACGTTCCCTTACTTTATGGTATTTGTTATGGCGACTATAACAGTAGCCTATTCATCCTTTACTTTAAATTACTTTTTACAAAACAGTGACTGTAAATAAATTTTGTACTGAAAAAATGATAGATTGTCTCGCATGATTTAAGGTTGAGATTTTTGAAAGAATGAAAAATTCTAGGCAGTACTTACAGTGAACAAATCGCTATGAAACTTTAGGAACTTAACTTTTTAACCATTTGAAGCTCAAAAATAAATGAGCACTTACAAAAAAAAAATTTTTTTGGTCCACCCTAGTGACTACACAGACGAAATTGGTTAATAGTATACTGCTTAAACGTATCAATCGTTTATTTGAATCAAAACCTGAAATCCCAAACCAAATCCAATCTAATGTTAAGTAAAAACATCGGTTAAGCGTATACCGTAAAAGAATAAGTTGGATACGTTGGATACCGTTAATCAAATACCGTAAAAGAATAAGTTGGATAAAAGCATCAGGATTTGCTTCTAGTTGGCATACTTCATTCATTTAATCATATAATTGTACTCGTAATAGGGTGCAACCTAGTTCGTACCCTGAACAGTTCGTACCCTCAGTTCGTACCCTGAAAAGATCGAGAGAAAAAATTAAAAAAAGCCGAAGTCGCTGTTCGCAGTTTCATAGCACAAAGCCGAACTCGCTGATCGGAGCTTCCGCAAACAAACTCGAGGGTTAGGGATAGCGGAAACTGCGGAAAAATAAAACAGCGGAAAAATATTTGCGGAAACTGCGATCAGCGAGGGTTAGAGCATAGATTACTCTATGGTTAGGGTGAAGGTTACCGGGAACTGCAGTTAACGGAAACTGCAAAACTACGAAAAAATGTTTGCGGAAACTGCAATCAGCGAGGGTTAGGGTTAGAGCATAGATTACTCTATGGTTAAGGTAAAGGTTAGCGGAAACTGCAGTTAGCGGAAATTGCGAAACAATGTTTGCGAAAACTGCGATCAGCGAGGATTAGGGTTAGAGCATAGATTACTCTATGGTTAGAGACTTAAAGTTAGGGTAAGGGTTAGCGGAAACTACGGAAAAATGTTTGCGGAAACTGCGATCAGCGAAGGTTAGGGTTAGAGCATAGATTAGTCTATGGTTAGGGTTAGTGGAAACTGCGGAAAAATGTTTGCGGAAACTGCGATGAGTGAGGGTTAGCGTTAGGATAGGGTTACTGTTAAGGTTAGCGAAAACTGCGATCAGCGACTTCGGCTTTGTGCTATCTTTCCCTCGATCTTTTCAGGGGAAAAATTTTAAAATGTTTGCGGAAACTGCGATCAGCGACTTCCGCTTTTTTTAATGTTTTCTCTCGATTTTTTCAGGGTACGAACTGAGTGTACGAACTAGGGTACGAACTGTTCAGGGTACGAACTAGGTTGCATCCCTCGTAATACCCGTTAGTGAAGAGAATGTCTCTTTTTCACTTCGCATAATTGTCTGCAATGTTCAAAGACGAAATGAAGCAAAGGTGAGACAGACGCATGCGATCAAAACAAAGACAAGTGTCTGTAATCCCAGGCCATAATCTTATGTGCTAGACATCGCACTACAAAGAACCAATTTTCGCACAGCTGGGCTTCATTAAAACAGAAGAGCACACAAAAGGAATAATCATACTTCCCAATAAAGGAGTTTAAATGCTTTTGATGTCATCCGTCGGCGACTGGCCTTCCAAGGAATGGACACGGACAAATTATTTCGGCTTGAGAAGGAATGTGTTGGAAAGCATGTCCAAAAGTTTAAACCAGAAAACTTTGGAGAATTTTTTTTAAAATTGCTAAAAAAAGTAGCCTACTGAGGTGAAATGCAGTGCGTAATTTCATTTGTGCAGTTTCGTTCAGTTGAAAAACATTGCAAATTAATTATTTTACCAGACAGTGCAAAAGACATGAAAAAAAAACTTTGCTATTTCAAAACAAACAATGAGTGTGAGCTGTGTTTTTCTACCATACCACTATTTTCGTAGGCCACGTATTTTGTCCTGGGTATGACGTTAAACTGCATCCTCAATATCAGGAGGAGAAATAGCACCTTACTCCAGGTCTGGGCCCGTTGGCACCGGAACACGTCCCGCTGGTAGTTCTGGACCTCACTTCTGACATTGATGCCCGTGCCAGACAGGTTGGCGGATTAGGCGGATGATAGCTACATGCCACAACGGCTACAATGGCAACATCTTTCAAGAAGGAAAACTTAAGTCAAACCCGGGTTGGCCGAACTCGTTAGTTGTCGTGCAGAGGCATCCGGTCATTCTCTGGGTAAGTTTCCGTTCGTCATCTCGTTGTTTGATTTTTTTTTGTATTGGTGGTAAAGTTCTGTCATCCCCGCATGGCGTCATCAACTGGCACTCCTTCACAAGGATGCCAGCGAAAAATTTCCAATAAACTTAGATCATGTGTTCAAAAAAACCCAGATGAGGCAAGAAAAACCCAGGTCCAGAAAAGATGTAGTGAAGCGGTTAAAAGTACCGGGTGCAACCTACTTCGTACCATGAACAGTTCATACCCTCAGTTTGTACCCTGAAAAGATTGAGAGAAAAAATTAAAAAAAGCCAAAGTCGCTGATCGCAGTTTCCGCAAACATTTTAAAATTTTCCCCTTAAAAAGATCGAGAGAAAAACGCAGTTTCCTCAAACAAACTGAAAAGATCGAGAGAAAAAAATACAACAAAGCCGAAGTCGCTGATCGGAGTTCCCGTTTTTCTGCAAACATTTTAAAATTTCCGGTAATCATCCTAAGAGTTTGCCGAAGTCGTTGATCGCAGTTTCAGCAAACATTTTTTAAGGGTTAGGGTTGGGAAAACATTGAGAATAAAAAATTAAAAATAGCTGAAGTTGCTGATAGGAGTTTCCGCAAACAAACAAACTGAAAAGATCGAGAAAAAAAATAGAACAAAGCCGAAGTCGCTGATTGCAGTTTCCGCAAACATTTTAAAATTTCTGGTATTGATCCTAAGAGTTTGCCGAAGTCACTGATCGCAGTTTCCGCAAACATTTTAAAAGGGGTTGGGGATAGGAAACAATCGAGAAAAAAAAATTAAAAAAAAACGAAGTCGCTGATCAGAGTTTCCGCTAACAAACAAACTGAAAAGATCGAGAAAAAAGAATAGAACCATTTTTCCGCAGTTTCCGCAAACGTTTTAAAATTTCCGGTAATGATCCTAAGAGTTTTTGTTTGTTTGCGGAAACTGCAATCAGCAACTTCGGCTTTTTTAAATTTTTTCTCTCGATCTTTTCAGGGTACGAACTGTTCAGGGCATAGGCGCCGACTTTTATTTTTGCACGGGGTGGCGGATAGCTCAATATGGCAACCTAAAAACTTTCAAACTGCATGTTTTTGTTTGATTTTTACTAAGCGTGTTTCGTAGATGCAATTGTGCTTCACACCTGATTTGTAGCTCGATAATTTACAAAGCAACTTTAAAACATAGCACAGGAGGTATGTCATGAATTTTATTGTTACGTTGCTGCTCTAACACTTAACATTTGGCAAAAGTATTTTTGCGAACAGCAGCTCTGTCAATCCAACTGTTTATCAACTGGTCAAGTTGTAACCGTGAAGCTTCAGCTTGACAAACATTTAAAAGTAGGACGTGGTTCAATCGCTGTTGCGTCATGGTAGATTGCAAGTAGGTTTTTATGCGCCTGAGTGCACTGAACGATTGCTCCGCCTCGCAGGTGGTGGAAGGCAACGAAACGATAAGTATATTTTCACAATGCAGACAACGTTTGGAAGCATTAATGGAATTGTTTCATTGCTTGCAAATAGATCAAGCAGTTGCGACATAGTTGCAAATCGGACAGAATGCTCCATCTTTGCATATCGTGTTCTAGCCACGGGAATTCGCTCTCCCACGATTTTTGATAGCTTCTCCCTTCAACAGCGATTATCCTGCTCGTGCTCGGTTCTTCCACCTCCCTGATCGTGCTAACGTCTTTTGGCAGTGGCACACTTTCGTTTCGTTCAGGCGTTTGGTCACTTTCATGCTGGCTGAAATCCTGACTAGACGCAACAAAAAATAACTCAATGGAGGGCTGCAAATTTCGAACGCTTTTTCGGTGGCATCTTTAAGCTGAATAAAACTGGAATGTCGGCGAAAACTTTTACTGGACGACTTTTCGTAATTTTTTCTATGTTGTTACAAGCAACTCCTATGTCAGACCAATAGATTCCCGCCTCACAGTTTGACACTCATTGACACGCAATATTAGGCTACTGCATGAAGTACTGTAGATAACAAAGCAGAAATTAAAGCATGAAGTAGATGACAGTACACTCTAATTGAAATCGGAAAATAATTCAAAATGCAAATTTTTTAAAAAAAGATGTTTGAGGGGGGCAATGGAATGATCGTATTTTATTGATTAATAAATCACATTGTAAACCTAACAAATGTAACAATGACTTATGACAAGTAACAAGTAACAAATAAAACGATCGCAACAACAACAAGGAAAAAACTCGTAGCCACGTGTTGCGTAATCTTCACGTAGCTTGCTTGATGTGACGCGAGTATCATGCTTGTGACAAAAACAATCATTTTCTTCGCAATACTGTATTGGTTCACCTCTTGCTTTACGTTGACTTGAAGCGAAAACCAATGATCAAAAAAATATTTAAACGCCCGTTCAAATTACATTTATTTGCAGTAAGTAATGTAACCTAAACGGGGTGGCTGCCACCCCGCCACAGCGGTTACGGGGTGGTGTGGCCACCCCGTAAGTTGGCGCCAGTGGTTCAGGGTATGAACTACCCAGCAAACATTGATTGCTGGGCCAGCATCGGCTATATGCTGGGTATGTTGGCACAAGGTCGGCAATTTCGTCCAACATTTTGCCAACATTGCCAACAATACGCCAACAATTTCAATACATCTTATTAAGCGTTCAAAAAGGTTTCAAAGATTTTATTTCAGGTTTATTTGTTTTAAACTTGAAAAATACTAACACAAACCTCTTTTCATGTGGTATTGCTTCTAAACACAGTTGTGTGATTGGTTAACATCGGTCAGAAGCATTGCCAACGTTGTGCCAGTTCATAACAATTTTGGTGTTTTCTTTCAAATTATGCAAATGTATGCCATCATTTTGCTACAATTTAAAATTTTAATAATAGGCTATCAATGCTGTTATTATTTTCTGATACCGTACAAGTATATTATGAATATTTAAGACCAGCGTTGGCCAGAAGAGTAGCCAATGCTTTGCCAACAAAGTACTTTCATTTCAGTTTGTTTATGCCAAACTGAGCAGAGGTCTAGAAAAAGGTAGGAGCAACAAAACGCGAACGCGATAACGTGCTTGATACCGAAACAGTTTAAAGTTTCCATTAGCCTACACGTTTCCACAAAATAAACAATTGCAACGTTGGCTATATGCTGGATGTGAGGGCACAAGGTCGGCAATTTCGTCCAACATTGCCAACAATACGCCAACAATTTCAATACTTCTTATTAAGCGTTCAAAAAGGTTTCAAAGATTTTATTTCAGGTTTAAGCTTATTTGTTTTAAACTTGAAAAATACTAACACAAACCTCTTTTCATGTGGTATTGCTTCAAAACACAGTTGTGTGATTGGTTAACATCGGTCAGAAGCATTGCCAACGTTGTGCCAATTCAAAACAATTTTGGTGTTTTCTTTCAAATCAAGCAAATGTATGCCATCATTTTGCTACAATTTAAAATTTTAATAATAGGCTATCAATGCTGTCATTATTTTCTGATACCGTACAAGTATATTATGAATATTTAAGACCAGCGTTGGCCAGAAGAGTAGCCAATGCTTTGCCAACAAAGTACTTTCATTTCAGTTTGTTTATGCCAAACTGAGCAGAGGTCTAGAAAAAGGTAGGAGCAACAAAACGCGAACGCGATAACGTGCTTGATACCGAAACAGTTTAAAGTTTCCATTAGCCTACACGTTTCCACAAAATAAACAATTGTAACGTTGGCTATATGCTGGATGTGAGGGCACAAGGTCGGCAATTTCGTCCAACATTGCCAACAATACGCCAACAATTTCAATACTTCTTATTAAGCGTTCAAAAAGATCTCAAAGATTTTATTTCAGGTTTAAGCTTATTTGTTTTAAACTTGAAAAATACTAACACAAACCTCTTTTCATGTGGTATTGCTTCAAAACACAGTTGTGTGATTGGCTAACATCGGTCAGAAGCATTGCCAACGTTGTGCCAATTCATAACAATTTCGGTGTTTTCTTTCAAATTATGCAAATGTAGGCTATCCCATCATTTTGCTACAATTTTAAATTTTAATAATAGGCTATCAATGCTGTTATTATTTTCTGATACCGTACAAGTATACTATGAATATTTAAAACCAGCGTTGGTCAGAAGAGTAGCCAATGCTTTTATTACTTATTTCCATTTTTAAAAATATCAATAGCCTACAAACCTTTTTTATGCGGTTTTGTTTAAAAATATGTTTCTGTGAGCAAACATCGGTTAGAAATGTTGCCAACGTTGTGCCAGTTGAACAGCTATTCTAAAGTTTTCTTTCAATTTATGCAAATGTACACCATCATTTGCTACAGACCAGGCCAGTGAGAAGATAATTTGGGCCTGGTACCAATGAGATCTTTGGGCCTCTAAACAGTTTTAAAAATAACGCACTACATCTAAATATACGCGGTAGTTTGTTTGTTTTTCAGGACACCTTGAAGAAGTTACGGGCTCCTAACATTATCCAGGGCCCGAGTTCAAAAGTACTCCCTGAACTCCCCTGACACCGCTACTGGTGGGCAATTCCCAGCTTCAGGAGCAGTCATGTTGCGTCGAAATCTCTCCTCAATTTCTTGAAGCGAGATTTCACAAAACGATTGCTACTTTTACTTTCAACGATCCGGCAAATCGTTTTTTCTCCTCCCGCGGTGCATAGAAAAACACTGCAGGCACAATAATTGTTGTGAAAACTCCATTATGACGTCACTACTTAAACTTTGACTGGGCAATATGACGTGTTGAAGTGAAATAGGCAACAAAGCTTTAGAATGCGGCGATGTGTTATATCAACGTGAGGAGATGCAATTTAGCAGAAGAACTTGGTTTGTTTTGATGAAGGAAGACAAAGGCCATGACTTAATCCTTTGCTAAAGGGATTATGACGTCACTCGATTAACTTCGACTGTTCAAGCATGGCGGTTGTGCGCAATACACAATTACGTGGAGAGCCGGAGAGCCGAAAGCACAATGCTTATGTGAACAGCGCTAAGAGAAATTTTCGCTTCTTGCATCGAAAATATAAAAAAACCGAATTCAATTGAGATATTAGTTTTAGAAATGATCAATTAGAAATGAGCCGAAAGAAGTTTTAGAAATGATCAAAATGAAACTATAGGAATGACTTACGACAATGTTTATGAAAACCTGGTAAGTGAATGTCTTTTATTCATTGAACCTGAAATAATTGTGTAAAGTCGTTTTTGTCACTAGGCTACGTTTACACAATTTAAAGAAAGTTATAAAACTCAATTTAGAGAAAGTTATAAAACTCAATGACCAATGGAAAACTTTCATATGAAATATTCTCGTGACAAATTTAGTGCCAGTGCTCCTAGATGAGTGCTAAGAAGATATCAGCAAAGTAGCAGAGCTTGTGATGTCCCACAACATGTGTAGGGTTTTGCTCAATCTTTGATTTTGCTGCTCCGGCAGTGTTTGCCTGACTGCTTGAATGTGTTACTATTTTTATGTCGTGTGGATAGGTCTGTGATGGTTGTAGAGTATTTGCAAATGTAGCTTTCATTGCCGTCAACTGAATAATAATAATAATAACATGTTTTATTTTGCGCCCATTGCGACAACATAGCCTACAGTAGCCTACACTGCGACCTACATACGCAACACACGACTGGAATCCCAAATAAAACTTTAAACGTTGGCTGTCATTTGTAACAGTCGAAAATGTCTGTAACAAGTGCTGAAGCTTTTTAATATGATGGATGAAACCCCTGTCATTACATTCGATTTACATTTTGCAGGTGGCAAATTTAAGTTAAGTTGTTGGCAAAAATGCAAGCGATTGTATCAGTGGACTTATTCCAACTATTAGCCTATTATCGAACACAACACAGTTCAAGTCATGTCGAGAACAAAGAAAGAAAAAAAAACATCGTGAAGTCTAAGCACTCGTTTGATTGTTTAAAAAAGAATCTGAAAAAGGTTATTCTTGGTGAGTACGGATAAATGTTTCTACTACGACTAAATGATTAATGATTATGTCATAACTATGCCATTTTGCTCTTTTGATTAATGTATGATGTAATTGTGAAGAGTATTGAGTAATGTATGAAAATGTTTTAGTGGTGTACTCGCATTGATGTGAACAACGAACATGGTGGTTAGTAGGCTATGTCGGCATTTATATACTGATTTAACACTTCTTTTTTTACTTTCATGATTAGACATGGTGATGGCGCACGACAAAGCTGCTGCCGTGCAGCAAATTGATGAAGAGTTTCAGAGTGATTTCGAAATTGGAAGGACAGGCAAGGTGGCCGAAAACGGCAAAAACTAACTTTTGGTGAGCTTGTTGTATGTTTGAAAGACAACTGCGAATGTGTTGCTTTAGTTGTTGAATAACTATCTGTACACGCAATTAGAATGTATTGGAACTTGATTATCGCTCTGCGTGGCGCAGAATCGAATGATAAGTTTTTTGTCACGCACGTTGGAGAGAGGGATATTACCATGGATATTACATATTGCAGATTGTCAATTAACTTCGTATTATCCTGGACAACAACTGATCAAAATCCTACTGTTGCCAAACAGCCCTCTTGAATTGAATATTTTTGTTTCATTTGCAGGAATTCAGAATGATAAAGATACGCAAGAAAAAGCTGCTGATGTGCAATGAATATCCATCTGTCAATACGATTTGATGTAGCTTGTTTCTAATAAATGTGAAAATATAAGAAGCTCGGCTGTTACTTTGCTTTGTCACAAAGGGAGCAGTGTTGCTTGTAAATCCGTGTTGCTGCTGTTCTTTCGCCCAAGGATTAGCTAGGTTCAACAATAAACTTTTGGTGATGAGCGAGGTTTAGGTACAGAGACGTTTGGCAAATGTAAATGCCAATGCTGTTCAGATGTTTTATGCACCAGCTTGCTTCGCATGGCCAACCTTGGTCAAAGCGCGGGCATCACAATAGTCAATAAGTCAGATGAAGTAGCGTCATGGTGCATAAAAGTCAACCAGAATTTAGGCGCCAGATGAAGCAAAATGGTGCACAAGCCATCTTGCCAACGCTGGCCAGATACAGATGCCAACGTTGGCAAGATGAAGCAAAATGGTGCATAAAACATTTTGCCAATGTTGGCTAGATACAGAAGCCAACTTTGGCTAGTTGCAGAAAGTCGACGTTGGCTAGATGCAGACGCCAACGCTGGCCAGATGCATCCAAATGGTGCATAAAACATTTTGCCAACGTTGGCAAGATGCAGAAGCCAATGTTGGCTAGATGCAGAAGTCGACGTTGGCTAGATGCAGACGCCAACGGTGGCAAGATGCAGATGCCAACGCTGGCCAGATGCATCCAAATGGTGCATAAAACATTTTGCCAACGTTGGCAAGATGTAGAAGCCAACGTTGGTAAGATGCAGTAGCCAGCGTTGGCAAGATACATAATCCAACGTTGGCAAGATGCAGAAGCCAACGCTGGCCAGATGCATCCAAATGGTGCATAAAACATCTTGCCAACGTTGGCGTCTGCATCTTGCCAATGTTGCGGCCAACTTCTTGCCAATGTTGCCCCAACAATCAATGTTTACTGGGTAGGGGATGCAACCTAGTTCGTACCCTGAACAGTTCAAACCCTCAGTTCGTACCGTGAAAAGATCGAGAGAAAAAATTTAAAAAAGCCAAAGTCGCTGATCGCAGTTTCCGCAAACAAACAAAAACTCTTAGGATCATTACCGAAAATTTTAAAATGTTTGCGGAAACTGCGGAAAAACGGTTCTATTTTTTCTCTCGATCTTTTCAGTTTGTTTGTTTGCTGAAAGTCCGATCAGCGGCTTCGGCTTTTTTTATTTTTTTCTCTCGATCATTTCCTATCCCTAACCCCTTTTAAAATGTTTGCGGAAACTGCGATCAGCGACTTCGGCAAACTCTTATAGGATCATTACCAGAAATTTTAAAATGTTTGCGAAAACTGTGGAAAAACGGAAACGGCGATCAGCGACTTCGGCTTTGTTGTATTTTTTTCTCTCAATCTTTTCAGTTTGTTTGTTTGCGGAAACTCCGATCAGCGACTTCGGCTATTTTTAATTTTTTCTTCTCGATCTATTCCTAACCCTAACCCTTTTAAAATGTTTGCTGAAACTGTGATCAGCGACTTCGGCAAACTCTTAGGATCATTACCGGAAATTTTAATATGTTTGCGGAAAAACGGAAACTCCGATCAGCGACTTCGGCTTTGTTGTATTTTTTTCTCTTGATCTTTTCAGTTTGTTTGTTTGCGAAAACTGCATTTTTCTCTCGATCTTTTTAGGGGGAAAATTTCAAAATGTTTGCGGAAACTGCGATCAGCAACTTTGGCTTTTTTTAATTTTTTCTCTCGTTCTTTTCAGGGTCCGAACTGAGGGTACGAACTGTTTCTGAGTCCGATTCGGTGAGTTCCTAACCTCTAACCCCTAACCCTAAAACGGCAATGATAATTAGCATAGGCGCCGACTTTTCAAAAAACTTTGGGGGGCGAGAATAGTGGTGACGTCATAACCATAACCCTGTTTTACTGAATTAAAATAGTCGTTGATTAAGCTTATTGTTTTGTTTACATTGACATCTAAGTCTAAAAAAAAGTGGAAACCGGCCATCAGTTTTATTAACCACGTTTCGTTCGTTTTGCTAATTACTTACCTTCAAAGCGTTAACAACGGCGAAGTGTTTTATCTTCTGTTTTTTTATCGAAAGTTTTTATAGTCTTTTATCGAATACCATATATACTCGAGTATAGGTCGAGATGTTCGCAAGTGATTTTCACCTCAAAAAGGCAGGTTCAACTTATGCAAGAGACAAGTTGTTGTCTCCAACTCAGCAGTTTTCAAAATGAGCGCATTTTTGCAGCGGCAAAATCATTTGCCGACTTAGATTATGGAGTGTGAAATGGCGTCGGCCGAAGTGAAGTGATTCAAACTTAATTTTCAAATTTAATGATTTCTTGTCAATTTTAAACTTTATGCACTTGTTGAGCAATATGCAAAACGGCAAAAAGAGCTGTTTTAAGAGATCAATTTTTTTATTTTTGCTTGTAGAATATAGTCGCTTTTATTACTAAACATTTCATGATTGTTGAAGTCGATATCAAACCTAAGCGTCCGCATAAAACAATATCAGGTTGGCTAGGTGATAATAGCGGTAAGAGACGTCGTTAATGCAGGCAATATCTGGCTCTGCGACCAAGACCATTAAATACCTTTTTTTATCAGTTTTCGATGTAATTCTCACTGAATAAAACAATGCGTTCTGTTAAATCATAATTGATCTCACAGCGGGAGTCGGGAAGACCTCGTTGAAAATAGCGCGTCTAATTTAGCTGGTTTACTTATTATTGCCGTGAATAGTGTTGCGTGACTATTCCAGCAGCGTAAGTTGCTCTACGCTCTACTTTGAAATTTCCTCACCGTATTTGACTTTGAAGTTGCTCCTCACACGCGGAAAGATAAGCTGTGTGTGACTGTGAGCGTGCTGCCGTGCTGTGCGCATCTCAGTAGTAATTCACGTTCCAGAGAAAGCCATGCGATCGGCTGCTGTTTTGCGGGCAAGAGCAACGTAGGCTGTTTTTCGCTTTCGGCATTCTTTATGTCCGTTTAAATGATCTGAATCTCTTTCGCGAAGTATTTTATCTTCGAAATACCACTTGTAATAGCCATTTTTGTTGCCCCTCAACCATAAATTTACGGGGGGCGCCGCCCCCCCGGAAGTCAGCGCATATGATAATTAGGCTACGGTACCCGATAATTAAAAAAAAAATTGAAAAAATCCCCCGTTAAGGATCGGACTCACCGAATCGGACTCACCGAAACGGGCCATTCCGGAACTGTTCAGGGTACGAACTAGGCTGCACCCTGAACTAGGTTGCATCCAAAGCACCTGTATGTGCTTTTAACACCATTTTATATCATTATACAGAAGCCTCAAAAAACTGCAAATAGTAACACGTATATATAGGCTAATTAGGCTATACAAATATAGTATATATACATGCTTACGTTGGTAGTTATTATAGCATATACCCATAGGCAGGGCCTCTGAGAGAAGTTTTCATCAAGGGTACGAAGAGTCATTCCGGGCCCCCCTCTCACTCCGGGCCCCCTTCGTCTTGGGCAAAGCGCATGATTTTTGCTTAGGCGTATTGCACACCATACAACATTTTACTGCAGAATTAAACATCTGTGTGATATAATACTATCAGGCTGCAATAAAACTATTACTTAATTTTAATAGGCTATGCACAATAATACTGAATATGAAAGATAAATATGTCACTTACCTCATATGAATAGGCCTACCCTGCCCTGCTGCCAGATAAGATAAGACTGAGCATCATAAAATACAAGTTAATAGGAACAGAGAATGGGATTGGCCTATTCTAAATTAAATTCTATTCCCATGCATCTGAATAATGACAGTTCAGTTTATTTTTGTTTTGTTGGCGAAAAAGAAAAGAACAAAAATATATTAAAACACAATAAACACAAATAATTCACACAACAAGGATGGCAGCGAAAGACCAAAAGGTCACCAAAGTCAGCTGCCACCCAAACATTTAAACAAAAGACTCAAAATTAAGAATATTAACACATATAGCACAATACCAGCACTTTACATAATACATTAACAGTGGAGTAACACAGGGCAACATCAAAAAAAAAACTGTGCAGAGAAATAAGCAGATGATATGTATCAGGAGTGATCATTGTACAAATTTTTTAATAAACATTTATATTTAAATTTAAAAGCATTATAAGACTTTTCCTGTATTTCTTTTGGTATTTGATTCTATAGTTTCACTCTATTAAAACATAGCATCTTCTTACCAGAGTTTGACGTTGCAGAACATAAATGACCGGGCGCCACAATGCTCTGCACCTAAATATCCTGACACCACGGTATGCGCACCTATTTGACCGGCGCCTAATTGTCTGCACCTAAAAGACGTGGACCCACATACAGCCAGTAGGCTACTATTGTACAAAGAGGATAATTTGTATATGTACAGTTTAACAACTACATAACAGTCATCATCATCATCATCATCATCCGTTCAGTCGTTTACGACTCTCGGTCACTCTATACGTCATCTTTCTCCACATCTCTCGATCCCACGCAGCCTCCTTCAATTCATGCACTCCCATGCCACTGTCATTTACAATCGTGTCAAGCCATCTTGTTTTCGGGCGCCCCCTTCCTCTTCCTCCGCTCACCAAACCAAGCATGATGTCTTTTTCCATTGATTTGCTTCTCATTATGTGGCCAAAATATGAAAGTTTCTGCCTGACGATTCTAGCTTCCAGGGATATGTCCGGTTTAATTTGTTCAAGAATTTTCTCGTTTGTTATTTTGGCTGTCCAAGGAACACGCAGTAACCTTCTCCAACACCACAATTCAAATGCGTCAATCTTTCTTCTGTCTGCTTTGTCCATTGTCCATGTTTCACATCCGTAAGTTGCAATTGGGAATATTATAGTTTTGATTAGCTTCTGTTTTGTTTCTAATTTTATATCCTTGCTCTTCCAAATGCCATTCATTCCAACAAATGCATTTCTTTCCAGCGCTATTCTTCTCCTTATCTCTGGTGAGTTATTAGAATCCCAGCTTATTTTTGAGCCTAAAAATATGAATTCATTCACTGTTTCAATTTCTTGATTTTCGATCTTGATGTTTATTTTATCTGCTTTACCAGTTGTTATAATTTTTGTTTTTTTGATGTTGAGTTTCAATCCAGCCCTTTCACTTTCCTCTTTCACTTTGATGATTAAGTCTTCAAGATCTTGTGCGTTCTCGGCCAAAAGGGTAGTGTCATCTGCATATCTCAAGTTGTTTATAATTCTGCCACCGATTTTCACTCCTATATTGGAATTACTCAACCCTGCTCTCCTCATGACCATTTCTGTGTACATATTAAATGGAGAAGGAGATAAAATGCACCCTTGGCGTGTTCCTTTTTCAATTTTAAACCATTACTGTAGCTATATTTTATAGCTATTACTGTAGAATTCTGATGTAATGGACCAACACTCTGGTCTTTTTTTTTCTCCAAGGCATTTGGATGTAATACTGTATATGTCAAATTTCTGATACAGAAAAGGACAAAAAATGCTGCCCATGAATAGTCCATTATATCCAAATTCTGCTGAACATAAAAAATTCACTATTTATAATTATTAAACAATCAGTCCGTCATTTAACTTGAGCATATACAAAATTTTGCTGAGATTGAGAATGACAATGACCGTCCAAAAGCAAAAAAGCTCAAGTACTTTCAAAAGTTCACGCTTCAACAGGCTCAAGAGCATCAAATTAGTAGCTGTAGTATGGTATGATTGCAAGTTAGCCCACAATCAAAACTAAGACAATATACTGTAATACTTGTACTAAGTTACAATAACTTCATGATCGGTATTTATAGTTACTAGTTAGCATAACAGCTTGTCTGGACTTTTCTTTCAAAAACTTTTATAACTTGGCCAAAATAAACTTTGTCAGGGTCTTCTTTGACTCTTAGGCAATGCTTGCATGTCAACTATATACCAAAAGCAGTATTTTGTACATCGCTGACTTCATTTATTCAGCAAAACAGATTTTTCTTGCCCTTTTTTCTGCAAAAACTTTAATAACTTTATCAAAAATAACTTGTCTGACTAACTTTGATTTTATGCTGAGCCTTGCCAGATTGACTAAACGCTCTTCACCTGTTGTTGATCTTAATAATTTTTGATCAGCTTTAGTTTACACAAACTTACCATCTTGCTTTGCGTTTTTAATTAGTGTTTTGTGTTGTGCATGTCATGTGATTTGTCACTCGCCAATTTGTGTATCCTGCATTGAATTCATGTGTCAGTTGTTGATGGTGCTGTTGAAAGGTGTGGCTTGTACAGCTCTAATGTAAAATTTTCAAACTTAGTTATTTATCTTAGATGTAGCCTATAATTGTTCCAAATGAGGACACTATGTGGTGTCGAAAACGTTGGATTTAGTAGTTTTTAATGTTTTTTTTGTGTTTAATAAAAAATGTTAAATCCGTTAACGTTACTGAGTGTTATATGTATCTCGTACAACAAGTCAAGCTCTCTACCAAGGCTCAAACACAACATCAGGTCAAAACATAATCAAATTAATCATCTGACCAATAACCTTTTTTTCATTAACTTTTGCATTCACCACATGCTTAGCAGAGGTGAATGAAGCCACTTTTTTTTTACTTCGGCTCCGCTCCAGCTCCGAAAGTATTGACTCTGGCTCCTGCTACAACTCTTAAATTCATTTTGAAGTAAAGTAAGCGTGAAACTACCTTTTTCAAATAGTTTTTAAAAAACACAAAAAGCCCAAAAACACCCGGGCTTTTAAAAAAAAAATCTGGCGGGTTAGGCAATCTTAACCTTGCTTTTGCTACGCTATGCCCCCCCGGACAGGAGAATAACCAACTTTTATGATTTAATTTAGGGTGCTTTTAACAGAACATTTTTAACGTAAAGCATTAAATCACCACTTTGGACTCCTAATTTGCGCACAATGCACTTAGTTACCTTTCCAGGCCCTCTTGCTACATTACGGGCCCCCCCAGGACAAAAGAATAACAACTTTTATGCTTGAATTTAGTCGTTTAGGATGGTTTTAACCAAACATTTTTTTCCTTAAACTATAAAATCACAATTCTGGGCCCCCCAACAATCACAGGCTTTGGTCCTCAAGGGTACGCCGTACCCTCCGTACCCCCCTCTCATAGGCCCTGGCTACCATACGTCCTCTTTCAAAAGGATTTGTCTTCTTTTTTCAAGAAAAATGAATTGTCCTCCGAGGACACTAAAAAATGCTCAAATGGCCTCTTTTTTGACAGTTTGGGTTTTCATGCTTATATTTTCAACGGGATTATATTGCTTGATGACGTTTCAGCGACGGCGTGTGGTCTATTTGTTTTCTAAACATTTTAAACGACATTTTAAAGGCCATGCTCACACTTTCACAAGAAAATATTCTTTTGTCTACATACGTTTTATATTGATACAACGTTTGTAGACGTTGCTGGTTACCAACTGAGTGTAGCAAAAAACCGAAACGAATGTCCGAAAGTGCAATGTGTAGACCTATAACACCAAAGCTATAGCAAAACGAAATCGTAGCATGGATATTGGATAGGCCTACAGCTTTGCAAGGAAACGAACAGCTTTTTAGTTCACGTCGTTTTTAGCATCTTAACGGTAATGGCCAGCCTACTGTTTTCGTCCCTATTTCTTGCAAATAATTTAACAATTTCGTTAAGGCTTACCATTCCTTGTGTTCCTTGAACACCTGCTCTCCTGGGCGACATCGAAACGGGCTTTTGCCTGAAGATGGGTTTCTTTTATGTCCGGTTTTCTTTCTCCATGCTCATCCACATCAATATTGGAACTGGCAAATTCAGTCCACAACATTTTTCATTAGGCTGCCATTCATTACTACATGTGTGCTTCTCTCTGTTTTTGTTGTATTTTTTGTTCTTTGTTTTTTGGGTTTTGTGGCCGCTCGTGCTAACTACTGATATATAGCCTACTTCATGATTTTCCATTCAGGCACGCGTTTTAAACCTTTCAAGGTTTTGCCACCTTTTTCCATTCATTAACGTGCTATGGTAGGTCTATAGACTATATCGATTTTTGTAGTTAGTAGCCTTTATTTTTCGTCCCGGACGCGTTAATGACGAAAAATAAAATGATTGATTGAAAAAAGTTAAGGCTTGACCTGGAGATCGTGGCTGATTTGTCACATTTTGCAGATTTTTGCGATCATTGCTGTCTGACTGAAATTATCTAAAAATTAGGTCTTTTTTCACTTTTTGCCTACTGTAGGCCTACTTTTAAAAATATACAATCATTTGTTGTCTTAAGGAAGCACTAAAAATGAGAAAAAACAAGTTAAACGTTCAGTCAATCTGTTTTCTTGTTTTTTTTGTTGTTTTTTTTTCGGTAACTTTTGCTGCACAGGCCTATACTGTAATGATCTAAAAACATGTAAAAGATTTTTCACGCGTAAAATTCGACTTGCTGGTGAAACGTGTCCTCTTTTTAGGCGATGGAAATATGGTAGGCCTATTTACTCGCGGCCACGCCCTGGCTAAAAACACACCTACAAATCTATAAAATAGTGGTAGTCTACCAAACTGGGAAGGAATTCCTCCCCAGAAAGGAACTTCATGATTTCAGAAGAGGACTTTTAACAGTATGAAAATTTTTCGTTTAAAATTGACATTAACATTATCAATTAGCCTAATTAGCCTACACCACTTTTTATTTGCAATTGGAAAAGTTTTTGAACTTGTTTTGTCATATCTTGATTTAGGCCTGTAGGTGGCGGTATAGTTTTGACGTAAACAAGACTGCAATCTATATTTCATAAGTGCCTTCCATAGGCGTCGATTTTTTTCTTAGAAGAGAGGAATTCTGGTTGGGTGAGACTTTGCAAACAGATTTCATTGAATGTGTATGTTCGCAAATTCGCAATGGTTAGTCTTTCTCACAAAGACTATGCAGTATGCAGCAATTAAGCTTTAATAGGTTTGATGTCAGCTTTCTTGCGCCTTGCGATCTTATGAGCGCTGCTAAACTAAACAAACTTCTTTTATGTTTTCCTTTGCGACCTAAAAAGAGCGTGACTGACTTGTGACCTGTTACCATTAAAGTGGTGCCTTCGGATTTGCCGCAAAATGTTCGGACAGGTGACTGCTGACTGTGCTGACGGAACCTTTCCGAGCCGGAAGCTGATCCGACAGCATGCTAACGTCAAATGGAGCAGGTAGATTTCCATGGCTCATGCTGTCTTCTACAACTACCGGTGCATTGCCTGAGACATTGACTTCACCACTGTCCATCCTTGAAGCACTGCTTTTTTTTATCAATGTCACCTCTACGTTCATTCGTGCTGGATGTGGCTTCTTCAGCGTTATCATCTCGACACCTTTTGGAAGCTGGTTTTAAGAATGCGCGAATAGATGTTTGACTTTGCTTCACGTTTAACTTATCAATAATGAAATGATAACATCACACGTGCCCCAATTTATACCCAGCAACAAGTTTGTGAGGAAAGATTTGTAAAAAGCGATTGTTTCAATACGTCTTTAGTTTGTATCGGTTATTTTATTGTCATGTTCATTATGATGTCATATTCATATTCCCTTACGCTGACCGGGAACTGAAGTTTGATTGTGACGTAACCAAAGTGAGACCATTCGGGGAAAAGATCACACGTGGCTTTCTCTCACCAGGAATTGCCAGCATGTGGCAGTTGTCATAGCAACAACAATGCAGTAAGTATCGCCCTTTTTTCAACGCAGCGTTGTTGCGGAATTGCTTTGTTCTGTCGGATACCTTGCGAGAGACATAGCGTAAAACAAGAAGTTACGCTGCAGTTGGTTGGATAATTCAGCGTTTAACAGAAACGGAAATAATTGTAACAAATACTTCATAAGTGTCATGAAAACAGGGTGGGTGAAACATATTTTGCCCACCCTCGTTTCACGGCAGGGTGGGCACCGCCCACCCGGCCCACCCTATTTCGACGCCTATGCATATACCGTAACTATATACAAAAACACATGGGGTTCCTGTATCAACAGGGCTATTGCTCGTCCACCAAGGTGCACAGCTGACATGTTCCTATGATTTTCAGCATTGCTTGGATCTATTTCTCCTAATTCTCTGTCCATGATGTAATCTTCTCTGATGAAGAGACTCAAAATATTTGTATATTCTGTAGAAACCGTAAAATACAACTTGTGCACTGTGCAGATGAAAATTGTCACAATGGAATTCCAGGTTGACACTATTTACCTTTTTAAGAAATATATAGTTGCAAAAAAATGAGCATATGCTTTGTTTCATGATTAACAAGTGCATCATCAATCCGTTTTGCACCATCAACCTTGCCAGTCTTACATTGAGACTGAAAATACAAAACCAGCACTTCCCACCGCTCTAATATGCTGCTGATGACTTGTTCTCGAGAAAGCCATCATGTTCGTGCTAGTTTTGAAATTTTATGTTGAGTTGTATCAGCAACTTTTTGAATCAAAGAAAAGTTTCAAACCAAAAAACCTAGATTTACCCAAATTTGAAAAAAAACAACTTAAAACCCAGATGTGGTAAAAAAAAACAGATCTAGGTGGAAAAACCTAGCGCTGGCATCCTTGCTCCTTCAGTTGCTTTAGGGATATGGGAGCCAACTGGTTCTTTCAACTAATTCATCTATTTTAAACTGTTAGGTTTGGTGGCCATGCTTAATTTACTTTCATCTACGTAACCTTTAAATCTGTATCGCATGCACGTTTTAAACTTCTGTCGTTTTGCCACCTTTTTCTTTTGTTCCCGTGCATTATTTGTAACTTTATCATCGCTATTGTTTTCCGACAAAGAAAAAATAAATTGAATTGTGTCACACTGCACCTTCACCGCAATAAATCTGAAGGACTAAAAGGGTTGCCATACCTCAGAATTTTTTTTGACATGTTAGGGAATGTAGTGTTCAAATCTGCGTCAGGGAGAAGTGTAAACACTTCAAGTGTTAAAACGTGTTTGAATTTACGAGATTTTGACACTCAAACTACCAAGCACGTCAATTGAATGCATTTCAAGTATATTCATTCTTCTGTATCTCCTTCGAGCATTGTAGCGGACGTCGAAAAGTCTGAAGCATCTGCCCATACTTAGCTGTAACTGTTACAGGCCGAGTACATATCTATGTACACATATACACATATGTAGGCCTAACTGTTGTCCCGAGTACAAGCACAGCAGTGGGGATTGTAATGTTACACTTCTGAGATGAACATTACAGGGATGATCTGAGAATGGTATCAAGAAAATGAAGTATCTTCTGACAGGTGTCAAACTCACAACAATGCTTGATATGAACGACTCGGTTACATGTCTTGTAATGCAAAGAAATTTACTGAAGATGATCTAGCTTCTAGCTGATCGAAATTGATATTTAGCTATATATATGATTGAACTGACTAGTGTGAGAATTTCTTTGCATTCTGAGAATGGTATCTTGGTTTCTAAAAGTATGAGTTTGTTGGAAAGAAAAAAAAAACAAACCTCCAGATTGAAAAACGTTGCAGCCAAATAATTCCTAACTTGATTACAAGCAGAATGAGATGAACTGAATCAAAGTCATGATTCAGAACATAAATTCTTACTACAACCACAACTGAACTGATACCGTAACTTTCAAGAAAAAAATCCGTAGCCTATTAAACTGACCGAAAACAACGCACCACCCAATGACTGAGAAAAACCATACTATCTTTAGATTAACTCTTGACGGGCTGGTTTAAGAGAAACTCAGTGTGATTAGAATGCTCCAAGCAATGCAGTATTGTGGCATGCGGCAGATGCGCACCACAAAAAAGACGAAAAACTACATATGTGTGCATCAAGCTGCCGATTGCAAGAGAACGCACAATTGCTGTCAGCTTTTCAGACCCCTAATAAACGCCACAAATTCTTAAGGATGTGGTAACATATATTGGTTGAGTAAGGGTAAGAATAGTTTTATTGAGATATTATATGTTAATTGGCCGTCTAATGAAATTCTGTCTGCCTGATGGACATTCAAACTAATTTAACTCCATCAAAGGGATACTATAGTTTAAAGGAAGGCACTTGTTGCCAATGGAAATTGACCTAGACTCAAGATTAAACAATAGGCTACTTTTGTCTATTCAAAGTTTATAAATATATTATGTACGGTACAGGTATTTCTTCTGAAGAATTTTTGATTAGATTATTTATTAGACTATGTAAATCTAGATAAGGCTACATCAGACATGTGCAAATTATGATGCACTGTTCAAATCTGTATTACTTCATCATCATCATCATAATCCATCGTCGGTTTGTTCCCCACTAGTGGGGGTGGCCGATTGTTTTCGCGCAGCAATTGTTTTTATCTCTTTTCTCCATTTCACCCTGTCCCTTGCATCTTCCTCCTTCAGTCCGACTTTTTTAAATTCATCCTTCACTTGTTGTTTCCACGTTCTTCTTGGACGACCACGTTTCCTCTTCCCATCCACCTTTAGATCTAGTGCCTTTCTAAGAAAACTTCCTTCCTCCCTCCTTATCACATGTCCATACCATCTTACTCCATTTGCCCTTGCCATTTGGTCTATGGTCTCTCTCATCTCTAGCATATCCAACAATTCTTCAGTCCTTTTTTCCCTTCTCGTTTTCACCCCACACATTGCTCTCACCATTGACCTTTCCGTTCTTCTCAGGATTGCCAGTTCACTCTCTCTCAATATCCATGTCTCGCTACCATATAGCATTGCAGGCCGCACACAGCTCCGATATACTTTTCCTTTCATCCTTAGTGAAAATTTTCTGCCATACAACATTTCCCCACATTCCCTGAACTTTGCCCAGCCCAATCTTGCCCTTGTTGTCACCGCTGCTTCACATTAAGGATTGTAGATCATAGGGATGCGAAACTTCATCCGCTTTTGGCTTATCCGCAACACTAGAAGGGTTACGTTTTTTTCTAATTTACAAAATGTTTTACTTTTTATGGGTTATATAAGAAGAGTTAAGTTGGTTTTGAAGTAATAAGAGGTTTTTAGTTGAAAGCAAGCCTGCAGTAAAGCGTAAAAAAAATGTCAAATTGGTAATTGACCCTTCTAATGTTGAAGAAACAACGGAGTTGCGCGTCTCGTAATGTACCGTCCCTACTTCACATCCACCACTTCCATTTATCCGATCACCCAGATAACAGAAGTCTGTCACTGTTTCGATGCCATGGCAGAACTCATCATCATGGCCTTCCACTTCATTCCTTCCTTTACTGCATTTCCCACAAACAAAACACTTCGCCAATCTTGTTGCGGCTTTCTTGACATTAGCACATCTTGCATGTACCCACTTTCCACATTCCTTGCATTGCATTGAATTTCTCATCACTCTCTTGCCACATATTCCACAGGGATCTACTTTGCTCCACTCACCATCACTTTTGTTTTTTCAAGATTCACCTTCATACCCTTGGTTTCAAATGCTTTTTTCCATTTCTCAAACTTTCTCTCCATTCCCTCCATACTATTACTTGTCAAGACCAGGTCGTCTGCATACAAAATTTCACTCAATAAGCCCTCCCTCACTCTTTCAGTTACAACGTCAACCACAATAGCAAATATCAGAGGTGACAAAACTGATCCTTGGTGTACACCAACCTTCACAAAAAACTCGTTTGAATAATTTGATCCAACTCTCACTTTTGTTCTTGCATCCTCATACATAGACATCACAGCTCTCACTAATACCTCTGGTATACCTCTTTTCCTCATTGCCCACTCCATCACTTTCCTTGGTACTCTGTCAAATGCCTTTTCTAAGTCGACGAAACACATATATAGTTTTCTCTGCTTCTCTCGGTATTCCTCCTGCATTCTTCTCAATATAAACAGAGCATCCACTGTACCTTTTCCTGACATAAATCCAAACTGCATATCATTTAATTTCACCAATGTTCTCAACCTCTTTTCTAGTATTCGCTCCACAATTTTCATTCCATGCTCTAGTAGTTTTACACCTCTATATGCACTGCAACTTCTCACATCCCCGTTTCTCTTGAACAGTGGAACAACAGTACTATGCTTCCATTCCTCCGGCATTCCCTCTCCATCTAATACCCTTTGGCTAAGTTGTAGCATTACTTCAATTCCCAACCCTCCACTTGATTTTATCATCTCTACGCTCACTTCTGATGGACCGGCTGCTTTATGCAGTTTCATTTGCCCCATTGCCTCCACCACTTCATCACGAGTCACCTTTCCCACTGGACCCTCCACCAGATCAACCTCTGTCATATGATCCCATACATTCTCCTTATTCATAACATTTTTCATATGTTCCTTTCACACTTCTCCTCTGCTTTCCGGGCTGAAATGCAACTTCCCTTCTCCACTCCTTATACATCTTCCCCCTACAATATCTTTCCCATCCTTTTTCATTTGCTTACAGTTAACTTACAGTAACTTACAGTAACTTACAGTTACTAATCACTTGTGATCTGCTTGACATACGGTATGTTAACAACTATAGGCTATACATATACTTGTCAAAATCAACAATTTTACTGATCATTAAGAATATGTGAATTACAGTTAAAAAATTGCCCATTCTTGTGGCTAGTTTTCTAGGTTAGGCCCAATAAGTTGATTCTAACTTGCCATTGAATATTTATTGTTTGTCAGTGTACACTAGAGACTGAAGATGTAGGCTACTTGCAAAAAAGTTGTTTGTTTATTACTGCTAAAAATATAAAGTTACGTTATGTATGTAATCTCCTTTCTTGTTCCACTTAAGATATTTTGCACCAAAATGAAGAAGTGCATTTGACATGACACATTTGTAGGTACCCGGACATTTTGCCGAAAGACATTTTGCCGAAAGACATTTTGCCGAAACCCATTTTGCCGAAACCCATTTTGCCGAAAGACATTTTGCCGAATGGACATTTTGCCGAAACTCATTTTGCCGAAAGGACTAATTGCCGAAAGGAGTAAATGCCGAATGGACAAATTGCCGAAATTATACAAATGCATTATAATGTATTATCATAACCTAATAACACATAAATGTCATTCACAAACAGATTTCACTCACAAATTATGTGCGACAGCGCGTAAGTATCCGTTAGAAGTGTTATATAAGCAAACGTCTAATACTGATCTCCAAAACCTGTGGAGACTGCATATATACTTATAGATGGGACTTGGTGTCACTTAAACTAATACTGATTTCCAAAACTGTGGGGACTGTATATAAAGCAATTTTTAGGCAAACAACAGTAGCAAAGTAATTCCTACTTCAAAGCCACTGCTTGCATGGTGTTCCAGACGGTTGTTCGCCTGGTCAAACGTCATAAAAAAACCGTTCAAGTCTACTGAATATTACGTCATGGAAATTCCTAAAACATGAGCCAAAATTGCACCATCGTTCGTAAGACTGTGTCAAACCGGTTTAAACCTGTTTCAGTTTGAGACCTGTTTGGACATGAAATATTGCGTCACGAACTGCTCTCGTGCCTTTAAGTTATCACAAATTTTTCTGATTCATTCTCGAAGTTGTTTGTTGGAAGTCGGTCGCACATTTAACTGGTTTATTTGGTGCTTGCTAGCTGGACAAACTCTCCGTCTTTTATCCAAGTAATCTGTATCGTAGTGACAGTTTTAGAGGTGTAAGGCGTTGCATTTCGATTTCGATAGCCGCGGGCTAATTTTACAGGAATACACTTTTGAAAAGACGTTTCGAAAGAGTGTTTATTTTTCGGTCACCTACATGCAGACGAACGGATTCGGGAATCTTATGTTACAATTTTCCCACGAAGAGATTATGGTTTACCGCTGTGACCATAAAAAATAAAAGACGAGTTCTTGTCAGTTGGTAGGTCAAGAAGAAATTAAAACACAAAAAATAAAAGACGAGTTCTTGTCAGTTGGTAGGTCAAGAAGAAATTAAAGCAAGAAAAATAAAAAACGATTTGTTAGCTGGTAGGCCAAGAAGCACTTGAAGGCATAAAAATAAACGACGTGTTTGTTGTCAGCTAGTGCAGAAGAACTACTTAGAAGCAAAGAAATAATAAAAGAAGATCTTGTTAGTTGGTAGTCTACAGAAGCAAAGAAAAGTAAAGACATTTTTTCTCAGTTTGGTACAGAAGAAAAATAACTTTGACATTCATTGGCAAGAAAGAAGATTAAAGACAATCCATCTGTGCTTGTAGATTCAAGTGGAAGAATCCAAGCAAGTTTTGTGGACTTTAGGACTTCATACCCGTACAGCTACGGTATCGTGCATTTAAATTCTTTTTTGTATTTTTACGGTCTTGGCAGTTAAGTTTTTTATAACTACTGTAGCCTAATAATTTCGTGTGTTTGTGTAACTTCATTTTTTTTAATTGTTAAGCCCCAACATTTAATATGTCTACACTCGGTGGCGACAAGGACTCGACCTCCGTAGACTCGACTGAGTTTAAGCCTGATGATGTTCTTTGCGGTCGGGCAGGCCATTCTGGGGAGGGACCCAATAACGATGAGGCTAAGTCAGTTCGAGAGGCCCGGCATCTTAGACGGGATATTTTGACTCAAATTGGGGAACTTTCTGTAGCCCTAGGTTCTTTGAGTGATAAGCAGGAACTGTTAATTTTTCGATCTAACTTATCTACTTTAGAAGAGGAATTACGGCATTTCCATGCTCCTTTGACTACAATCTTTAACTCTGCAATCTTGGCAGAACTTCGTGATAGGGTAGATCCCGAATTTAACTCGTTAAAAATAACTTTGAACAAAAAGAAAGTGAGTTCTCAGATATGTTGGATGCTGACATACATCCTGAGGATAGCGCCTCAAATGTAAGCACTAGGATGTCTAAGAGTTCGTCTCGGATAGTTGCACAAATTAACCTACAGCTAAGACGAGAGGAGCTCCAGATCCAAGCTGAGGCCGAAGCAAGAGCTGCTGAGGCCATCGCGAGAGCTGAGGCCATACGAGCTGAGGCTGCCGTGAGAGCTGCTGAGGCTGCCGCGAGAGCTGAGGCCGAAGCGAGAGCTGCTGAGGCCATTCGAGCTGAGGCTGCCGCGAGAGCTGAGGCCGAAGCGAGAGCAGCTGAGGCCGCCGCGAGAGCCGAAGCTAGAGCTGCTGAGTTCGCACTCAAAGACGCTCAGTTGAGGGCTGAACAACGTAAAGAGGTAGTTTTAGCTGAATATCGATCAGAGGCGGGCTCCCGGCGTAGCTCTAAGAAGAGCTCTTCTAGGCATTCCAGAAATGAACATCAATCGCAGTTTAATTTACATAACCTTTTCCAAACGCCCGTTCAACCTGTGAGTGGACCAGGGCAATCCACACGTTTTCCAGCTGTTTCAGGAGGTCTCGGGGCCGCGGCTAAGGGTCTTCCGAATGCTGTAGAGCCAAGGTCTGCGAATTACAACCGAACTCCTCCCCCAGAGCGTACAGGTCACGGGGCCGCCATTAGCAGTAATGCTTTGCCCCCTTCAAAGTTTTCTGCGCCGCTAGTTGTGGATCGCCCAGCTACACGTAATTTGGGTGGTTGTGAGAGGCGTATCGCGTCTCCTGATTTTAACGTGTGTGAGGATCGTGATCGGGCTGTGCATGTGACTGAGCCCACTCAGCCCCTTAAGGGATATAGCTTGTCTTCTCCCGCTAAATCGAGTTCTCAACAGAAGGATTGCTTTTTTGAATACCAAAATAGTAGGACATTTTTCGATAAGGCGGCCTTGATTGGTTACGATGGTAATAATATGCCATTTATCTTCTTTAAAAATCGTGTTACGGCCTTAATGGCAGCTTCGCCCTTTAAGGGGACTCGTTTGACTTTGTTACAAGCACCTTGTGTTAGGACAGCTGCGCAAACGATTGCTAATTTGGTTTCTGACACCCCTGGCTTGTCAGAGGAAGACAGGATAGAAATGTCGTTAGCTCGCTTGTCCCAGCGTTTTGGGGTTCGTGGAGGTCTTTTTGCAGAACCAGAAATTAGAAAGTATCGCTATGGTAGCAAATTGACTTCGACCTCTTCCAGTGATCTGAAAAAGTTTAAAGATGAATTGTCGCAGTGTTTGCTTTATGCGCAAGCTTATGGTCAGCGTGATAAATTAGAAGGACGTTTTGTTTTGGATTTGGCTAAGCGACTCCGGTTTGACGCTAAGCAGCGTTATCTTGACTTTTTAGGTGATCAGTATGGTGGCACTGATGAGCCTACCTTTCTGAGTTTGTTTGAATTTGTAGTACGGGAGGAAACGCGTAAGTCGACTGATTTTAGCATTATGCTAATGGGCGATTCTGGTGAGTCGCAGCAATTTAAAAAGTTTGGCAAAGGAAAATTGCCTTCATGTCCGGTTAGGCAGACGTCTGTAAAACCCCATGATAATGTCATGTCAGGAAGTTCGCAGTACTCGACTGTTGTTGGCGCACCGCGCGGTGGTGAAGCCAGACGTAAAAACCTACCGGCATGCACTTGTTGTTCGTCACGTGGTCAAGTTGAATATCATTTTTTGTCTAATTGTAAAGAATTTTTGCGCTTGACACCTAAAGATCGGAGAGATGTCATTGTGAAAGCTGGCAAATGCTTGAATTGTTTGCGCCAGCATATGGTTAGGGATTGCGTTAATGCAAATAACTGTCGTAAGTGTGGGCCTAACAACGATAGGAAACACTATTTTCTTCTGCATGATTTTTATGTGACGTCACGTGATTCTCTGGATTCGGTTGGCAAAGATGATACTGGTGCCAGAGTTCCTGTGCGTAATGTTAAGATTGGAAATGTTAAAGCAGCCTTTAACCGCGTTACTGCTGCTCGTGTTTTGAATCCAATGACTGGCAAATCGAAGTTGGTGTATTGTCAGCATGATCCTGGTTCGCAGTTGACGTTTGTTTCGAGTGATTTGGTGTGTGAACTTGATCTTAAACCGTACGATAAAGCGTCGTTTAAAATGGATACCCTGGCTGGTCAGAAAGCTACTTGTGCTGACCTTATCAAACTCAACATCCAGTCGTTAGAGACAGATGAACTGTTTTGTGATATAACTTCGGTGGTTAACCCAGCTTGGGCTGACGATGTTAAAACTTTACCGCATAAACAAGATTTAAATGGTTTCCGTCATTTTCATGACGTGAATATGTTTCATTTGAATGATTGTAGTACTGTAGATGTACTGATTGGCAACGACAACGCTTATTTGATGTGTGCAAAAAAAGAGCGTGTTGGTGAAAATCGTAGTGAACCACATGCTTTGCTCACTCCTCTCGGCTGGTTGGCTTGTGGTGGTAAGTCACCCTTAGATGAAAGCGTTGCTAAAGTGTGCAGAGTGCAGACGTCTTCAGAGTCGGATGTCATCTCTGGCTTTCAGCGTAAAATTGAGTCTCGTGATATGGAAATAGCAGACCTGAATAAAGTCATTCAGGATTTGACCTTGCAAAATGAAACCTGTGAATTGTCTCGCAATGATAATTTGGCTAGAGAACTTGTCGAACCGAATATTGAGTTGAAAGATGGTCGATTTGAGATACCTGTTCCGTTGAAGGAAGATATTGATCTACCTAACAATTTTGTGTTGGCGTCAGATAGAGCTGCTGCTTTAAGAAAGAAAGCTTTAAAACAACCTGAACTTCGTGATTTCCTTACTGACACCATGAAAGATCTTAAATCAAATGGCTATATTGAGCGTACTGGTGAAGCAGGAAATGTCAAGGGATTTGAATGGTATTTACCATACTTTGTTACGTCACAATTAAAAAAGCGCATTGTTTACGATGGAAAGTCTGAATTTCGAGGAACTTGTGTTAATGATGTAATGTTTTCGGGTCCTGACTTGTTAAACCCTCTGGTAGATGTCTTGGCTAGATTTCGGCTTGGTAGATTTGGTCTCATGGCTGATGTGACTAAATGCTTCTTTCAAATAAAGTTACCCGAGTTGATAGAATCAGCTGAATTTCACAACGCCCTGAGACAGAGAGAGATAAACTGGAAATTTATACCTCCGTATGCTCCGGCGCAAGGTGGCGCCTGGGAGGCAATGGTTAAACAATTTAAAATCGCATTTTTTCACATTTTGGACTCTTCAATTCGTAAGCCCAATTTTATTGAACTGCTTACGTACACAGGCAGTGCCGTTCGGATCGTGAACGAACGCCCTTTGGTACCTTTGAGTGACGACCCTAGGGATTTTACTGTCATCACCCCTGCCTCACTTTTGACCCCATACTTAGACCCATACTGTGCTGTTGGGCAACCACATGATCGTGACCAATTAAAGTGCCTCTTACAGGTAAATAAATTCGCTAAATTTACCTAAGATACCAAAGAGATGACACTAACAAACTTTCCTGACCAGTAAATCGTAAAAAATATCAACATGCTACTAAGTTACACGCTTGCAAACTTTCGTTCACTTTCGGCAAATCTGGCAATCAGTCAATTACAAAAATAAAAACGGCAACACCGCTGTGACGTCACAGCAAGCGGGAAGGATACATTCTTTCTCTGTGGTGACTTCGTAAAGTATAGTACGGCTACTGCAAAACGTGAATGTGTGGGGCTCTGTAGGTCTATAAAGCATGTGCAAATTAAGAATTACCGAAATAAAAAAGTGAACTTATTATTACTATTAGGTTTCGATCAAATAGGTTCAGTTTATTTTTATCAAACAGCATCTCAATTCAATTGAAATTGCAGTTTCATAGGGCTACAATTTTGATACTTTTTTATTTGTCCTAATCTGGCTAGGCTATAGCCATTTGCAGTGTAACAATAGTTATCTCCCAAACAGTAGCCTACCTTTAATTTATGGTTGAGGCAATGCCTACAAATTGCTGTTTATGTGACAGTGACAAAGACTGTGTGCTTTCTTTTCACGCATTCCCACAAAACAAGGTGCTAAGAAAATGGTCAAAGTTTTCTTCAAGTGTTCGAAAGTGGGATGGGCCATACAAAACTAGTCGTATTATGTTCTCTTCACTTCAATGAAGATGATTTTGTTAATACCACTGAAGTAAAAATGGGCTTGAGCGAACTTTACATTTTGAAAAAATCTGCCATACCATCTATAAAAGTAGCCTAAAGATGCAACCAGTTGCTGATGATGATTCCAGCACTTCTAAACAACAACGTTTACAAAAACGTACCCTTGCACAGGTAAAGTGGGCTTTTACATGTATAGACTCTGCTATGTACGTAACTGTATAACTAAGATTTTGTTAACACTGGCACTGACAACTTGCATTGCGCAAAGCTCACTGCTTGCAGTTTGATGCTCTCGGAAGCAACAATCGGATTGTGCTGCCGTCATGCATTGTTTGGTGAATCCGAAACAATTTTCTAGATCCAGATGGCCGTTACACCGGATTTCAATGGCCAACTGAAGGCACATTATGAGAGAGAGAGAGAGAACTTTTATTTATTTTTGAATAGTGATGATGATTTAAATATGAATGATGATTCGTAAATTTCTTCATTTTTTACTTCAAGTATATTTTAGGTTTTGTAGGAATGTATCCAGTACAGTTTTATTAAACTGCAAAAACAATAAATCTTTGAAAAAAGCAACCGCTTGTATCAAATTCGACCAAACTGTGATCCACCAATTACATCTAGGAAGCGTTTGTTTCATCTGTCGTTAACGACGCCCACTTAGGATGACGTAATACCACCAAAGTCGTCCCAGAGCAGTGAAATATGAGTTTCGCCTGTGGTGGCGCTGCGGAACAGTCGTTTGGTATAAATTACGCCCTAACCAGTCGAGCTACGAGGTTAAGATTAAAAAGTTCACTAAGTATAATTCTGCGCTAGGAAATGCTTTAAAAAGTTACTATACTTGGATCCAACCTGTCAGGGGCACTTTAAGAAGGGATTATCGGTTCAATTTGTCACTTTCTCATCAGTTTTGGAGTAAATCGATCGATTTTTACTTGCCAGGTCTTCAGGGCCGGAAAAAAATGGCTAAAAATGGCCGAGAATTTGGAGTCTGGTCAACTTGTAGTGGTAGGTTCTCTCCAGGACATTGGTAAACGTGGGAAGTATCAACTTGGGAGGGTGCATGAGGTAGTTCCACAAATTAGAAAAGGGAAGCCTGTGGTTCGTAGAGCTAAAGTTGCCGTCTGCAACTATGATGAGAGTACGGGGAAAGTGAAAGTAGACTGTGTGTTGAGGGATATTTCGTGCCTCGCCCCCGTAAAGAACACCTAAGTGTTAGGGTTTGAGCCTGGTTTTGTCTGCGGTGGCCGACACTTGTCTGAGCCCAGAACAGTCGGTTATTATCGCAACCATGGTATATAGCGTCATTTTTTGCGTGTACCTAATACCTATGGTACCAATTTCATGTATCGTCGTGTTTATTCTTATTGCTGTTCATTCTTTGCATGCCCTTTATATTTGCGTATTAATTTAAACATGAGTGATTCAAACAATTTGTGTATCATGTGTTTTTATTCATTGGCTCACAATTGTCGTCAATTCTTTTTTAGTTATGCCATGTCAGACTGTCATAACTAGGGGCCGCTATGTTCCAGACGGTTGTTCGCCTGGTCAAACGTCATAAAAAAACCGTTCAAGTCTACTGAATATTACGTCATGGAAATTCCTAAAACATGAGCCAAAATTGCACCATCGTTCGTAAGACTGTGTCAAACCGGTTTAAACCTGTTTCAGTTTGAGACCTGTTTGGACATGAAATATTGCGTCACGAACTGCTCTCGTGCCTTTAAGTTATCACAAATTTTTCTGATTCATTCTCGAAGTTGTTTGTTGGAAGTCGGTCGCACATTTAACTGGTTTATTTGGTGCTTGCTAGCTGGACAAACTCTCCGCCTTTTATCCAAGTAATCTGTATCGTAGTGACAGTTTTAGAGGTGTAAGGCGTTGCATTTCGATTTCGATAGCCGCGGGCTAATTTTACAGGAATACACTTTTGAAAAGACGTTTCGAAAGAGTGTTTATTTTTCGGTCACCTACATGCAGACGAACGGATTCGGGAATCTTATGTTACAATTTTCCCACGAAGAGATTATGGTTTACCGCTGTGACCACATGGTAACGAGACTTGGTGTCACTTCAAAATAATTACCAGTTTAAAGGCACTGCTTGCATAGCAATGAGACTTGCGACTTGGTGTCACTTCAAAATAATTACCAGCTCAAAGGCACTGCTTGCATAGTAACGAGACTTTGTGTCACTTCAAAGTAATTTTTATCCAAATTGTTTCGGCAATTTGTCCATTCGACAATTAGTCCTTTCGGCAATTAGTCCGTTCGGCAATTAGTCCTTTCGGCAATTTGTTCATTCGGCAAAATGTCTTTCGGCATAATGTCCTTTCGGCAAAATGTCTTTCGGCAAAATGGGTTTCGGCAAAATGTCTTTCGGCAAAATGTCCGCGCACGCATTTGTATATACTGGTACCGTGCTATGAGTTCTTATTCATTAGCCATAGTTGATTTTGAGCCATTTCCACTAAAAATATGCTGGTGCTAATTCTCGCAAGCACATAAGCAAGATAACTATACACTGGTAGGCTAAGATATTGGTAACTTACTTTTGAATGCAAACAGCTAGCTTCATAGAAAAGGAAATATATACAGCAGTTCTACATTTCGGATATGTCACATTTAGCATGTTACTCGTGGACCACTCATGATATAGAAAACAATTTATAGGCATAATACACAGGGATATCTAGAGAAGGGGATACGAAGGCTTTTATTACGTCTGACAATAGAAGGGCTTCTATTTATCTTAAATAATCTCTGTTTATGCTGAAATCACAATTGGCACATATAGTAATTTAATAAACTTTGTTATATGATAACCTGCATTGCACTATTACAACCAGGTATGGATATTCAATTATTCAATGAATGCTCATAATCACTTGTTAATTCAACTACCCGTATACTTGCTTTACACCTAGCCAACTGCAAAGGTTTTGCCAAAAAAACAGCTAAACTAGTAACCTTTCAACTGTCTTTTCATACAATTGTTCTTTAAATATGTTCTACATAACACTTGCTAACTGTCTTGTCTTGTGTAGCTAAATGTACCAGCTGCACTACAAAACTTTCTGCAATTTTAAAAAGAACCGCATGTTTAACGCAGTACCAACTACCGCCCTTCTACATATCTATGCTTCTACTGTCATGAGAATCAGCAATCGCTCTGAGCCTTCGTACCCCTTCTTTAGATATCCCTGATAATACTAATAGAGAATGTTCATAAATACAGCAGCATATACCGTACTTATTACGGATGCAACCTAATTCGTACCATAAACAGTTCGTACCGTCAGTTCGTACCTTGAAAAGATCGAGAGAAAAAATTAAAGAAAGGCGAAGTCGCTGATCGCAGCTTCCGCAAACATTTTAAAATTTTCCTCCTGAAAAGATCGAGAGAAAATATAGCACAAAGCCGAAGTCCGCTGATCGCAGTTTCCGCAAACATTTTAAAATTTCCCCCTGAAAAGATGGAGAGAAAAATAGCACAAAGCCGAAGTCCGCTGATCGCAGTTTTCGCAAACATTTTAAAATTAAAGCCGGAGTCGCTGATCGCAGTTTCCGCAAACAAACTGAACTGAAAAGATCGAGAGAAAATATAGCACAAAGCCGAAGTCCGCTGATTGCAGCTTCCGCAAACATTTTAAAATTGATCGCAGTTTCCGCAAACAAACTGAACTGAAAAGATCGAGAGAAAATATAGCATAAAGCCGAAGTCCGCTGATTGCAGCTTCCGCAAACATTTTAAAATTGATCGCAGTTTCCGCAAACAAACAAACTGAAAAGATCGAGAGAAAAAATAGAACAAAGCCGAAGTCGCTGATCGCAGTTTCCGCAAACATTTTAAAATTCCCGGCAATGATCCCAAGAGTTTTAAAATATATGTAAGAAAAATCGGGAAAGTGTTACATAGCTTACAGCTTAGCTATAAAACCCTGTCATTAATTTAACACTGTCATTAGCCTTGACCAACGCAAGAAAATCGGTGATGTTTTAAAATATAGAAAAGGTTTTAAAATATATGCTACTACAGCTAGAAAATTCCTATGCAATTGCTCCCCACTGTCTTGCTTCTTTCCTGTCAGGGTAGGCTACGTCACAAGGAGCAAAAGTCATTCATACGCGCTGTCATGCAATATGGCCCACGATTTACGTTTTTATTCAAACAACGCATTTTGAAATAGCAAAAAAAGGTAAACACATATCATTTAATGTTTAGCTGTTATGATATTGCACACCACAATAAACCAATTAATCAATCAATCTTCTTTTTGCCCAGTCAGTTATCAGCTGTTTGGATTAGTACGGTCAAAGGCCAGAAACATTTTTGTTTTTCTATTTTTAGGCAATGCCTTGTTATAACGATATCGCACTTTTTTTTGCAAAGTTAAACTTTTTATTTCAATAGATCTTCTTGGCATTGTAGAAAATTATGACTCACAGCGACCTTAAGTTATGTGTTAAATAAACGTTTTGTTTAATAAAAATTTGGTGTTAGAAGCAGGGTTAGAAGGAACGTCGAGTTTACTTTATTTGATTAGCCCGTCATTTCAGTCATTTCTTTAACCAAAAACAGCTTGCATAGATGCGTTGTTGCGACTAATCAGGTGGCTTTGTTGCAGTTTGCCTTGTCAAATTTAAGCAAAGCCCATTTATATCTGAGTATTGTAACAAATTCATAAACGACACAGTGGCAGTTATATTGGAAGACGTGTTAACTTCTGGTTTCAAACCAATCTACTAAGTTATTGCTTTTTGTGGGTGGATTACTTAATTAGGAAGATCTCAGGAGGTGTGAATATTGTTTGTTTGTTTATCTTTATCCTGCATTGCGGAAAAGCGGACTTGAGCGCTATGCATCGGTGTACGCCTTCCGACGTACACCTGACCCACGCTGCAGCCGACGGCAATGTCTGTTTCCGGTTGTCTACTTTACTTATGACTTAAATTTGGTACTACCCATTACTCGAAATCGATCACTAGGTAGAGGCAATTATCGTAAAGTTTCTTGCCTAGAGAAACAACAGCAAGTGCGGGTGACTGGAGTGGAACATGCAGGCTTTCGACTGTGAGCCCAACGCGCTAATCACTCGCCATTGCTGCCGATTATCACAGATAATTCAAAGCTACAATACGTTCTGTTGAATCATAATTGATCTTACAGCGGGAAGACCTCGTTGTAGCGCGTCTAATTTATCTGGGTTACTTATTATTGCCGTGAATAGTGTTATGTGACTATTCCAGCAGCGTAAGTTACTCTACGCTCTACTTTGAAATTTCCTCACCTTATGTCAATGCCAATACTTGGATGAACCATCGAATGCTAGGTCGGAAATACGCTATTCGACTTATAGCCTACACGAGAGAAGGAAATATCTAGAGATGTAGGCTACCGATACCAATATTTTGGCCGATATAACTTTTTTAGGCCGATTCCGATATTTTGGCCGATACTTCTAGTGTTACAAAAAGAAGCAATAGCCTATATGCAAAAAACCTGGATCAAAAATAATTTATGGACACCGGAGCGTTGGAGCGTATTTGGGATGCCAATTCGCACCAACAACAATGTAGAAGAATATGGCACCTTAAAGTAGGCTAAATGCCAAGACTAGGCCAGGTACACCGTTCTACTTATTGCTGTCCGTTTTGTACGAGGAAGCTTCCGATGTCCAACAGGATGTTCAGCTACTAGATTTGCATAAAATTAAGAGAAATCAGCGCATGCTTTACGTGAACCGTCAAAAACAAATTTTTAAATACTGGAAGGAGTATTTAAGGCTATGAGCGTGGAGATCGCAGTGCTAAAAAATTACTAATTGCTTGTTCAAAATTAATCAGTCCTCATTCAGTGTAGCCATAAATCATGATTGTAAGTTACTGTGTAGCAGTGTTTTGTGTTGTTGATTGTTTCAATAAAAACGTAAATCGTGGGCTATATTGCATGACAGCGCGTATGAATGACTTTTGCTCCTTGTGACGTAGCCTACCCTGACAGGAAAGAAGCAAGACAGTGGGGAGCAATTGCATAGGAATTTTCTAGCTGTAGTAGCATATATTTTAAAACTTTTAGGATCATCATCGGTCAAGGCTAATGACCGTGTTTTATAGCTAAGCTGTAGGCTATGTAACACTTCACCGATTTTTCTTGCATATATTTTAAAACTCTTAGGGCGGAATTCAGAAACCAGACTTAAGGCGGCTTAAGTCTGTCTGGACAAAAGTCTGCGTTAAGCGTCGATTTTGCGATTCAGAAAGCAGACTTACGCTTTAGCAAGGCTTATTACTTGGCTTAAAAGCCGAAAGATATAAGCCACCTGCGGAGGTGGTTTAAGCCTCTGTTGAAGGAAAAAGTGTTTGGCTAATACTGGAGGTATTGAAAGTAGGAGGTTTGTTACAGCATTTTTTTAAAAAATAGACCGTCTGGTGCAAAGGCACGAGACTTTTTTGATAGTTTTTAATGTGAAGCAGGTGTGCCTGTTATCTTAGCTTGGTTGCAGGCAGAGTTTGGGTCTGACAGTTGGCTTGATTGTTGAATAACTAGACTTCTTTCAGACGCTGACAATAGTAGGTTACTAGTGTTATTGCTGGTGGTGTACATTTTGAAATGCCTATTTTGTGTTGTTGAATAACCAGACGCTGACACGCAGTTTAGTAATACTGCTTGTAACATCACTTTTGCAAACATACAATTGTGATTGGTCATACTTTTTCCTTTGTCTGCAATGCCAGGACAAAACAAGTCTATTAACTATCTTACATTTGACAGTTTTCAGACTAAAGGGAGTCTATGCGCCCGCCCTTTTAGTCATAAACTGGCAACAGTATTCCTACAATTGTACTACGGTATTTTTAACTTTCAAGGCGTCAAAAATGACCTGAGTTATCTGATTCTTTCAAATTGATGAATTAGTGCAAACGAAAACCATGTGCGTATTGGCATAACGTTGTCTTAACGTTGTTTTTAAATAGCACAACATTGCATTATTTGTTGATTTAGCAGGAATATAGCTCAGCTATACGCAAACACTTCTTCGCGTCAGTTAACTATCGCTAAGTGCGCTTTTAGATAAACATAGTTTATACAAATTCCCGTAACCCTTTAATGTAAATTGCATTGTCATTTCTTATTTCAATAAAAATACCAAGAGGATTTAATTACAACGATTCTGAACGCCAACTGCTTATTGACCTCATCAAAAACTTTCCAGTGGTGGAAAATAAATAAAAAAATGATAAAAAAGCCTTTCCAAAATAATCAAGCGAGAAATGATTTAACTAATGTTTTTAACGCGAACAGCACTACTGAAAGGACCACCCAGAGAGCAAAACCCGTTATGTTTACATTGATTCAACGTCTGCAGGCGTTGAATCAATGTAAAAATGACGAATCTTGCTGTCTGGGCACAGATCAGCTGAAAAAGTTAGGGTTAGTTCATGGACTTCTAAATGGTAGCATCTGGACTGGAAACTCAGTGGGCAACATGAGGCCAAACAGTTGGTACAACAGTTGGCCAACAGTGGGCCAACAGGGTTAGTTACTTGGCTGTTGGTCCACTGTTGGCCAACTGTTGTACCAACTGTTTGGCCTCATGTTGCCCACTGAGTTTCCAGTCCATATGCTACTATTTAGAAGTCTATGGTTAGTTAGTCCATCTGAAACATGGCGTTATTGACACAGGTTTTGGTTTGATACTTAGGTCACAGTACGTATATTATTGCATATAATTGTATTTTCGTTTTCTCACAAATTTGCAAACCATTGCTTTTAGGCAACTCTTCGATGAAGAGTATGCAAATATTCACATTGAAAGGCTTGTTCGCGATCATGCAGATCCTTTTAATCAACTTAGCGACAAGCAGTTTTGTCAACGTTTCCGTCTTAGCAAAACTGCAACTATGGAACTCTTTGAATTGTTTAAAAATGACGAAACGTTGACAGCCCGATCACAGTCTCTATATATAGAGACTGTGATATAGAGACTGGTATATAGAGACTGTAATATTAGTACATATAGAGACTGTGGCCCGATCGCATGCAATACCGCCCATACTCCAGCTATTGATAAGCCTTCGATTTTTTGCAACTGGCCATTTCCAAAGAAGCGATGGCGACTTGGCCGGGCTTAGTCAAAGTTCTGTTTGCAGAATTGTAGCGCGTATTTCTCGGTGCATACCCATTGTCACCCAATAGGATTCCATCAATTTCTCCATTCTCAAATTTATCTCGAATGATGCTGTTGTCAAAAATCCGCGCATCATGTGTCAATCCTGGCCATGATTGTGCAAGCAAAGTCAAAACTTTCCTATTTAGTCATCAAAAAGAACTTGAGTAACTTGATTCATTCAAATTTATGAATTATTGTAAACGAAAGCCATGTGCATATTGGCATAACGTTGTTTTACGTTGTTTCATTGTTAAATGAGTATTCCTTGCTTGTGAATGAACTTTTTGAGCTAGATCTGTTGCGTCATGGATTACTTGGCATCTACGTTAGTTAACGAACGACTTACTGATGCAACTATAACATATTTCTACATCATAAAAAAGTGCTTTTTTCTAGTTGTGAGTTTAAAGCACAACATTGCCTTATTTGGTGCTTCAGCAGGAATGTAGCTCAGCTTTACAGCCTTCAGTTTCACGCTTCATTACCTCAACCAAAGAGTTGCTATAGCAATTTCTCTTTCGCGCGAAAACAAAGAGGCTTAATATGGTCTTATATAAGTCGCGCGTAAGTCGAGTTTCTGCATCGCAAATAAGCTTCTCGTATAAGCCTGGCCTATATAAGTCTGACTTACGCATAACACTGACTTATTTTGAGACGCAAATATGAATTCCGCCCTTAGGATCATTGCCGAAATTTTAAAATGTTTGCGGAAACTCCGATCAGCGACTTCGGCTTTGTGCTATTTTTTCTCTCGATCTTTTCCGAGGGAAAATTTTAAAATGTTTGCGGAAACTGCGATCAGTGGATTTTGGCTTTGTGCTATTTTTTCTCTCCATCTTTTCAGGGGAAAAATTTTAAAATGTTTGCGGAAGCTGCGATCAGCGACTTTGCCTTTTTTTAATTTTTTCTCTCGATCTTTCCAAGGTACGAACTGACGGTACAAACTGTTCATGGTACGAATTAGGTTGCATCCATTTATTACAATGCAGCAATAAGTGTACAGAAAGGTTTTAAATTATATTATTTTTAAAAGTCATGAAAATGTTGTCACAATGTTTGGAGGTTCTTCAAGACATGAGTGAAGAAGAACTTACAATATTTTTTGATGGGGTATGTTTAACCACACTTGTTAAACTTGATGTTGTTAAACACTTGTTAAACACATGTTAAACTTGATATTTCAATTTTTGCAATAGTACCCAAAAACGACAATTTTGATTTATCTTGCCACTGTTTAATTACTGTGCTAATCCGATTTCATGCAAAGTTCTGAAAGACAAAGAGCTCGATCAACTGCACGAAGTGTGTGCGGTGTGCCGAATCATTGCATTGATAAAGATTTACGACTTGCGAGCAAATCTTATTGTAATTTGAAAAACAAAACAAAACTGCGTTTGTTGTTTTACATTTTTGTCCTAAAGTAATGCTTTCCAAAACTCATGGCTAGCTTCTAGTTTTATGGAACCAAACTTCTCATAAGTAACACCTTAGCCTACTTGAATAGCTGTTTACATCTTCGTTTGTGTATTTTAGGTCTACAATTTAGTTTGTAGTATGAATATTTTTAGCAGAGAGAAGACAATTGAACAAGCTGTTGAAATTATCTGAAATTTCTAAATTCAAATTAGGTGCGTTTGAAATTGTGGATTTGTGTCAAGTCGCATCACAAATATCATGCAGGCTACATCATAAGTCATTTCGCTTACGGGTGTTTATAAAGTTTAGGACAGAAAAGGCACAAAAATCAATCAATAAATCATTTTATTTTTCATCATTAATGCGTCCGGGACGAAAAAGATACTAACTACAAAAATCGATATAAACCTACCAGCACGCTAACGAAAGGGAAAAGGTGGCAAAACCTTGAAAGGTTTAAAACGTGCCTGAATGAAAAATTATGTAGTAGGCTATATATCAGTAGTTAGCACGGCCACAAAACCTAAAATACAAATAGCAAAAAAATAAAACAAAAACAGAGAGAAGCACACATGTAGTAATGAATGACAGCCTAATGAAAAGTGTTGTGGATTAAATTTGCCAGTTCCAATATTGATGTGGATGAGCAGTCATAATAATAATAGGATGGAGAAAGAAAACCGAACATAAAAGAAACCCATCCTCAGGCAAAAATATCACGATAAAAGTAAAGACTTTGCGGGAAATTTTCGAGAATCATAACACGATGCAAATACCATAAATGCGTAGTTTGCATGCTGCACTAAGCAGGCCGGCAACCACAAAGGTAGACAATACAGGCAGTTTATAATTCGATAACAGCGCAATAAACATTATAAATACGTAAACCGACAATTTTCTTTTACAAACGTTTTACGTCTAATAGTAAATTTTCCCCAACAATTTTTTGTAAAGCGCTTGCAAACCACGGTTTTGTAAAATATTCATCATTATTGTTTTTTACTTTACGGATGTTGTAAAACGTCATCAGCAAAATCACAAAAAATATTTCATTACTTCAATGTAGTAGGCCTTTAGTGAACGGCATCTCATTAAACAATATTCGCTATGCTGATGACACTGTGCTCATAGCAACATCCCCGGACGGTTTACAAACACTAATTAACAAAACTTCAGACATCAGTGCAAAATATGGAATTGAAATTAATGACAAAAAAACAAAATGCATGACTATCTCCAAACAAAGTCCTGAACCCCACTTTGTACTTCTTCAGGGAGGCAACACAATTGAACAAGTGTCTTCTTTCAACTACCTTGGTTCTCTCTTGACAGCGGACGCACGATGTAAGAGAGAGATACGAAGAAGAATAGGCCTAGCTAAAGACGCTTTTAATAGACTACGACCTATTCTATTGGATCGCAAGCTTTCTATTCTTCTGAAGGTGCGACTTCTCAAAGTGTTAGTGTGGTCTGTTCTCAAGTATGGTTGTGAAGCATGGACCTTCAACACAGAAACTAGGCGTAACATTGAAGCAGCTGAAATGTGGTTTTACAGGAGAATGCTCAGGATTTCATATACTGGTCACATCACAAATGCAGAAGTTTTAAACCAGGTACATCAAGACAAGGAACTATTGAACAACATAACTCAAAGGCAACTCAAATTTCTCGGTCACATTATCAGAAAAGAAGATTTCGAAAATCTCTGTCTAAGCGGCTGCCTTCTCGGGAAACGTGCTCGTGGCAGACAACGAACAACATTTATATCCAATTTCAATACATCAATCAGCCAACCAAGAACACTTTGGGACACTGCGCGACAAAGGGAACACTGGAAAAATTTACGAACTGAGCATCTAGTTCATCAAAGGCCGCATCGGCTATGATACTGTTGATGATGATGAGTAGGCCTAAGAATTTTTTATAGAATTGTAGCCACGTTGTTTCAACAAAGAAGCCATTTTTTGTCAATATAAAGTTATAGAAAATAATTTGCAATCATGCAAATGTTTACAAAGAATCTAGGAAGTCTTCTCACAATCTGGCACAAAATGATTATGTTTATTGTATCTCTGCAATATTTTTTACGACAAATTTTGAAGCTTCGTTATAATCATTTTTATCTTTGAAGTCAAACCGCCCAGACCAAGGTTGATTATGTATCTTACAGCCGTTGAGAGCCCGTTATTGTATGTGTGAAATTATTAGATGTCTGACTAAATTCATGCCAAAGTCGAGCAAATTCTGCTTTCGGGATTCTTGCCGTTATTTACTGTATTTTTTGTTGATAAGTTTAGGCAGCATTTATCCAAGATAAATGAAGACATCGGTATTGTTCGTCACTTAGATTTATCCAAGATAAATGAAGACATCGGTATTGTTCGTCACTTAGATTTAGTTTTCTCAGCATTGTTTATTCATTCTTTGATCCACTAGTTTGTCCCACTTTTGGTATATATAATCGGATCGCACTCTAGAATGAAACATTGTAGAGTGTTTCATTCTAGACTGACGATGTGAGGGCTGCGGCCTCTCATGAAATCGATTTCTATTAAAATATTGAGACTGTTGACCGATCCTTTGATACTTAGACAGTGCAGATAGATCAACTAGTATTGGACAAAGGATCGTCGCAGCATAGCAGCAGTTCAGGTAATCAGGCAGATCTCCTCCCTCAATTTAAAACTAGAGACCTTCAAAGACATATATAATCAGATCGTTTATAAATGACGGGTCTTCACAATAGCCGGCCTCTTATACATTGGAGCAACGTATTCAGATGTTGAATCAATGATCAAGAAAGCTGATTTGTTGTTTGTCTTATGTGATGCCTAGCTTTATGCCTCGTCTACATTACAAAATATTTTGTAGTGTTACGTGGCATTATCATCTTTATTTTGCGCTCTTTGGAACAACACACAAGTCCACTGTGAAACAAAAATGCAGGACATAACAACAAATAGGCGACATAAAGCAGGGAAGGGACATGTAGCCATCGAGTTAGCTGCTGCGTGTAGATGGAGCCTATCTCATAATTTTGAGTGTATCTCACAATTACTGTTTGCAAAAACGCTATTTCTCCGGCTTCTCCCAAAAGCATTTGCAGTGATATATTTCCTCAATTGCAAGTTTTGTCAATGAGAGCATTTCCATAGAACGTTTATTTCGAAACCAGGTTTTTCGTGTCTTTACCCAAGGGAAGATTTCGTATTGTAACGTTTTTTATTCATCAATGAATATTATCTGTTTGAAACAACTGTTTTGAATAGTTTGTGGCCATACATTGTGGCCTACTATTTTGATCGTGGATTGCTATTAAACGTACAGCTGATAACGCAAAAAACGTTTGCTATTATTGTTTCTAATTAACAACTTCGTGATCACTGGCTTTTCTTTTGTAGCATAAGAAATAACGCGCTTTGTATTATTGAGGTCAAACCAAACAAAGGAAAACAAGAGGATGTTTCTCTCTGCTCGCGCATATCGATGTACGAAACAATTATGAGCTTATGGCTTGTTATCGCAATGTAATCCATTTCACGCTTTGCTGGAAGACAGCTAGAAATAGCAAAAATTTACCAAAATCTTGAATTTACAAGAAAACTACACAACTGTTAGCATCAAATTTAATATCATCAGATTCGCCTGGCAATTTTAGGAAAAGTCAAGAAAAACCAAGTGCATGGCGTTACTATGCTTTAAGTAATCAAAGGAAATATGACCGGCACATGGTCAGACCGGCACATGGTCATAATGATTATGGAGCTTGTCTACAACCGCAGTTTAACCCTCACCACTGGACGCGGACGAAGAAGCAGGCCAAGACGCCTCAAGAACGGTGTTCCTAAGAGATCCGTCCTGGCTCCACTCCTTTTTAATGTTTACATCCATGACCTTCCACCAACAACATCTAAGCTGTATGCCTATGCTGACGATCTGGCTATGGTGCATAACGCTTCGGAATGGTCTCCACTGAAAAGGACCCTAACTCAAGATATGGCTAAGATGTCCGACTACCTCCACAAGTGGAGACTCAAGCTCAGTAAATCTAAAACGGTGTCGACTGCTTTCCATCTAAACAATAAGGAAGCAAAGCGTGAGCTGACCATCAACATCGATGGAAACATTCTGCCCTTTAACCCCACTCCAGTCTATATTGGTGTTAGTTTGGACAGGACTCTCACGTACCGACACCACTTGGAATCACTTCGCAAGAAAGTAACATCACGCGTTGCCCTTATTCGTCGACTGGCAAGGACGAGCTGGGGTGCGACAGCAACAACTCTGCGCACCACTACCCTGGCTCTTGTCCATTCCACCGCGGAGTACTGCGCCCCCGTATGGTGTCGTAGTGCTCATACTCACCTGCTCGACAAACCCATCAACGACGCCTTGTGTATTGTATCGGAATGCCTGAAACCTATACCTATTGAGTTTTACCATTTCTTTCAGGCATCGCCCCTGCTGAGCTTCGCCGCAAAGCTGCCACACTCTCCCTGGCTCGCCGGTCACTGGAGCCACACCACGCGCTCCACAGCTACATCACCAGATCGGTAATAAAGAAACGCCTCAAATCGAGAAGCCCTTTTGTCGCTCAAGCACAATCCTTGCTGGAGCACAACACCAGTGCCTCATCCTGGATCGCCAATACCTGGCAAGAGGAGTGGACAGACAACACCTCCAGACTCCACACCTTTGTTCCCGACGCTGGACTCATGCCACCAGGAAAGGAGCTTAGCCGACCTGCCTGGGTACGGTTGAATCGCCTCCGCACGGGTGTTGGGCGCTTCGCTTACTTGATGCACAAATGGGGCCTATCAACATTTGCGGCATGCAACTGTGGTGCAGAGGAACAGACAGCAGATCACATCCTATACCACTGCCCGACGTTTACTCCTCAAAGGGCAGTTGGCCTGTCAACGCTGGAGGACTTTACAATCAAATGGCTGCTCGAAGAATGCCCGGACATTTGACCCCAATGAAATGTAATCCAAAAACAACCTCTCATACGAAAGAAGAAGAAAGGTAATATGAGGGGGGGCCAAAGCTGGCCTCCCTTTGAGGAGCAAAGTGTTAAGACTCCTATTCATAAATGCTTTCTGCAACTCTGACGCTCTTGTCAAATCGTCATATTCAAATGTGCCATTTGCAGCTTACTCTTTAACAATTCTCCGCAACAGCATTATCTGTTAACCGGGTTATTGTGATTATTGTTGTATTTTTTGTTTTTGTTATTTTGCATGTATGGTAATTAATATGGACTTATTGGTCTGATGCAAATAAATAATAATAATAAAATAATATCAATATGAAATCTGGAAATCTAGCCAATGAAATACTTAACTGCTTCAGGGTTGGCCTTCAGGTTGAAAAAGTTAGTTTTCAAAAGCATAATATATAAATGCAATATACACCATTATGATGGTGCTACTTTAGAAGTGCTTTAATTCAATAGTTCCGTAGCTATGTTTACATTTTGAGGTAATGAATGTTCTTTTTTGGGTGCCAAGCTTTCTTCTAAGTTCAGAGAGAATAATGGCACTTGATGAAGATGGTGCATTACTGAATTTATTTGTATTTTACAGTTGAATGAAGATTTGGAAGGTGGAAATTCCCTTCGAAACGTGGGGTATTACACCGACGTATTGCGCAATGAAATCAATAACCTTAGTCTGCCTAATGCAAATCATGACTACTGTGAAGAAAGTTTATTGCCGGACTTGGACTGTGCAAGGTATACAGCAATCTATTAATTGGAAACCCTCTACGAAGGCGTCTTTGAAGAACTTTTCTAGATCCTTGCTATGTTGACATGTATTGTTTTCGCTGTGATAGTCAGAAATAAAAAACTGAACTTCTAAAAAAAGTGCTGGAGAGATACATGCATATGAGGGCTCATATTGTTTACCACTACAAAACTTCTTACAAGAGAAACAAAACAGCAAAACAATCGCATAAACCGAACAGCGCACTACGTAGCACTCTGAAAAGTATAAAAAATTCTAAAAGCAAACATTGAAGGAGGATTCTTGTTGTATTTTCTTATCCGTTTTTGATTTGTACAATAAATATCGTAGCATACTTTCATCGTATGCTTTTCAAGCTAATTTCATAGCACATTACTTAAGAAACCATCCGGATTAGAATTCTCGTCTATATACCCATACTGTATGTTATATGCGAGGTTTACTGTACTGGAAATTAGCATACAGTAAGCCTATGTGTTGTAGATACGGATACGCCACTTTCAATCACTGTTTTATGCAGTCTCGAGTAAAGTGCAGTATGCCAGAGTGGTTAGTCTAATGTTCACTCTCGACATTAGATCCCTTCACTGCAGAGTGCTTTACAATATCTAAAATTTTGGCGGTACTACTAAGCATTCGAACTGTAGGTGCGGTATCACATGCAACTATTTGACGCTGACGACCGAAGTAGTGTTTAAGATGATCCTGCTTTATTCTTCTAGCAAGTACAGCAGCCAGTAGCAAACGTTTCTTGAATTATCGCCGGTAAGGACAGGGACGATACGAGAAGAGCATTTGAAGCTTTACTTAGTAGCATCTTCTCTCTATTGACATCTCCAACTAAATCTGAAAATCAATGACCTATCATAAATAACATAATAACAACAAAAGATAATTGCCAACAAAGGTAGTGGTTGTAAAAACAGAGAGAGACTGTTCACCAGGCATTTTATAATAAAAGTAATTTGCGTTCTTCTAAGAACGCAAATTACTTTTATTATAAAGGTAGTGGTTATTGTGATATTGTGACAATGTGTCGTTACATTGTAAGTGGGAAACACTGTTTTATATCGTAAGCGTTGAACCGTGACTGTACTGGCACTCCTAATAATAGATATGAGCTGACGACTGTGCTTGTTAAATTTGTCATAAGAAATATCATACTAGATCATCAGATTAGTATATTACATGGCGTCGCCGCTCTAAACCTGTACAGAGATGGCACCAGCTAAGCTTGATTGGAGCTTGAAGAAAGTTTTCGTGAAGGAAGACTTGGATTTATCTGTCCACATGGGAGAAGCATTCTTGACATGGAAAAAACAGTTTGAAAATTTTATCAGAGAGGGAGGTTTTGAAGAGACAACTGTGAGTTGGGAAACTAAATGGGCTGCTTTAGAAGCCTCAGTGACATTATCTTCATTTGTTAGGATATCTGCGTTAAGATTGCAGTTATCTAATGATAAAAAAAAGAATCTGAAAGAGATCTTAAAATCATTATCTGATGTTGTTGGTATATCAGATGGAGTTTGGATTTGCAGGCATGCCTTCGAAGAGTGCAAGCAACGACCCAATCAATCATTCAAGCAATTTTATGCTGAAATTGTAAGTTTGGCTACACCTTGCAAATTTGATTCAAAAGTCTGTGATGATGACAAACATGAATTTTTGCTGTATAAGATAGTGTTTCATATACATAGTCCAGCTGCACAGAAAAAATTATTTGAAGCTGGTTCTGATTTAACTTTGGCAAAAGCAATCCAACTTATGGAAGCATTTGAAGCTGTCCAAAAGACTGAAAAAACATTTTCAACTGAAAGGTCAATAAATCTTTTTCAAAAGCCATTTAAACCTACCTTATCAAAAGGCAATAAGGCTAAAGAATGTAAAAAATGTGGAGGGCATCATGACCCTAAATGTCCCGCTGGGGATAAAAAGTGTAATTTCTGTGGCAAAATTGGCCATTTTGAACGTATGTGCTTTGCAAAGAAAAAGCAGCATAAACAATCAGGAGCTGTGGTCTCTCATATTGGTACTAAAACTGAAACTGTACGTGTTGGTGCTTACACTGCAGCAGGGGGTAGCCATGAAAGAGAATTTCTTATTGACACTGGTTCTGACTGGACAGTGATCGGACCAAACAGCTTGCTGGATTTAGGCTTGACAAAAAATAGCCTAACCAAACCTAACAGAAACATGTGCAATACTGCAACTGCAACTGGAGAAACTATGTCATCCTTGGGTTTTGTTAAAGCCACATTTAAATTTGGACAGAAAGAAATTGAATGCAAATTGGTTGTGTTTGAAAGTGTCAAAACACCATTGCTTGCAATTGATGTGTCAAAATCCCTGGGTATTGTCAACATCACAACACAGGCTGATCGAAATCCGGAGCTACAAATTCAATCGAATGTTGTTGTTCCTTATGGTTTTGGTAGTGTGGTTTTAAATGATGTACCATTTGGTGTAAATACCACTGTAAATGACAGTGTTGAGCAAATGAAACAGCAGTTGCTCTCCGAATTTAAGGACGTGTTTGAAAGCCAACCACCAATGAAAGGGGAGAAGTTTAAGATTTCACTGGTAGAAGGAGCAGTTCCTTGTTGTGTTACAAAAGCCAGAAGAATTCCGGTGGCATACGAAAATGCACTACAAGAGGAACTTAATGAGTTGCTGAAGGAAGGCATCATCACACCAGTGACCACCCCAACAGAATGGGTGAATCCAATTGTCATCCAGCCAAAGAAAAATCAAAATGAACAATTTAATGGGAAGGTACGTCTCTGTGTCGATTTTCGCCATTTAAACAAGTATTGTTTACGTGAACACTACACTACGCCGAGTGTGCTGGAAGTAGCACAAAGCATCAAAGCTGATCAAGCCAAAACTTTCTCCACATTTGATGCATGGAAAGGCTATCATCAAATTCAATTGGCTGAAGAAAGCAAGCCTTTTACAACCTTCATTACACAATTTGGTCGGTATGGTTACGAATGAGCAGTTGAGCACCTTTTGGGATAAACTCAATCAGCGAACACTACAATCGTAGAATGACTGAGGAGCTGTATGAATTGACCAACACTCACAAAGTAGTAGATGACAATGTTGTATATTCTTCGAATGACTTAATTGAGCATGTTCATCATGTCAAAAAATTTCTGCATAAATATAGAGAAAGTGGTATTCTAAATTCAAGACAAATGTACGACCAGTCCAATTGATGTCAAGTTATCTTGTGGTGTATCAAACACAACAAAGTGGTATCAAACACAAAAAAGTGGTATTCGTCTGCATAAAGACAAATTTACTTTTGCTCAAAAGGAAGTAATATTTGCTGGTATTGTGCTTAATGAGCATGGTTATAAGATGCAGGACAAAATTTTCAAAGCAATTTCTAATTTCAAACAACCACAATGCTTGACAGATTTGCAGTCATTTCAAGGTATGGCTAATCAACTGGCACCTTTTAATCGTGACTTAGCAAAAGCCATGCAACCTCTTCGTCCATTGTTGAAAAAATCAGATGAACCTTTCAAAATGGATGAATTTCATGTCCAAGCATTTAAAGAGGCTAAACAAATTTTGGCAAGTGAGCAAACCATTGGCTTTATAGACCAGGTGCACCATTGCAATTGTTTACTGATGCTAGTGTAAAAAATGGTTTCGGATTTTATTTAAAACAGGAGCAATCAGATCCTTGAAGACCAACTCCACTTCCTCGTAGTAAGGATCGGGAAACGCTGGGGCAAAGTCCTAGTAGGCCAACGGAGCTCTGGCACTAGCAATGGCCTGTGCTAGTCAAATCATGGCTCAAAATACCTCATGAATATTACAAAGATAAAGTATAACAAGAACAGCGTAAAGGGAACAATCCCTTTGGGAGGTTCCTCGCTCGGTAGGACTCCAGTTTGTGGGCAGGCTGGACCAGATCGTCACAATGCTACTGCCCCACAAACAACACAGCAACAAATGAAAAAGAAACTCAGAAAAAAATGGAAAAACAAAACTTTAAAAATCGGAACATGGAACGTTAGAACACTTTACCAAAAAGGAAAACTTGATAATATCATTCAAGAAATGAAGAGATTGAAGATCAGCATTCTTGGTTTGGCTGAAATGCGTTGGAACGATAGTGGGCAAATACAAGAAGAATGGTTACAATGTAATTTACTCAGGAAATCAAAAACACTCTAATGGAGTTGGAATAATACTTCATCCCAAAGTTTGTGCTAATTTTTCTGGGTTCTGGGCAATTTCAGACCGTGTTCTTCTCGTAAAACTAAAGAACTTACAACATGACATTAGTCTAATACAAGTATATGCGCCAACAAGTACTGCTTGTGATGAAGAAATTACCACATTTTACGGCGACATTGAAAGAGCCCTACAAAACTGTAAACACAACGAAATACCAATTATAATGGGTGACTTCAATGCTAAGGTCGGAAATATTGCTCATGGAAAAACAACTGGACAATTTAAAGAGCATTTAAAGAGGCTAAACAAATTTTGGCAAGTGAGCAAACCATTGGCTTTATAGACCAGGTGCACCATTGCAATTGTTTACTGATGCTAGTGTAAAAAATGGTTTCGGATTTTATTTAAAACAGGAGCAATCAGATCCTTGAAGACCAACTCCACTTCCTCGTAGTAAGGATCCGGAAACGCTGGGGCAAAGTCCTAGTAGGCCAACGGAGCTCTGGCACTAGCAATGGCCTGTGAAAATGAAAGAGGAAACAACGGTTTAGGATACATGAATGAAAGAGGCACAACTTTGATTGAATGGTGTCACGAACAAAACTTGTACATTGCCAACATCTGGTTTATGAAAAACCCTGAAAAACTTTGGACTTGGAAGAGTCCTGATAATCATACGAGAAATCAAATTGACTATATTCTGACATTTCAAAAATTTCGAAATACTATCACAGATGCTTCCACAATTCCTACAGCCGACTGCGACAGCGATCACAACCTATTGGTTGCCAAGTTTAGACTCAGACTACAAAAAGTTAAGAAACTTAAAAAGAAACAAAAAATTGATTGGAACTTCTGCAAGGATATTAGCCTAAGAAATGAAAATCAACAAAAATTCGAAAATGAAATGATCAGCTCAAAAATCAACAACAAAAACGCAACATCAACAGAGGAAGACTTCAACGTGATTAAACATTCTCTAATCAAAACAGCTGAAATTTTTTCCACGGTTGAAGCCTCAAAGCATAAGAACTGGATGAAACCCGAAATTTTAGATATGATCAAAGAGAGAAGAAAATATAAGAACAAGAATGATTTAGAATATAAACGCTTAAACAACAAAATAAAGAAGGCTTGCAACGAATCAAAAGAAGACTTTCTTAATAACCAATGTGCTACTATTGAAAAAATCTACAATTTCACACCAGGTGAAGCACACCAAAAGATTAAAGCAATAACAAGAAAATTCCAATCAGTACACAAATCTGTGTGTTTAAAGTCTAAATCAGGTGAAATACTTTTGGAAGAAGACAAGATCCTTAACAGATGGAACGAATACATTGAAGAGTTATATGGGGACCCAGAAAGAACAACAAAACCGTTTAAATTCTCTGAGCCACTTTCAGGACCAACCATCTTAAAAAGTGAAATAACATTTGCTTTAAGTAAAACAAAAACAAACAAAGCATTAGGCCCAGATGAAATAAGCACCGAAATGATAAAAGCACTAGATGACGTTGGCATTGACGTACTCCACGCACTCTTCAACAAAATATATGACACCAGTGAAATTCCAACTGATATGACAAAATCTATTTTCATTACAATCCCGAAGAAATCAGGCACAAGAAAATGCGAAGAACATCGCACAATTAGTCTGATATCCCATATTATTAAACTACTGCTGAGAGTCATCATGAACAGAGTTAGAAACAAATTACACCCAGAAATAAACGAATGCCAATATGGGTTTATGCCTGATAAAGGAACAAGGAATGCGGTCTTCATTTTGAAAAACCTCGCTCAAAGATCAATCGAAATGCAAAAAGACCTGTACTTGTGCTTCATCGACTATAAAAAAGCTTTTGATAGAGTTCAACACAATGGAATGTTATGCATGCTCGATAGAATTGGAATAGACGACAAAGATCTAAGAATCATTCAAAATTTATATTACGAACAATCAGCTGCTATCAGGATAAATGATGACTGCAGTGACTACACGCCCATTCAGAAAGGAGTAAGACAAGGTTGTGTGCTATCACCTGACTTTTTCTCATTATACAGCGATATAATTTTAAGACATATTGAAGATGAAAGAGGTATTAGTATTGGAGGAAACAACATTAACCACATACGATATGCTGACGACACCGTTTTGATAGCCGACTCGGACGTAAAACTGCAGAACATATTAGATATATTAAATAAAAAGAAAACAGAAACAATGGTCATAACAAAGAAAAAAGCAACCGAAACTCCTATTTGTAATTTATCAGTTAATGCAGTGGTTCCCAAAGTGGGCGCCAGCGCCCCCTTGGGGGCGTTGGCGACCATGAAGGGGGCGCTGATTATAAAGTGGGCGATTGGGGGGCGCTGAGAGTAAATCAGGGCAGTTACAAGAAGAGGATTGCAAAGCATTTTTGTCATGTTTCGCTTCAAAGAAATACAAAAGAAGACGGTGACTATAAGAGCTCCGTGGCAAATATTGTGGTAATTATGTAGGCAACCTCGCTTCGCATTGCCTTACAAGTTAGTTGAGGTCGTAACGTAACGCATAACGCATGATAATTTGAAGCACTGCGATTACGCAAATCCGATCTTACAGTCCGAGAGTATTTTGATCTAGCGTTCGTCTTAATTTATCTTTGAAGACTGTCATCAAATCAGTGAATAAAATTAAAGCGCACGCTGTGAATACACGCTTTATTCAAACGATTGTGCAATGAGAACGATAAAGCTTTTGAGCGCTTACTACTCCACACCGAAGTACGATGGCTTTCCAAGAGAAATTGCCTTGCACGATTTTATTCCCTGATTGAAACTATTGTAGAATTTCTAAATAGTTGTGATCCTGGCCTTGCGAATGACGTCCTGGTTGTGAGAAATAATATCGCCTACTTGTCAGACATATTTTCCAAATTTAATGAATCAAAATTATCCCTTCAGGGTAACGAAATAAGCTCGTGTTGTATCAGCGAAATTTAGCCAGACGAGAATTTTTCCAATTCTCAAGCTTGCATCAACTTGATACCAGTGACAAAGGCATATCCGATGTTGATGTAGAGACGTACAGCAATCATCTTGAAGAAGTCCACAAAGGCATGGGAGTTCGATTCCAGGATGTATTCCAGTTAGAAATCCATGACTGGATAATCGACCCATTCTGTGATATTTTCGAACATGGAATTCTTGAGGAGGAACTGATAAAATTGCAAAGCGATTTTGCACTCAAACCGAAGTTCAATATCTCGTATCAATCGTTCTGGCAACAGAACCAAATCAAAGAGAAATACCCTCACGTGCGGAATCGGGTCAAAGTTTTTATCATTGCCTTTCCCAGCTCATACTTGTTGGAGCGTGCTTTCAGTGCCGTAACAACGCTTCTGGATAACAAAAGAAACCGTCTTGGCATAGTCAGACGGGGAGACTTAAAGGGGCACTGCAACGAAAATATATAGCTTTTGTATTTATAGAGCTTTATGAGAAAAAGCGATTTGTAACAATAAAATTTTTTTGGGGTTTGTCATTAGCCCAAAAATCTAATAAAAGGGATATTGATTTAAATGATTCTGATTGGTCAAAATCTTTGATGACGTACTTGGTTGTTCAGGCAGAATTCAGAACCATTAGTTTGTATACAAATAAACTATAAACAAGTGGGCTACTTAATACAAAGAACAATTTTATACTTGAGTTTTACTCGTTGAGATGTTTTTTGTATGGCTCCCGGTTGTAGTAACGGAAGAAACGTGAAAGGGGTACACTTTCATCGTTCACCTCTGAATAATCAAGACAAGCTTAAGAAATGAATCTCTGCGATGAAACTCAAAAACCCACCAGTCAACAAGCACTGCCGTGTGTGCAGCGACCATTTTCTGGCCAGCGATTACCAGCGTGATCTACGGGCAGAGCTACAGGGCACCACATTTAAAGTTAGGAAGGGTTAAGACAGGGGTCACCAAACTTTTTTCTCTGAGGGCCGGATGCAAATTTTTAAGAGATATAGGCTACAATTATTTAGAATCTCCATTGACTTGAATTGAGCACAATTAATAACAAAGTTAGCCGTGGAATAGCAAAGTGGTGATAAAAATCGAAAGGTTGCTGGAAATTTCTTTCAAGAATTTGAATATAAATACTGTCCCAAGCAAAACACTGGAGAGGTGGAAACTGTATTTACAAAAGAATTTTTATTAATAATACAATAACCAGCAAGATAACTTTCATTTTCATTAAAAATCATCAGGCAAATGGTCATCAATGGTTTCTTTGTATTCCTCGTACTGGCCATCTTCTTCAGGAAATCTGTTGCGGATTGCAAGGACTGCACAGGCAGGAATTACTTTACGTCTCTTTCAACCCAATTTTCCATATATCCAGAAGTTGAAGCTGCGATAAGCAACATATCTGTACATCCTGTAAAAGAAAATGTGATTTACCGAGAAGTGTAAAATTATCATTTTTTTTTTCATTGCAACATTATCAGTAAATCACAATGTAGAAAAGCCCTAGGCTAGAACTTTAGAACATAGGGTAAGATTTTACTATGCCTGTTATAAAGTTGTGCTGAAGAGAATTTATTATTCGAAATCGCGATACACAACAAGATAACTTGACATCAATTGGACTAGTCGTACATTTGTCTTGAATTTATAATTATTTGGCAGTGCATCCTATGGATCCGTAATTGGGCCTCTCTCTTGCATCAGCTTGCTGGGCGTGCAGTTGTTCTCTTGCGTTATATTGCCTTTTTCATTATTTAAGAATGGAAACCTTAGGATTTGAGACCCAGGCAAGGATGCATGTACAGTGGTAGGCTAACTCTGATCTCTTGATTTTTTACATTACTATGGGCTATGTGTAACTCACATATTTAAGAACAAAGTTCACCATTTGGGTTCTAAAACTGCTAAGTTTGGATAATATTTTACAAACTATCTAAACTGACCTGTTTGAGATTGGATCTCGAAGATCCTCGCCGACCACATCCTTTAGTGCAGCCATAATTGCTTCTAAGACTTCTGTATCCAGGCACATCTTTTCAAAGCTGCCGACCTGGTTTATGCATTGGCGGGCTATGTCCGTTTTGGCTACCACGGCGTCAATCTCCTGGCAACATTCATTTTCCATCATTGTTGGCATGATGGCACAATTTCCACACCTACACCATTTCAAATTCTCCATCCGACTGCTGTCGGAGCTGGCACTGTCGGAGCTCGAATCCGAATCACAGTCATCTCTTGTCAAGGTGCTGTCTTTTTGGCTCAAACAAAAATCTTTTTCTGATTTCAGACATCTTTAAAGATTACGACTTGTGCAACGCTTCCAGTGTTAATGTATGAAGCTACCAACTGAGTGAACAACCAACTACGTCATACGGCACATAGCGCCATCCGGTGGCTGAGATTATTTTCGTTATATTTGCCAAACAAAAACGTTTATCAAAAAAAAATTTCGAAAAAGATAATACTCAAACACCGAAGAATCAACAAAAAAATTTTCATTTTTCATTTCAGGTCCCCTTTAAGATTGTTCCTATCTAAAGTGAAACCCGATATCAAGAGGCTGATCTGCACCAACCTCATCCGTCTCATTAGAATTGGTCTTTAAGTTGTAATGAATGGAGAATAACTTTGGTTTTACTTTTTTTTGTCAAAGGGGGCGTTTGATGCTCTGTTCGTTGTCCAGGGGGGCGCTATTAAAAAAAAGTTTGGGAAACACTGAGTTAATGGAACAATTCTTAAACAGGTCCAAAAATTCAAATACCTCGGTACTATGGTGAATTGGGATGCAAGAGACGAACACAGAGCTCAACATAAGAACGGCCCAAGCAAAAGCAAGCTTCCAACAAATGAAACCAATTCTTTGCAATAAAAATATCTCTTTCAAAACAAGATCTAGAGTTTTAAAATGCTATATTTATCCTGTTTTTCATTACAACTCTGAAACCTGGAATATTTCAACAAAAATGGCAGAAAAGATTAATGCTTTTGAAATGTGGTGCTTCCGTAGAATGCAACGCATTTCATGGCTGGCAAAGAAAACAAATAAAGAAATTCTACACCAAGTGAACCAAACCAAAACTCTGTTAAAAAGTATGAAAACCAGACAATATAAATTTCTCGGCCATGTAGTAAGAAAGCAAAAACTGGAGCATCTCTCTTTAACTGGTAAAATTTTTGGAAAGCGGGCACCTGGCAGACAAAAACAAACACATCTGGAACAATTTAACGACAAGACAGAAACAATCATCCATGCAACATATAATAGGAACATTTGGTCTAATTATTCATCTGAGGCCGTCGATGCCTGGTTCAGCCAAGGCAATTGAAGAAAAAGAATTAGATAAATCCTGGAAGACTATTCAGACTGGTTCGAGAACTTTGCAACCAGCTGAAACACGATATGCTCCGATTGAACTGGAACTACAAGCCATTGTCTATGCGACAAAAAAGTGTAAAATTTTTCTGGCAGGCACAATGTTTAAAATTTTTACCGATCATCGACCATTGGTCACTACTTGTAATAAACGTCGCCTTGATGAAGTAGACAACACCAGGATTTTGAGATGTCTGATAAAACTGATGGACTTTAACTTCGTTGTAGAGCATATACCAGGCTCACAGATTAAAGTTGCTGACAGTTTTTCCAGGCACCCTGTAGACCAACCTGACAAGAGTGACCAAATTGATCAAGACCTGCAACAGTTTAACATGAACACTATGAGAATTGCAAAAGCTCAAGAAGCTGAATGCTCTTTTCGCCTTGAGCGAGTTCGTGACGAAGCAAAAAATGACCTTGAATCTCAGCTGTTAAAAAATCAAATTGTTCAAGGATTTCCTCAACAGAAGTTGAACTTACCCGAGAAGTTGCATCTTTACTGGAATGTTCGAAATGAACTACTGCTCAGTGACGATGACTTTATTCTGAAGGGCACAAGATTGTTGATCCCGCAAAAGTTGCGTAAGTCTGTGCTTTCTGAATTGCATGCTGGCCATAGAGGTATTGAAGGCTCAAAGGCTCGAGCACGACTTGTTGTATATTGACCTAATATTGACAATGATATTGAAAACACTTGCCGTAGTTGCAAGCAGTGTGAGAATGACCGCCCCAGTCATGCTAAGCAACCGCTGAGGCACCTTCCATCACCAAGTCAGCCTTTTGAATTTATCTCTGCTGATTGGTTTGATTTAAATGGTGACAAATTCTTAGTTATTCTTGACTGGTATTCAGGATATTTTGATGCTAAAGGGCCAGTTAAGCATCCAGATGCTAATTGTGTTATCGGTTTCCTCCGTGAATGGTTCGTCAACACAACTGTGTGTGACTACTTTTGGAGCGATGGAGGACCACCGTTTGGCTCAGCTGAGTTACAAGACTTCTTTTCGCGGTGGGGTGTGAAGTGGTCTCCGTCATCACCATGGTGCCCACAAGGAAACTCTGTTGCTGAATCTGCTGTGAAGTGGGCTAAGGGCTTGCTTCATAAATGCTGGAAGGCAAAAGGACAATCACTGCGAATGAATGGGTGAAAGGCATGCTGCAATGGAAAAATACTCCACATAAATCCACCGGTTTATCTCCAGCAATTATGCTATATAATCACTCAGTGCAAGATTTGATTCCCTGCCACAAAAGTGTGTTACAAAGAAGTTGGCACGATGAAAAGCTCCGTGTCGATCGTGAGGCTGCCAAAAGAAAAGAGAGACTAGAAGACTATTTTAACAAAAGTGTGAAACAATTGAAACCACTAAAAGTTGGTGATCCTGTATGTATAAAGAATAATATCACCAAACGTTGGGACAGATACGGTATAATCTTGGAGTGCTATTATGATGCTCGCAGGTATCTAATCAAACTTGAATCAGGCTTGATTATCAGGCGCAATAGAATGCATTTGCGAAAAAGGTTTATTGATGTAATACTACCTGTTCAAACCAAACCTATTTCTGAAACTGTTAACTTACAGGACATAGATGAAACTGAGTACTGTCCCCCTGAGGACCGAGAACAAATGCCTGATACTCAGTTGAGAAGATCTAGCAGATCTCGTAAAATCCCTGATAAATTCAAAGATTATGAAATGTCGTAATTGTGTATTTTGTGTCCTGCGGGAAGATATAATTTTGTTACATGTGATCAGTCATTATTGGCTTAGATTGATGACTTTCCCGCAGAGTGACGTAAATATGTGTGCTGTGCATTTCATGGGTAATTCTTTCTTAAAAAGGGGGATGTGATATTGTGACAATGTGTCGTTACATTATAAGTGGGAAACACTGTTTTATATCGTAAGCGTTGAACCGTGACTGTACTGGCATGCCTAATAATAGACATGAGCTGACAACTGTGCTTGTTAAATTTGTCATAAGAAATATCATACTAGATCATCAGATTAGTATATTACAGTTATAACCGGTTACTGCATTATTGGCCTGCTTGTAGTCTCAAAGTAGACTAATTGACCTACAAAAATGGTATGCTTAACATAATAAAGAATAGGAAATTACAACACAAAGGAAATAAACAAAACATAACCTTTGTCAGCAGAACTGCTTTAACTGGTCCATTCAATCAAATTTCCAGGTTGTACATTATAATCAATTAAATGCTATATATGTCGCAAACCTGGCTCCCCAAATATGGAACAAGTTACGGTATCTGATTCTGCTGTATCTTTCCTCAGCCTAACTAGTTTTAAGCTAAATCTCAGGACTTTTAACCTTTGCGACATTGTTGCTTTAAATAACTGAACCTGCATACATATCGGTACCATAGGCTACTCAAATTTGTCTTGCTAATGCTCTTTGTTTACAAATTATTTTTTGGAGTGGCTATTTTGAGTGCCACAGATTGAAACATATCACCGTTTTGTTGTATCACTAAATAAAACAACTTTATACACGTTTCAAAATAACTGTCAACTGAATTAGTTGATCAATCAATGTTTTTGGAAATGATGCTGGCTAAGTAGCATCTTCCAATTACGGTACTAATTTCAAGCCTACTTTAGCTTAAAGCTTCCACAAATATTTAGTAATTAAACCCTTCAATTACTAAGCTGCTGTATATACTTGGTACATTGAACTTTAAAGACCACCTATGAACTTTAAAGACCACCACTTCAAACTATAAACTAATCAATTCCTTAGTAATTTGATAACTCACATCATGTTCTCACATCATCAGTTAACTCACATCACAGTTAACTCATCACAGTTATCTCACATCACAGTTAACACATCACAGTTAACTCACATCACATCATCATGATAACTTACAATTTGATAACTCACATCATTAATACTACATGTGTGCTTCTCTCTGTTTTTGTTTTATGTTTTGCTATTTGTTTTTTGGGTTTTGTGCAGTGATGTACGCGCATACAAAAAATATTGACGCCGTCAGCGCAAACGCAAACGTTTGAAAAACCATACGCCGTATGCGTCAACGTAACTTGTAAAAAAAGTTGGCGGCGTCAGCGCATACACTAGCGTAAACTCATTTTGTTTGCTAGGTGCCAAACATTCACACGGTATAAACCACTCGAAACAAACAAGTTTTATTTTGAATTTCCACGAAGAAACACAAGCATCTGAAAGTGTTCATCTGACATTTTGCTGTGTTTTGGTTCCAATATGTCTTTGCCCATTGCAAGCATTCTTTCAACTGCAGCGCTGGAAGGTATTGGCGTGTTGTAGCGAAAAAAAATACATTAAAAAGTGTAGCGGGGACTGACAGCAATATGTTACTTAAAACCCAAATTGGAGACATCACCTTTAACTTTCTGGTAGAAGACGTTTCCCTTTAATTACGCACGCCGTCATTTTCTCTCGCCTGTCAGCCATATTGTTTTGAAAGGGAAGGTTTTAAGTGTTAGTGTATCAGGGAATTATCAATTTATGTATTGTTGACAGGTGGCAATTAAGCCGAAATTAACACCACCCCCTCCTTCACTGTCTAAGACTGTATTAATCTAAATGTTACTGTAATCTTTGGCTTTGTGGAAATAAATATTTGGAAATACAGCACGAGTGGCGTTAGATTCCAGAAAACCACCTTCAGTAGAATCAACAACCAACTTGGTCACGCGGGACCTCTTATATTAATTTCGGGTTTGAATGGACTCTATCGTTGATGTCGAAAAGTAAAAGAAGATTGAACATTTCACTACGGGAAAACTGAGATTCGAGCAAACCATTTACGGACTTAGGTGGTGCAAGAATCAAAGAGCCAGTCAGCTACCCTACAAAAGAGCATACTTACGGATGTACGGGATTGGAGTTGGCTGGTTAAGGAAGCTTGTTGCATTGGCTCGGACTGCACGGGTGTTGGTAAACGTGCACAGGTTAGTGCTTTCATTGTTTTTGTGTAGTGTCTATCTGATAGGTGTTCGTGTTTCGGTTGTAAGGTGTGTGAAATCACAGGTGGTAGGCGGTGCCATCTGCAATAATTTGTGACCAATCAAGACTTGGGGTTATACAATAATACATCAGAATATCTTACTGTTACGGCCAATCTCTGTACAAATCAAACGTCATATAAAACCGTTCAAGTCTACTGAATATTACGTCATGGAAATTCCTAAAGCATGTGCCAAAATTGCACCATCGTTCATAAGACCTGTTTGGACTTGTTTGGGCCTGTTTAAACAGGAAATATTACATCAGCTTGAACACCTGTTGGAATGACTTCATAATTGTCTTTCATTTATTGCGTCACAGTTACTTTCTACGTGAATTTGAGATATTGATATCTATTCTGGTCATTCGTAAAATGATTGTTTGAAAGTTGGCCGCACATTTAACTGTTGGCTTAGTGCTTGCTAGCTGGACAAAGGTTCCGTCTTTTATCCAAGTAATTTGTATTGTAGTGACAGTTTAAGTGGTGTACGCGTTGCACCCCCTCGTTTTTGGTAGCCGTGGGCTAATTTTTACAGAAATACACTGTTTGAAAAGAAGTTCAAGTGTGTGTTTCTTCGGTCATTATATGCAGACGAAAGGATCCGGGAACTTTAAGTTACAATTTTCCCACGAAGAGATTATGGTTTACCGCTGTGACCATAAAAAATAAAAGACGAAGTTGTTGGTTGGTAGGCTACAAAAGCAAAGAAATAATAAAAGAAGATCTTGTTGGTTGGTAGTCTAAAGAAGCAAAGAAAATTAAAGACATTTCTTCTCGGTAGGCAACTGAAGAACTTTAAGCTAAAAAGTAAAGACATTTCTTCTCAGTTTGGTACAGAAGAAAAAATAACTTTGACATTCATTGGCAAGAAAGAAGATTAAAGGCAATCCATCTGTGCTTGAAGATTCAAGTGGAAGAATCCAAGCAAGTTTTGTGGACGTTTGGACTTCACATACTCGTACAGCTACGGTATCGTGCATTTAAATTCTTTTTTGTATTTTTACGGTCTTGGCAGTTAAGTTTTTTATAACTACTGTAATTTGTGTGTTTGTGTAACTTAATTTTTTAATTGTTAAATTTAGCCCTAACATTTAATATGTCTACACTCGGTGGTGACAAGGACTCGACCGCCGTAGACTCGACTGAGTTTAAGCCTGATGATGTTCTTTGCGGTCGGGCAGGCCATTCTGGGGAGGGACCCATTAACGATGAGGCTAAGTCAGTTCGAGAGGCCCGGCATCTTAGACGGGATATTTTGACTCAAATTGGGGAACTTTCTGTAGCCCTAGGTTCTTTGAGTGATAAGCAGGAACTGTTAATTTTTCGATCTAACTTATCTACTTTAGAAGAGGAATTAAGGCATTTCCATGCTCTTTTGAGTAAAATTGTTAACTCTGCAATCTTGGCAGAACTTCGTGATAGGGTAGATCCCGAATTTAACTCGTTAAAAAATAACTTCGAACAAAAAGAAAGTGAGTTCTCAGATAGGTTGGATGCTGACATACATCCTGAGGATAGCGCCTCAAATGTAAGCACTAGGATGTCTGAGAGCTCGTCACGGATAGTTGCACAAATTAACCTACAGTTAAGACGAGAGGAGCTCCAGATCCAAGCTGAGGCCGAAGCAAGAGCTGCTGAGGCCATCGCAAGAGCAGAGGCCATACGAGCTGAGGCCGCACGAGCAGAGGCTGCCGCGAGAGCTGAGGCCGACGCGAGAGCTGCTGAGGCCGCACGAGCAGAGGCTGCCGCAAGAGTTGAGGCCGAAGCCGAAGCTAGAGCTGCTGAGTTCGCACTCAAAGACGCTCAGTTGAGGGCCGAACAACGTAAAGAGGCAGTTTTAGCTGAATATCGTTCTGAGTTGGGCTCCCGGCGTAGCTCTAGGAAGGGCTCTTCTAGGCATTCCAGAAGTGAACATCAATCGCAGTTTAATTTACCTAACCTTTTCCAGACGCCTGTTCAATCTGTAAGTGGACCAGTGCGATCCACACGTTTTCCAGCTGTTTCAGGAGGTCTCGGGGCCGCGGCTAAGGGTCTTCCGAAGGACCTAGTGCCAAGGCCTGCGAATTTTAGCCGAACTCTTCCCCCAGAGCGTACAGGTCACGGGGCCGCCATTAGCAGTAATGCTTTGCCCCCTTCAAAGTTTTCTGCGCCGCTAGTTGTTGATCGCCCAGCTACACGTAATTTGGGTGGTTGTGAGAGGCGTATCGTGTCTCCTGATTTTAACGTGTTTGAGGATCGTGATCGGGCTGTGCATGGGACTGAGCCCACTCAGCCCCTTAAGGGATATAGCTTGTCTTCTCCCGCTAAATCGAGTTCTCAACAGCAGGATTGCTTTTTTGAATACCAAAATAGTAGGACGTTCTTCGATAAGGCGGCCTTGATTGGTTACGATGGTAATAATATGCCATTTATTTTCTTTAAAAATCGTGTTATGGCCTTGATGGCAGCTTCGCCCTTTAAGGGAACTCGTTTGACTTTGTTACAAGCAGCTTGTGTTAGAACAGCTGCGCAAACGATTGCTAATTTGGTTTCCGACACTCCTGGCTTGTCAGAGGAAGACAGAATAGAAATGTCGTTAGCTCGCTTGTCCCAGCGTTTTGGAGTTCGTGGAGGTCTTTTTGCCGAACCAGAAATTAGAAAGTATCGCTATGGTAGCAAATTGAATTCGACCTCTTCCAGTGATCTGAAAGAGTTTAAAGATGAATTGTCGCAGTGTCTGCTTTACGCGCAAGCTTATGGTCAGCGTGACAAATTAGAAGGACGTTTTGTTTTGGATTTGGCTAAGCGACTCCCGTTTGACGCTAAGCAGCGTTATCTTGACTTTTTAGGTGATCAGTATGGTGGCACTGATGAGCCTACTTTTCAGAGTTTGTTTGAATTTGTAGTACGGGAGGAAACGCGTAAGTCGACTGATTTTAGCATTATGCTAATGGGCGATTCTGGTGAGTCGCAGCAATTTAAAAAGTTTGGCAAAGGAAAATTGCCTTCATGTCCGGTTAGGCAGACGTCGGTAAAACCCCATGATAATGTGATTTCAGGGAGTTCGCAGTACTCGACTGCTGTTGGCGCACCGCGCGGCGGTGTGGCCAGACGTAGTGACATACCGGCATGTTTTTGTTGTTCATCACGTGGTCAAGTGGAATATCATTTTTTGTCTAATTGTAAAGAATTTTTGCGCTTGACACCTAAAGATCGGAGAGATGTCATTGTGAAAGCTGGCAAATGCTTGAATTGTTTGCGCCAGCATATGGTTAGAGACTGTAATCATGCAAATAACTGTCGTAAGTGTGGACCTACCAACGATAGGAAACACTATTTTCTTCTGCATGATTTTTATGTGACGTCACGTGATTCTCTGGATTTGGTCGGTAAAGATGAGGCTGGTGCTAGAGTTCCTGTGCGTAATGTTAAGATTGGAAATGTTAAAGCAGCCTTTAACCGCGTTACTGCTGCTCGTGTTTTGAATCCAATGACGGGCAAATCGAAGTTGGTGTATTGTCAGCATGATCCTGGTTCGCAGTTGACCTTTGTTTCGAGTGACTTGGTGTGCGAACTTGGTCTTAAACCGTATGATAAAGCGTCGTTTAAAATGGATACTCTGGCTGGTCAGAAACCTACTTGTGCTGACCTTGTTAAACTCAACATCCAGTCGTTAGAGACTGATGAACTGTTTTGTGATATAACCTCGGTGGTTAACCCAGCTTGGGCTGACGATGTTAAAACTTTACCCCATAAACAAGATTTAAGTGGTTTCCGTCATTTTCATGACGTGAATATGTTTCATTTGAATGATTGTAGTACTGTAGATGTACTGATTGGCAACGACAACGCTTATTTGATGTGTGCAAAAGAAGAGCGTGTTGGTGACAATCGTAGTGAACCGCATGCTTTGCTCACTCCTCTCGGTTGGTTGGCTTGTGGTGGTAAGTCACCCTTAGTTGAAAGCGTTGCTAAAGTGTGCAGAGTGCAGACGTCTTCAGAGTCGGATGTCATCTCTGGCTTTCAGCGTAAAATTGAGTCTCGCGATATGGAAATAGCAGACCTGAATAAAGTCATTCAGGATTTAACTTTGCAAAATGAAACCTGTGAATTGTCTCGCAATGATAATTTGGCTAGAGAACTTGTCGAACCGAATATTGAGTTGAAAGATGGTCGATTTGAGATACCTGTTCCGTTGAAGGAAGATATCGATCTACCTAACAATTTTGTGTTGGCGTCAGATAGAGCTGCTGCTTTAAGAAAGAAAGCTTTAAAACAACCTGAACTTCGTGATTTCCTTACTGACACCATGAAAGATCTTAAATCTAATGGCTATATTGAGCGTGCTGGTGAAGCAGGAAATGTCAAGGGATTTGAATGGTATTTACCATACTTTGTGACGTCACAATTAAAAAAGCGCATTGTTTACGATGGCAAGTCTGAATTTCGAGGAACTTGTGTTAATGATGTGATGTTTTCGGGTCCTGACTTGTTAAACCCTCTGGTAGATGTCTTGGCTAGATTTCGGCTTGGTAGATTTGGTCTCATGGCTGATGTGACTAAATGCTTCTTTCAAATAAAGTTACCTGAGTCGCAGAGGGATTTGTTTCGTATATTGTGGTTTGAAGATGATGACCTTGAAAATGGTAGAATGGTACCCTTTCGTTTTTGTGTACACCCTTGGGGAATAAAGAGTAGCCCATATATCGCTTGCTTGGCTATAAAGAAAATGATCGAGCAGAATCCCAGCGGTGCTGGTGACCTGACACTCTGCAATATTGCAAATAATATGTACATGGATGATTTTATATTTTCGGTTGATAGCTTAGAGGAAGCTCAGCAAATCACTCATGAATCAATTGCTTTGTTTGATAGCCGTGGGTTTAAACTTGTTAAGTGGAGTGCTAACAAGGAGGCTATGATTGTCTTGTCAAATTTGGATAATGAGATGCTCTCACCTTTGATTCGTGATGTGGACTTTCAGACTGAAAATATGACTTTGCCATCAGCGAAGACATTGGGTTGTGTGTGGCAAACCGAGTCTGACGAGATGCGTATCGCATGTTCCTTAAAGCCCTTAGCTAAACACACGCGCCGAAGTATGCTCAGTCAGCTTGGACAAAATTTTGATCCGCTAGGCTTTGGAGCGCCATTTTTTCTAAAAGCACGCCTTATACTTCAGCAATTGGCGATAGACAAGTTTGATTGGGACACCGAGGTCCCTGATAGCTTTGTTAAAGAGTGGGAGTCGTGGCTTCGCTCTTTGGACCTGCTTAAGGATTTTTCGTTACCGAGATGGTATTTTGCAAACTCTGGTGTGTGCAGTCCGGATGATATTGTCTCATATCAATTGCATGGGTTTAGTGATGCTTCGAATCAAGCTTTCTCTTCTGTTGTTTACTTACGTAGACTGGTTAACGGAGTTCCGAGTGTGTCTTTCGTTCTGGGTAAATCTACCATTGTTGTAAAAAATCAGTTTTCTTGGCCGATAGCTAGGAAAGAGCTTGTTGCCGCTTTGAATACAGCAAGACTCGTGAAGCAGGCCTACGAGGCATTGAAGATGCCCGACTGCAGTAAGTATTTTTGGTGTGATTCTCGGACTGTGTTGCAGTGGGTTAAGAACCCTGATTTACGTTTGAATAAGTTTATTACGCGTCGAGTTGAGCATATTTTATTGTTGTCTGGAGCCCAGGATTGGCGTTTTTGCCCTACCGATATGAACCCAGCTGATGTTGGCACAAGGCCAAATCTTATTACAAAGAAAGAGTTTCGAGAGTTGTGGTTAAATGGTTCTAGTCTTCTCTATCAGTGTGAAGAAATTCCATCTGTAGAAAACCCCACTCCAGTACCTGTCCATAGCCTATATCTTCGTGACGAAGAGGGGTCGCTTGACGTTGCACAGGGTGGCCTTCACAGATTGATCGAGGCCGCACCTTCTTTGTATGTTATGAAAAAGAGAATTGCTTATTTGGTTGCTTTTGTTGAATTTTTGTGCTGTAAAACGAGAAAGCGTAGCTTTATGAAGCCAAAACTGGACGCCTCTTATCTTAATAGAGCCTTAGACTTAACTGTGAAGTTTGTTCAGAAGAGCGTGTATGGCGATGTGTTACATTTAATGACCAAACGATCGCCGGATGCACTTGAGGAAGTGATAAAGCGGGGTAGTGTTGGCGCTTCGCAACGTGAGAAGGAACGCTTGAAGGAATTGCGTTCACTTAAGAAGTACAGACCTTGTGTAGATGATGCTGGTGTAATCCGCATTGAAGGGCGCTTAAGTAACTCTCCCGAGATTTCTCTAGAAGCAAAGCATCCGATTGTTTTGCCTTCGAAACACCCCTTCACTAGGCTTGTTGTACTGTCGCATCATAATCGAAATGCGCACTGTGGAGTACAGCACACTTTGTTGTCTACGCGACAGAAGTTTTGGATCGCTAATGGTAATGCTTCCGTGAAGAGGTACGGTATCTTAATGATTGTGGTGTATGTGCGATTGAGAAAGCTCGGCCTATAAGGCAGCTCATGTCTGATTTACCTTTGTCTCGCACAACTGCCCATAGGAAACCCTTTTTTTGATTGCGGCTTAGACTATCTTGGACCATTGACCTTTGTTGAAGGTAGGAGTCACAAAAAAGCTTGGGGACTCTTATTCACATGTATGGCATCTCGCGCTATTCATGTTGAGCTGGTCACGTCATTGTCGCTGAGTGATTTTTTACTTGCCTTTACAAGGTTTACAGATTTACGTGGGCAGGTTAATGCTATCTATTCCGATAATGGAAGTACCTTTCAGGCAGCATCTAAGAAGTTACCCGAGTTGATAGAATCAGCTGAATTTCACAACGCCCTGAGACAGAGAGAGATAAACTGGGAATTTATACCTCCGTATGCTCCGGCGCAAGGTGGCGCCTGGGAGGCAATGGTAAAACAATTTAAAATCGCATTTTTTCACATTTTGGACTCTTCAATTCGTAAGCCCAATTTTATTGAACTGCTTACGTACACAGGCAGTGCCGTTCGGATCGTGAACGAACGCCCTTTGGTACCTTTGAGTGACGACCCTAGGGATTTTACTGTCATCACCCCTGCCTCACTTTTGACCCCATACTTAGACCCATACTGTGCTGTTGGGCAACCACATGATCGTGACCAATTAAGAAGGGATTATCGGTTCAATTTGTCACTTTCTCAGCAGTTTTGGAATAAATGGATCGATTTTTACTTGCCAGGTCTTCAGGGCCGGAAAAAATGGCTAAAAATGGCCGAGAATTTGGAGCCTGGTCAACTTGTAGTGGTAGGTTCTCTCCAAGACATTGGTAAACGTGGGAAGTATCAACTTGGGAGGGTGCATGAGGTAGTTCCACAAATTAGGAAAGGGAAGCCTGTGGTTCGTAGAGCCAAAGTTGCCGTCTGCAACTATGATGAGAGTACGGGGAAAGTGAAAGTAGACTACGTGTTGAGGGATATTTCGTGCCTCGCCCCCGTAAAGAACACCTAAGTGTTAGGGTTTGAGCCTGGTTTTGTCTGCGGTGGCCGATACTTGTCTGAGCCCAGAACAGTCGGTTATTATCGCAATAATTTATTGTATATAGCGTCATTTTAGCGTGTACCTATGGTACCAATTTCATGTATCGTCGCGTATTCTTATTGCTGTTCATTCTTTGCATGCCCTTTGTATTTGCGTATTAACTTAACGTGAGTGACTCAAACAATTTGTGTATCATGTGTTTTATTCATTGGCTCACGATTGTCCTTCAATTCTTTTTTAGTTATGCCATGTTAGACTGTCATAACTAGGGGCCGCTATGTTACGGCCAATCTCTGTACAAATCAAACGTCATATAAAACCGTTCAAGTCTACTGAATATTACGTCATGGAAATTCCTAAAGCATGTGCCAAAATTGCACCATCGTTCATAAGACCTGTTTGGACTTGTTTGGGCCTGTTTAAACAGGAAATATTACATCAGCTTGAACACCTGTTGGAATGACTTCATAATTGTCTTTCATTTATTGCGTCACAGTTACTTTCTACGTGAATTTGAGATATTGATATCTATTCTGGTCATTCGTAAAATGATTGTTTGAAAGTTGGCCGCACATTTAACTGTTGGCTTAGTGCTTGCTAGCTGGACAAAGGTTCCGTCTTTTATCCAAGTAATTTGTATTGTAGTGACAGTTTAAGTGGTGTACGCGTTGCACCCCCTCGTTTTTGGTAGCCGTGGGCTAATTTTTACAGAAATACACTGTTTGAAAAGAAGTTCAAGTGTGTGTTTCTTCGGTCATTATATGCAGACGAAAGGATCCGGGAACTTTAAGTTACAATTTTCCCACGAAGAGATTATGGTTTACCGCTGTGACCACTTACATTTCTTCGAGGATATAGTCTCTTTGCTGGTACCTTAGTAACCATGGGGTCTGAAGAAATGTCACCTGATGAGGCTATTGCTGAGGCCATAAGTGAAATTCAACAAACATGGGTAGACAATCCAAGCCCAGTACAACAATCTAATCATAGAAATCTTTTTCGATATGCTCGAGAGTTAGACGCAATGAATGCAGTCATGCATGAGTACTCACTAGGCGAAGATCAAATGAACCATGATGTCATAAAGGCGGTGTATGACTATGTTGTTAAAGCGCATCACGAATATCTTAAAGCATTAAATCAATGGATCACAGAAGCTGATAAACAAGAAAAAGAAAACAAAACTCCCATATTAACCTTACCTAAGGTTAGAAAACTGCAGGCTCAATATGATACATCAATCCAGACAAAATTAGAAACATATTACAAACAAGCAATTGCAGTGGAGTCGTCACCAGACATTGGAGGCAATAGTGATATTAATGACGGCAATATGGGAGAGACCTCAGGCCATGCTCAAGTGGAGGCTCAGTCAAGTGGTGCGAGAATATACAGTGATGTTGGAGGGCCAATGCTTCGAGCTAATACTCCAGCATTTACACCTGCAAGGGAGCACGCATGGAAGACAACACCCAACAACTCAGTGGAACAATTTGGCGGACCAACATGGAGATCGCTTCCACGATACTTAGCTTATGATAGAGAGAGTAATCGCCGGTTTTCTGGAAAGGCCTCGGACTATCCAATGTTCAGGCAACAGCTTTCAAGCGACTACTCTATGTTTTGGGAGGCAGATCCCTATGGTCTGCTTCAAAAAATCGCAGCTTCGGTTACTGACACAGTGTATGATCACATCAAGAGCGCCTGGATAATGCAAGATCCTAGACATGCACTGGATCGTATCTGGGAAATATTTGAAGATCTATATGGCGACCCTCGACACCTGCTAGAAGACGCCATACGAGAAATCAAGTGGGAAAAAGGGTCACTGTCAAACAATGTGACACCTATGCAACTATATAGGACCAAGCTCAGAAATTTGGAAAGTGTGGCAAATTCAATAGATATGAATGATGAACTATCACGGCCAAAACTTCTATTTAGAATTGTTGATTGCTTCAATGCAAATTTATATGCTCAATTTGCCCAACAATATCGAGAATTTCAACGATGGTCCTTTGACATTATACTTAAATTTATTGATGAGCAAGTCTCCAACCTAAAATTTAGGGAAAGGCATTCTTATGACATATCAGCCGTGATTGACGAAGAGAGAAATAACATTCCTCGGAGACCTCAAGACGAAGGAAGAAGAAATGGTGGTCATTGGAGACTTCATCAACAGAAAAATGAAGAGAGAAGAAGCGGCAGTCAATGGAGACCTCAACAGCAAAGACCTCCTCAAGCCAGGACCAATCATTTGCAAAGGTTTACCCCTGACATTGCAGACAGGAAGTCACCTATTCCAGACACTTCAAGACAAGCGAATTATTATCCCCAACAACCACCAAGAGCTCATGTTACAAAGTGCTTTATCCATCCGTTGGCCAAACATAACACAAAGGAATGCCGACAGTTTTTAGAAATGAGGGTTGCAGAAAGAAGAAACTTCGTCTGGAGAGAAGGCTTGTGCTACTACTGTCTTGAAAAACATCTCGCTAAAAACTGCAGGAACCGCAAACCATGCGACAAATGTGAAGGGGGCCATTCAGTATTGCTCCACACGCCAGAGCAGGACAAAAACGATTCACAAGACCATCGTCAACGGGACACTCATCTCAATAATGGCCCAAGGTATGAACCAGTCGCATCCCATATGAATATGGCTCATGCAAAACAAGTTAGTTATTTCGACCAATCAAACAGTGCGGCATCTGTACCTTTGATGACCCTAACAGCAGTAAAGACAGACAGCAAGCACCATGCCACAAATCAGGTCACGTTTTATGCACTGCTTGACACGGGGGCTGATACCAGTGTCTGTACTAAGGATTTGGCAGAGCAATTATTTGGGTGGAAGCCAAACGACGAAATAACAATTCAGTTTTTAGAAAATACTCCAGAGACCCACCCATGTATGAACCAGACGCTGCGCCTAATGGATCACACTACGGGGCTGGTAGAGTTGCCCAACGTTCCCTTTATCGATACTCGGTTACCGTACAGAGAATGTATTCCGAGTACAGAGGTCCTTCTGAGGCATAACTTGTCGAAAGAAAATTTCCCAGTTGTGAAAGGAGAACGTCGAGTCAGTATGATCATGGGGGCACAGGACATTAGGAGATTTAAAATTTTAGAAACTTGTACTTGGAAAGAAGCCCTTGCAAGCGAACCCCTGGTTGGAAAGCATTCACTTGGATCAATATTCTGGGGTATGAAGATTGATGATTCCCATACTAAACACATCTGCGCAATGCAATCAGTCCAAGGAAGAAATTGTGTGGAAGACATCATTAGTATTGTAACTGCTGAGCATGGTATTACTGAGAAGGAGTGTATGGAATACATTCCTCTGTTGCAGCATGACTTATCTCGGTATTACAAGGATCAACTGATACTAGAGGTTGATTCTGAAAAGAACATAATGAGCAAGGAAGATGAAAAAGTCCTCAATATGTACAATCAGAGCTTGACAGAAGTGTTTGACGGTCGTGGTCAAAGGCGACTACAGCTTGCATTGCCATGGAAAGAAGGATACCCTGAAGATGTACCAGAAAGCTTGCACATTGCCAAACGTCGTTCAAGATCTCAAGTCAACAGGCTCTCATCCCAGCCGCAGAAGGCACAAAAATACAAAGACACATTTATCAAGATGCAGATGGAAGGCCATGCTGAGCCAGTTGAAAGCCAATCTAGCAACCATGAAAAGAAACCTAAACATTACATAACTCACTTTGCAACTGAGCAGGAAAAATTTCGTGTTGTCTACAATGGAGCTCTTTCCATCAACGGAACTAGCTTAAACGACATGTTGTATCGCGGTCCTATGTTCTTGGAACCACTTGTTGGTGTTCTCCTTCGTTTCAGACAACATGCTTATGCGATCACAGGAGACATAAAGAACATGTTCTTTCAGATTAAGTTATGTAATGAAGACAGAGACATGCTGAGGTTTTTTCCTTTCACTGGAGCAGTGGAGAGACACAATCCACAAGAGTGGAGATTTACCGTTATGCCATATGGCCTTGTTTGTGTGCCCAGCATCGCAGGTTTCTGTATTAAGTACACTGCGCTAAAGAACTATGCAAATATTACTCCCGAAACTTTGCACAGAGTTGAAACGGATTTCTATGTAGACGATTTCATCACCTCTGTTGAAACAGTAGAGGATGCAAAAAAGACTATTGCTGAAGCAACAGAACTACTTGCCACAACCGGATTCATGCTCACCAAGTTTTCCAGTAATTGTCTGTCTGTGTTGGAGGATGTGGACCGGGATCACTTGGCGCCCCCGTTAAAAGAAATCACTTCTTCAAAGGATGGACTTCCACAACAAAAGACGCTTGGCATTTCCTGGTATGCCGAGAAGGATCAGCTAGAGCTGTATGTTAAGGATCGCCCAATTGTGTCAGAATCTCGGCTAACTCGCCGCAAAGCACTCAGCTATGTCAACTCTCACTTTGACCCTTTAGGACTCTGGTGCCCTTTCTTTGTTAAGCTCAAACTGGGCTATTCAGACATAGTTGCCAACACCTTAGGATGGGATGATGAAGTAAACCCTGATCTAATGAAAAAGTGGAATGAGAGTGTGTCGGATGTGCAGCAACTATCATCTTTTCCATTCCCCCGACAATACTCATCCCTCTCCGGTGGGGAAAATGAACTTCATCTGTTTACTGACGCTTCAGACTATGCGATGGGTGCATGCATTTACTTAAGAAAAATTCAGGATGAGAATGTGGAAACGGCCTTAGTCATGGGAAAGTCAAGACTCTTCCCATCGATTCAAGTTAAAAGATTCTCTATTGCTCGTAAGGAATTAATTGCTTTATGTATGGGCATAGATCTGTTGACTCAATGCAAATCATGCCTCAGTATCCCTATACGCCAGACATGTGTCTGGACTGATTCCATGACGGTCATAAAATGGTGCAAGTGCACTACGAAAGAGCTGACACAGTTTGTCCGAAACCGCGTGGACAAAATTCTCAGTGGCACTGGGAACCAAATACCAGAGTATGTTGACACAAAGGAAAACCCGGCCGATGTAGCATCAAGGGGTATGCACCATCGGCAAACAAAGAGTTTCGAATTGTGGGCCAAAGGCCCTGCATTTATTCGACAATCTGGCATTATTACGGTAGAAAACACTGAGGAACGGGGGGACAGTGACACAGACATATTGGAAGGGATCAAAAGTCCAGTTCTGCGCATTAATCTTGCACATGCAGAAGGAAAAGGCCGCTTACTAAATGCCTTGTCAGACTCAAGCAGCAGTACGGAAGCAGAAATACGGATTGTCAAAGCCCATCATTGCCTCAGATCTCTGCAAACACACTTTCAAACTGGAAAAAATGCACAGGCAATCTCACCTATGACAAGAGACAAGGCACGGATCATTCTTTTGAAACTGGTGCAGCAGGAGACCTTGGAAAAGATCACCAGCAGAATGGAAAAATACCACATTCCCTTTGAAGAAGCCCTCAATAAGGATCCCCCGAGAGAAAGACCTCATTTCTTGACCCAGCTGTGTAGGTATGTTCCCTTCCTAGATGGCAATGGTTTACTTCGTATAGGGGGAAGATTGCAAAACACAGATCTTGGTTTCGACTTCAAACATCCAATTCTTCTGCCGTACAGGCATTGGTGTACCGAACTATATGTGAAAAAGAGTCATGCCGACAGTGGACACCTTGGTCCTGACTTAGTATTCGGGACTCTGCAACACGACTACGGACTGTGGCCAATAGGAGGCACAGCCACCATTCGACATTACATCAAGGACTGTTTGGGCTGTAGGTTAAGGCGTAGGGAAAGGGGCGAGCAGTTGATGGCACCGCTTCCGGCTGTAAGGCTGCAACCTAGGTTGCATGTTTTCGCACACACTGCTTCCGATCTCGCGGGCCCTTTCAGTGTGGCAGTGGGCAGAAGCTGTGTTAAGCGCTGGCTATGTGTTTTTGTGTGCATGGTCACCACTGCAGTGCGTGTTGAAGTAGCGGCAGATTTAACTACGTCTTCCTTCATGAATGTCTTCCGCAGGTTTCTTTGCTCCACAGGCTACAGGACCAAATTCATGCGAACTGACAACGGGACAAATTTCGTTGGTGCCAATACCCTAATGAAGAAGGAAATTGCTACTGCTCTCCAATCGGTTGGTAAATCACCAGAATTGCGTAGAAGAATGGAAGAGTGGGAAATAGAGTGGCAATTTGGGCCACCGGAAGCTTCTCATCATGGAGGGCTATATGAACGGCAGATACGCACCATTCGTAAGGCAATGGCTGCTCTTCCAGAGCTGTCTCTAAAGAACCCGACGGAAGATGAGCTTCAAACCTGCTGTAAGATGGCAGAATATATCATCAATTGTAGACCACTTACCAAGTCACCATCAGATGACGGTCTCCCACCATTGCGACCCATCGACTTGATGGTTGGCACACTAGAACCAAGAGATGATTGTATGCCTCCCAACATTACCTCACCCCGAGACGAGCTTCGACGAGGCTACAAGTTTTCAAAGCGAATAGCAGAACTGTGGTGGAGCAGATGGTACAAGACCTACTTCACAGGCTTGCAGGAACGCCAGAAGTGGCGCAAAGAAGAAAGAGACTTCAAAATCGGCGATCTCGTCATCCTGAACGACGAAGACGAACCGCAGTTCCTGAAGTATCCCTACGCAATCATTACACAAACAAAAACAGGTTCGGACGGACATGTACGCTCCGTTGTGGCTCGCTTGCCTGGCGGAAAGCTCAGAGAGCGACCAATAACGAAACTGACTTTGATTGAGCCCAACGACGATAACTGACTTTGATTGATTTACGCGGACGCTTATACTTGCCGCCAGACGATTTCTTGTATGTGATTCACATGTGCTTTACTGTGTCGTCAGCCCCCTTCCAATTTTAGAAAACTTCTTAAAAGTTTTCGGGGGGACTGTAGCGGGGACTGACAGCAATATGTTACTTAAAACCCAAATTGGAGACATCACCTTTAACTTCTGGTAGAAGACGTTTCCCTTTAATTACGCACGCCGTCATTTTCTCTCGCCTGTCAGCCATATTGTTTTGAAAGGGAAGGTTTTAAGTGTTAGTGTATCAGGGAATTATCAATTTATGTATTGTTGACAGGTGGCAATTAAGCCGAAATTAACACCACCCCCTCCTTCACTGTCTAAGACTGTATTAATCTAAATGTTACTGTAATCTTTGGCTTTGTGGAAATAAATATTTGGAAATACAGCACGAGTGGCGTTAGATTCCAGAAAACCACCTTCAGTAGAATCAACAACCAACTTGGTCACGCGGGACCTCTTACAAAAAGTATGCGTTGACGCTATGCGCTAAAAAATCGCGAAAACTTTACGGCGTAGCCTCAAGCGCAAACTATCTTACAAAATGTGGCGCAAGCGTTGGCGTAAACAAAAAGTCTACGCCGCAAGTTTGCGGCGTATACGTACCTCTGGTTTTGTGGCAGTGCTAACTACTGATATATAGCCTTCTACATAATTTTTCATTCAGGCACGTTTTAAACCTTTCAAGGTTTTGCCACCTTTTCCCGTTCATTAACATACTGGTAGGTCTATATCGATTTTTGTAGTTAGTATCTTTTTCGCCCCGGACGTGTTAATGACGAAAAATAAAATGATTTATTAATAAACAATATGCCTGCATTTGTATACCTTCCAAGCAGATTCTGTGAGTTGACCCTATCTTTCCTAGGTGGCGATGTAAACAACAATCTCAAAACATGACTTTCCAGACTATGTATATAGTGGCTCTGGTAACACAGTTTCTTCTTTCTAGCGTTTTTCCCCCTCATTCAGCAGCCCAAACTCACCTAACAAACATTGCAACCATTCAATTCGCCAATTTTCTACAGGTTTTTTCTAGTAGTTATGCTGAGTCAGCAAAACGTATTAACCACCGACAGAGGGCGTACGTGCCGAGTTTAAAACAACGGAAGCTGGCGAACTAGGTATATTTATTAACTATGATCTCAGGGGCACTTGCCGGTAGGCTATCTGCTACCTAACAAATTTATTGAAATAAAGTGTTTGAGATGAAAAAACTCAGAAAGTCGGTTTTTATTCTAATTTCGCAAAAATAGCTTCAAAATTGACCGTTAGAACGCATATTTTTGAATTATAACATAGTCACAGAGTAGCCTAATGCTAAACTAAACAAAAAAAATACTTTTGCTCATAAATATAGGATTACAGGATTAGAACTTTAGAAAGAATGTCCTAAAACGATATATCGGATCACAGAGCGGGAGAAAAACTTCCCACGACGATTAGGCTAATTGCTGTAATGTAGGCAGCTTCATGAAAATGCCCAGCCACCTCTGACGAAATGCTGATTGTGAAGGGCAGAAACAAGGAAAGTAGAAAATGGAGAAAAACCAGTGTAGGTTTAGAAAGTTCGCAAAGAATAAAACCTAAAAGTCAAGAAATTTCACAATTCTAGGCTATTTCCTTCGGTGAAATATTTCACTACTAGAGTGGGGCGTCCTCATAAAACCCCGTGTCGCTACAGATAGGGTTAAAAGTTATTGTTGATGAAATCACCGATTTGACGTCATAATAATGCAACGTTTTGCTAAAACGGAGAAAATTGGAAGCGATCGATCGCTACCGGTATTGAACAGAATCCTGGTAAAAGCTGCGGTAGAGTTATTGGGTAGAAAACAATTTATCAAATATTTTTGTTTACAACAAGTGACTTTTTTAAAGAACGCAAATATTATAGGAGAAAAACATTTTGCACAAGGTTGAAAACAATGAATATTCATCACTGGCCCCTACAATCACTCCCTGCAAATTTTAAGACCGGGGGGTCGAAGATAACACGTCTTAAAATTAACAAGAAAGTGAATCCAGGTCTTTGAAGATTGATTGATTGATTGATTGAATGATTGATTGAATCTTTATCCTCGGACTGGGAAAGCTTCTTGCAGAGCTTAGTCCTGGCAGTTTCGCATACTTGTAGAGGCTTTGAATCAATGACGCAGGCCCGGTCACCGAGATTGACAGATTGAAGTTTCCGATTGTTGAAGTCTTGTTGCCGGGGAATTATTCCATCCATTAGATGCCGCTGAATGGAGAGCAGTCCTTAACATGCGTTGCTCAAGCGCACACCCCGAGAGTCGAACCAGCGCCGCTATTGATCTTGAAGTTTCTTCCTTCAGAAGTGACGCGCTAACCAATCACAAGCTATCGGGGCGGACTTTCTTTACTTTACCGTCCGCGTCGTCGCTTATATAAGGAAATTCGAAATATATTGGCTTATATGGTATCTGGGTGGTTTGTTTTGGCGGTGTCGTTGTCGTCTGGGTGGTTGCTTAAGAAAGTCCTTGGGCTATCCATTTTCCTCGATTGTCTTTTCGAATTCCGTCAGGTGTGGTGTTGATTTATTGGGTGAAGAACATCTATCCTTTCTTCTCTGTATTTCGTTTCAGAGTATGGTCTTCTTGGTGCTTGTGGGTAGGGCCAAGTCGAAGTGTGGGAGTAGTTTTGACTTTGCTTTTTTCTGGTAGAACTCGTGGTGGATTGTGCCGTCTCTGTCGATTTTTATGGTGAAGTCCAGTAGTGAGATAGTGTTGTCTGCTGTTGGTGGTTCTATTTCAAAGTTTTAGCTGGGTGCCTTTGATTGAGAGCGTTTTGGATGGTTACGGCTTCCTTGTTGTTGACTGTCAGCTGACTGACTGTGTGTGACTTCAATACCATTTGTCATAGTACATGACTAGGGAACTGTGTTCCCAAAGCTAGTGCAATTTGATATTACCACGTCGAATCCGCAGCATCAGGCTAAAACAGGTCGTTAAAATCTACACTGTCAAGTTCCTTACTCATGATCATCATTTCTATGTCTACGTGCGTTTTGCCCCACAACGTACACTGAAGCTCGGGATTTTACTAGGACTAACTAGAGATTACACTGAAGCTCGGAAGTCAAAGTCCCGGACTGAAGCTGCATTATATGCACATCTTCACCGAGATTATGTAATCACACACGGTTGGCCCCGATGTTTAGCGACAATACGAGAGAAGAATAGACTAACATAGATAATGAACACGTTCTTCTTGTTGGTCATAATTTTTTGATGTTGGCGTCGTTCTATTAAAAGTAGTTGAATTTTAGAACCTTAGAACACATTCAAAATGCCAACTTTGTGATGAAAAAACGTGCTATGAACGCGCCCATTGTGCATATCGCGATCTCTGATCGTGACCAGCAAAAAAGGGACTTGTTTGTACTACGTAGGCTACTTTCTTCGATCAAGATAAGAGCCTTGTCGTCACGACGTGGGTTGCGATGCTGGTTACCACACGATCAGCGATAAATCAAACTTTTGTGGAGGCCTAAGACGATGATTAGTAACAAAATAGTCGAATTTCTTAAAACAATTGCCAAAACCAACAACAATAAACTTAAAAGTTTCGGTGCAAATACAAATACGTACCGTATTTGATACGTACTTACTTTACTGCCGGCTTGGTTTAGGTTTCATTCAGCATTTTTTCAATATTTACGCTTATGCTTTTTCAATATTTACGCTCATGTTTTGACATTATTGCGTCACTGTATTGTTATTTGAAACATTACTTGTAGGCTTTAACTGCCCTTTATCAGAACTGACGATGCACTAGCAAGTGCGAAGTATATTTTCTGTTACATCTACTGACAACTGATCCCTGTTACCTTAGCAATTGAGGTTTTAGCTTTCTATAGCAGGCTATGAATGACGTTTGCTTATTGTGACGCATTGTGACGAAGATAATGCAATTGTGAGGTCTATGTTATCATCATCATCGGCGTATGAGCAGATCTTTCCAGGCTAGATTGGAGGGCAGAAAGTCATCAGCTACTCAGCAGTCTTGTCGTCCAGGATCCTCAGATCATGCGCACCGTTTGGAGGCCGATGAGTTAGGCAGTGGTGGATGACATGGTCTGCAGTCTGTTCAGTGGGATTCTGATGAAGGAGCCAGGCCCGGGCCAGGCCCCACTTGTGCATGTTCGAACGAAAGCGGCAGTTCTCAGGCGGATAAGCCTGACCCAAGCAAGCCTTGCGAGGGACACCCCCGAGGGACGGGGATCGGCGTCGGGTTTGAAGGCACGGAGCGTGGAGGTGTGGTTTTGCCACTCCGTGTTCCACATGTGGTTCGTCCAGTGTTCAACACTTAAACCAAGTTATTCTGCCTTTTTAAGTAGTTGTTGTGCACCAGGCACAAAGGGGCGTCTTGATTTCAGTCGCTGCTTTATAGGTGGTGGTCGCTTGAATGCTGTATAGAGGGGATGGTCGAGGTCCAAAGCGCGGCGAGCGAGAGAAGAACACAGCCCTGAAGGTTACTACCTACGCGGCTGCCTAGTTTGCCTACAACCCAAAACGAGACCAGCATATTTGGGGAAGCCAAAACAAAAGAATGCCCTTTCTTACAATGAAACAGCTATCGACTAAAACATATATATTAGGCTGCGCTGCAAGCAAGGCCACTGTGAAACTGGCTACTGCGTCCTGGTCAATAGCGCTTTACATGGACGACATCTTTTGTACAATCAGTGGTTTTCAAACGTTTTAACTTGGCGCACCCCTTTTGGTGCCCTCCAAGTGGTCGCGGACCCGTAACAAAATTTTTATCTGAAATTTTAATATATCGCGTCGTTCACAGAAGCAAACATATCACTCATAAGTTTCGAAGCGATACAATAAGAAGAGTTTGCAGAACTAGCGACGCACTTATGATGATTGATGACACAAACGAAGTCATGGTATGAGCTATATGTTGGCACATAGAATTGAAAATCAGTAACCTGTATATTGATTTCTACATGCTGTTTTTCTGTAAATTCTATGGAAAATTAATACAATTTAATAGAATAGAATAAATGACTTTTACGAAGAATTTCTCACGTTTTTCATCTGTATGTTAATCAATGCTTCATTGTAATGGCAGTCATTGCAAAACTGTGACTAGGCTACTAATAGACTGCTGACTACGCTTGCATCTCTAAATTAAACAGTAATCAACAATCTGTTGTCTTAAAACAATCCAGTTGAAGATACTGTAGCTGCATACAGCCTAATAAACTCTTTTACATAATTGTTTTTCAGTCAGAAAACCGAAACTTTGTGCGATGTTCTGTCAAATTTCAAATGACGCACGAGGGCGTCACGACACACACTTTGAGAATTAATATAATACACAAATAAAACACAAACAGTTTTAATTTTTGCAATTTATAATTCATGCTACAACTTCGGAAACTTTAACAGATCCCCTGAAAATTAATCGTGGACCCCAGATTGAGAACTTATACGCTGATTTATACAGTGGCACAATTAGATCATTGGTGAAACTAATTAGATCGTGGGAAACCCCAAGTTTTGCAGATTCAACGTCTGTAGACGTTGAATCAATGAAAAAATGACAAATTTTGTTGTCTGGGGTTTTCTGTAATGAACTATCACTATGGTAACTTGCTTTTCATTAACTACTGAATGAGTCGAAGCTCGAAGAGATGAATGGCATGGTAGTGTGACGTCACAAGGTGAGTTTTCAGTTTTTCTGTCTACGACAATGCCATGCGTTGGTGTATTGTTATTTTACTCACAACAAAAAAACAAAATTACACCACAACAACCAGTGCAAATGTTGTGTATTAAATTAGGAGTGGCCAAAAGAATAAAGCGTAGAAAAGTTGATAGCGTTCTTGCAGAATTAAGTCTAGTTCAGATACCATCAAATGAGGTTTGCTCTTTGCTGACGAGGCCCTAGCTTTGATCAAGGACTGCAGCAAGTTTCACAATCATTGAAACTCAGCTCATGACACAGCGAACGTCTTCACACCTTCTCAGTTGTTGTCAAATGATAACAGTATTTGCTTAATTTTTTCTGTGTCAACCGTTGTACAAATAATCTCAAAAGAACTTTAACCTCGCGCCTGCTTGACCGCAAGTAATCGAATCGTACATCGCGGATCTGAAGAATGCGATATCGTTTGCAAAATGATTTCGTGGTTATTTGAAATTATGTGAGCGGCTTCTGTCTGTCACCAAAGGCAATGGCACAAACACGCTCCAGGGACTCGACGATTGACTTAGTTTACGCCTGGTACTGCCAGCGACACCGCAGCGCGCGCTTTAGGCTTGTGATAAGAAGTCGCATTTCCGCTGCCCCTCATTTCCGCCGAGCTGTGAACGTCCGGGGATGGATGTAGTTCCTTCTTGTATTTTCCATTTGAAGATATTTCGAAAGAGACGGGATTTTTCTTGATGAAAAGCGAATCTATGAGCAACACAACCCACGCGCATGCGCAGCAAGTTTCCTCACGTTTTAAGCCATGGTTCTTAATACTCGGCAGCTTTAGGTGAAGCACATACTTCTGCATGTGCGACAGTTGATCCGAACTCGGTAGTAGAGACGGCGGGAAGATCGTTTTCTTTTGTGTGAAGTGCTGCGTCTTTCACGAGCGACACCATCAAATATATTTGACTTAGCTTTGTATGACTCCATTTCTTCATCTGAAACTGCGACAATTAAAACATGGTTAAGGTCAATGAGTTATTAAATAATTAATTAAACTTTTAACTCAGTTTTGAAGTCATTTTGAGCAATCAAATTGTGTTCAGTTTTTACTAATCGGATTCCTTGGACGTTGAGAAATTTAAAAATCTTACAAGTGACACAAAATCGAAGTCCGGTGTGTTCTAGGTCACGATCTGCTTGTAACCTAGTTGCACTTGAAGGACTGACGTTTTGCCAAAACTACACCATAAACTCACCCCGGAACAGATAAAGGTGTGCTTATCAAGTAACAAGGCAATTATATTTTTCTATGAAAGTTCTCGAACTAAGCTAGGCAGCTTCTATCATTATTTGCTAGCCAGCGATGACACGTTGGTTGCTTACGCGGAAAATAACAGTCCTCCTTTATATAACATTTTTGCTTACCGCTTCTTTTGGTGAGGCCCATGGCGTAGCTGCAGTGCTTGTACAACCTGTTCCAGCATCTCCTGCATATGAATTCCGATAGTTTACCAGACTTACGACGACTTTCTGTGTTTCGGCACAAAGTCAAAATAAATAGTATAAGAACTACACCAGAGGTTATGAAATAAACTTTCATGGCAAAATATTTTTCTTCAGAAACTAAAAAAAAAAATTACTGAAACTGAAGTTCTGTTCAAGCTTTATAGCCCTCCTCCTTTTTTGTTATTATGTTTTAGTGGTAATTATGTAAGGTCAATCTCACTTTCTCTTAATCTATTGAACTTCACTCTGCCCTGGGGCGTTGTTGTATCGTGCGCATCACGCGAACTATGCGGCTTCCCTGCTGTGTTACCCCTTGCTATTATCCACTTGAATGTGGTTTGTGGGTTTCACATATGCATTCCCACTAGAGGAGGATCAGACCAACAAATTTAAGGGACCTTCAAAAATTTTTTGTCGTATCCAGGCATACGCCCGGTGATTGAAGATTTAGATCAAGTGGACGGGAAGGCAGGGAAGCCAATCTTCGTGTCCACCTTCAGGCAGTGCCGTACGGTGACCTTTTTTGGAGGTATTCACTTTTTTCAGCAGGCTTTAAACACACACTTGGATTGCAGTTTGCTCAATAGTTGTTCTGATCACATCAAAATAAATTGGTGAGATATAAAGAGTCACTGTGCAAATCAAGTATGGGTTTAATACTTTCTAAACAAATGAGTGAAACATATAGCGCGATAAACTTGTGACTGTAAATTTGAAAATTTTTTCTTGCTATACCAGTTCTGTGGGTCATCTTTGATCAGAAAAAATCTGTGTTGCCTTGAAATGGAACGAATTTGTTTTCTTCATCCTAACTGTGATTCTATTTGAGCAAATCATCGCTTGAATTTGATTTTTTAAAAGAATTTCATCTTCGTCGTTTCTTTTGAGTTTTACTTTTGTAAATTTGAACGCATTTCGGATATCCCAGTGGTTGATGAAATAATGTGTTCTTTTTTAAATTATGTAATGTAATTTAAATTAATTTACACAAAATTTACACAAGTTTTACATAAAATAATTATAATTTAAATTAGTTTATGTAAAACGCGCAACATTGTGACCAATCTTACTGCAATTGCTTGGTTTATCCGTTACTTTGCATTCAATAATTTGACTTTGCAAAATTGCATTTTTGGATAGACTACTTGCTACGAAATATAATCATCAAGTCACATATTTGCTCCACTTTTTTTTTTGCCCCATATTTTTGCCCCATATTTGCCCCACATTTCCCAGCCAGCTAATGAATTTTTTTAAATTGATTCAGCATCTGCAAACGTTGAACCAGTGTAAAAAGTGGCCGGCTTGCTGGCTGGGTTCACAATTGAATTTTATTTATTCAGCCTGAACTTGCATTCTTATTGTCGCGCTGCAAAGATTGCGGCCGATGATTTCATGACGCATTTTCATAATGCGTTGTCTGTGCTAACATGCATGCTCTTCATGCCCGCATGCACACCATGCGATGAGTAGGGAGGCAAGTGTAGAAAGGTATGCCAAGTGTATGCGGTCGAGTTCTGAGTTTCTAATATTTCTTTTTCATATTCGTCAAAAATTAATAAATAATATCTTTCTACACAAAGGAAAACCTTACATCGAATTCGATTTTCAAGATTCAAAATTCTTTTTGTTGTCTCTCACCTGAAACAACGGCGTTTCTCCCCGTTGGGTTTTGCGCACAATATTCCAATTCGTATCTGACCTCGATCGCGGTAATAAAATACAGACATTATTATCTGCTGACATGTCCATTTGAACACTTTATTACGAAACTGTAGCAATCGATTATAATCTAACAATCACATTGTACAATTCTGATCACTTCGTCGTGAGGCAAATGAAGGCCCAAGACAAAAAAAAAATACTGAAATTCCTATCGCTGGGTGCGTCTCAAGTCCAACAAACTTTTCAATTGCGCCTCAACGAATCTAATAATTTGATCTTTGTTGAAAGCTTGCTTTCAGATGCAAAAGAATAATTTCAATCACTTTAAAAAATGTATTTTCATGTTGTTGCTTTCCAAAAATGTTAATTGCAAAGCTGAGATCAATTTTGTTTAAAAAAATGTTTTTTGACATTTATTGGGTAAAATAAATGTTTCTACTTCATAAAAAAGTCAGTGCAGGTTTCCAAATTTTTTAAACAAGTGAACGATCTTGTAGGTCAGGGTGAAACTTGAAACTGAAACTAAAGCAAGAATATGATGATTATTTGCCTGATCTGATGCAGACGTTGGCGATCATGGTCTTCCAAATTGCTCTGTCATTTGACATCCGTATAAAATCGTGGTATAAGAAGCAAGAAGAAAGTATAAACAAAATTCCACAGTAAAACGCACTGAGAACGGAGAATGGCGCCAAACAGAAATAGTAGCAAGAACAAAGAGACAAAAACACTGTAAGCACAAAAAAACCCGAACGAAAATAAAATAAACAAGAACGCAATCGTAACGACTTGGACCCGCAGAGCAAAATCTTGCAGCCGACTTTCAAAAAGCGTGGAAAAAATTAAGTCCTTGAAGAACTAATTGCGATATGGCACAAGAAGTAGGACTAAACAGGCAATGTTATTGTGATGTAACAATATATGAGATTTTTTGCGAAAAGTCTTGCGAGGTTTGATGGGTATTTTTAGATTTTTTGAGCAATTTTAGAGCAAGTTTCACCTTTTAAAGTCTATAGAAAAAATATGTGGCACTTAAACAGTTATTATGATAATATTGCTAATAGACTTTTCCAGCAATAAAGCGTGACGTTGAAAAAGCGTGACCAATCAATAAAGCGTGACGTGGAAAACAAACCACTTCACGAATTGAAATCGTGGTAGTAAAGCACAGTTTTTGAACGTTTTCGTTGTTGTTTTGATCACCCCATCGCTCATTTAGTCCCACACTCTATACTAAAAGTACTTTTTTCACTGAGAATTGCAATTGTCCGCCCCGATAGCTGCGCGTCACTTCTGGAACGAAGAAGCTTCAAGATCAAGCGGCGCTGGTTCGACTCTCGGGGTGTGCGCTTGAGCAACGCACGTTAAGGACTGCTCTCCATTCAGCGGCATCTAATGGACGGAATAGTTCCCCGGCAACAAGACTTCAACAATCGGAAACTTCAATCTGTCAATCTCGGTGACCGGACCTGCGTCAGTGATTCAAAGCCTCTACAAGTATGCGAAACTGCCAGGATTAAGCTCTGCAAGAAGCTTTCCCAGTCCGAGGATAAAGGTTCAATCAATTAAATTATTTATTTTCAGAAGAAAAAAAATTGAATTTACTGCAAGGGCCTATGGTCCTAACTACCGCCGGCACAGCGCTATAGCCTACTGCACGGGGCACAGCGGTATAGCCTACTGCACGGGGCCACTGAACGAAAAGATCTCGCATTGATAAAGTTTATTTTATAATATTTCAGTTAGCAATTAAAGTAGGTAGCTTAAAATTACACTGGTCTACAAAAAAAGCATTTTGTTCTGCAGTTTGGATTTTGAAAACTGATTTAGAGTAACTTTGGGGTGCTGAATCCGAATCTGACCTCAGATTTATTCTACCACGTCAGATTTTTGAGATATAATAACAACAAACTGCTACTTTTGCCAAAAGTAGACGATTTGACGTTACGTTCACCACCAATATATGCAATACTATAGCGAAAGGTTAGCGATAGACAGACCAAAATAGCTTAAATAAGTTTACTGGAAAAGCATTGCTATAGGCCTGCTTAAATCTTTGTGATTTCATGCAAAACATTGACGGGGAGGGGGTCAGTTATTTTTTTAGCCTCCCTTTTAGCTTGTTATTACTGTTTTGTTAATAATGTTGCTTAGAAAATAAATTGGTATCCAAATTGTAGTTTGTGGGTGTATTTCAGCTATTTGTGCACCCCTTGGCAGGCATTAGTGGATATAGCACAGTGTGTGTGTGTAATAAAAGCAACTTCAAATCTTCCACTTTTGGCAAAAGTACCAGTTTGTTGTTATCATATCTCAAAAATCTGGCGTGATAGAGTAAATCTGAGACCAGATTCGGATTCAGCACCCCAAAATTACTCTAAATCAGTTTTCAAAGTTCAAACAGCAAAAGTCGCGTAGACCAGTGTTATTAACTCATTTAGAATCTATACTTACAATTTTTTCGTGCAGCATTTTCGTTTATTTCTTGATGTTTTTATCCTACCTTGGCTTATGCTTAAGGTCACTCCAAGTTGGAAACAGCTAACTCAAAGTTGGATCTGGAAGAGCGCAGAGCGCGATGAGAGTCTTGCGCAGTGACACCAAATGGTGGCGGTATGTGAGTGATCTGTCCAGTATCACCCCAAGATATCTCGGTTTGGGGCAGAAGGAGAGATTTTCCGTTGTTCTGGACGTGTAGCTCACGATCAGCTTCCCGATTGTGGAGGTGGAAAGCTGCTGCCACTGTTTTGGTTTCGCTGAGTTTCAGTCGTCAGTTCTGGAGATAAGCTGAGAGGGTTTTCATGTCCTGGCTCAAGATGTCTTCTAGGTTTTTCCACAACTTTGTAGAGAATTGCCAAGTCGTCCGCGTATGCGTATTTTTCGGAGACCGTGCTTGGCAGATCGTAGGTGACACTAGACATGTGGGTAACATTAGAGTGATGTTGAAAAGAAATGGATGTTGTAGCCCTACATTTTAAAAAGAAGTGGAGCCAGGACTGTTCCCTGTGGAACACCAGTTGTCAGGCGTCTTGGTCTGCTTCGCCGTGAGTTGCCGGTCGTGAGGGTGAAGCTTCGATTCCTGACAAGTTCCATAATCATATGAACCATATGTCGGCCTGGAAGCAGGCAAAGCACCTTGCAAGCGGTGTCATACAATGTCGTAGGCAATTGTAAGAAGTAAACATACAGGTCTGGCCATCTTTTTTGCCTCAAAGCAATCCTCGATGGCTTTAATCAAGAGTGTAGCCTGATCTACGGTGGATTTTTCCGCGACGGAACCCAGCTTGCTCCTTTGAGAGGAGTGGCTCGATGATTGGATTGACGCGGGCATAGATCAGCTTTTCGAGGATTTTGAAAGGAACACACAGGAGAGATATCGGACGATAGCTCCTTGGGTCCTGTTGCGTATTTTGGTTTGTTTTCGTTGAAACAATGTACTTTGCTTTCGTTCCCCTTAGGTATTTTTTTGTGTTTTTGTTAATCCGCGCCTCTATAGTTTTGTTTCACAATATGTTTTGGGTGCACGACTTCTGAAAGCATTCTTGCGATTTTGAATATGATGATTATGTGCCTGATCTGATACAGACGTTGGCGATCATGGTCTTCCAAACTTCTCTGTCATTTGCCATTCGTATAAAATCGTTCGTTTTGACTGTTGTGTTTGTGGCCCATTGGTTCAAGCTGTTTAAAGCGATTTTGAATAGCCTACAAGCAGAAAACTTTTGTAAGACTCTGGTTGAATGAGGTAAAAGCACAACAGAGTTATTTGGCGATGAAGATGGGATGCTGATCGACTGAACGAGAAACTTACAGTGCTACGCAGAGTGATCAGTTTGAGTTCCCACAAGGTTTAGTTTCTACTAGTTTAAGTTTTTACAATTATCTTCTACGGTACTCAAGATGGAAAAGGTCGTGGAATTGATGCAGTCGCAGCTGGAACATATGCGACAACAAATGCAGCAGCAAGAACGTCATCATGAAGAACAGCTGAAGGAGTTAATTTCAGCCCTCAAATTTCCTGGCGAATCGGAAAACCAAAGTCGGGTGTTTCAAGCTATTCCTAAATTTTGTGAGTTTGATTCAACTTTAGAACTTTAGACTGATTAGTCCCGTTTTTGCACACTCGTGAAGTCACAGTCCATTCCTGATGATAAGAAGGCTCAAGTTTTCCTCACCAAACCAATCAATGAACTTACAATGGAGGGAATTTCGTATTACATGAAGGCACTATTCGACCCTAAGCGCTTCGTTATTCGTGAACAATTTCGCTTCTGGAGCAACTTAAAGCGAAAACCAGGTGAGACTGTTCCAGAATTGGGTGCACGAATATGGCAAGCCGCTACCATGTGCAACTTTTCTTCTATTACTAATCCTTTAAACGAAGCTTTGTGTACTTGTTTTATGTGCTCGGTAGAAAACGAAGAAGCCCTCTTTAAAATTATACCTGACGATTTTACTTTCCAAAAAACTGAAGACCTGCCAAAGTGGCTAAAGAGATGGTGTTTGGCATTGAACCGTCGGTGGTACATAATGTTAAAGATACCGATAGACGATTTTCTTTCAAGAAAGCTGCAGTGGTCAATGATAATGCGAACAAGCAAAGTAAGTGCTATCGATGTGGTAATTCTAATCACCATGCTAACAACTGCAGATTTAAAAATGGGGTCTGTGATTTCTGTAAACTTACAGGGCATGTACAATCCGCTTGTCGTAAGAAAGCCACACAAGTTTATTCTTCTAAGGTCAACTGCATACAGGAGGTAAATACTATTCATAATTCGTCGTGTAAAGTTCTTAAACTTGAGGTTCAGATTTTTATTAAGTCTTTTCCTGTCTTAATGGAAGTTGATACAGCTACAGGGAGAAATTTCATCTCTTCTGAAGTTTGGTCGCAACAAGGCAAACCTAACTTGCAAACTCCGCAGCTACGTTATCAGTCGGCAAGTAAGCACTCAATGCCTATTATTGAATCGTTCACAGCCGAAGCGAGCTGCAACAAATCTGGAAAGACGACCACAGTTCATTTTATGGTAGGCCTATGTGAAGTCAGGGCCTCCGAGAGAAATTAGAACTGGTCGGAAAACAATACGAAAAATGGGCCCCCAAAAACAATTTCCAGCAAAAATGAAAGCAACATATTTGTATCATGCGTTGCATCATATCTTTTATGCTGAACTTGGCCTACTTTGCTCAGTGCGAACTTGAATTTCTTTAAAGTTTAGAGTTTTTCAACCTATCGTTATGAAAAAAACTTCTTTCAATATGAAAATCAACCAAAATCACTCGACTACACTTGCAGCAAAATTGCCATTGTTTCTCGCTATTTTGTATACAAAAATTGTAGTAGGCCTATAGTCGTATGGTGAGTACATCGCATATGCGGTGCATTTGACGCTTAAACCAGTGTTTAAAAAATATCGTCACCACATGCGTGTAGCCTACTGCTCCATATCCGCCACTGATTTTGGTGGATGGACAATCCTTAACCAGGTGATTGACGTCCTGAATGTTGGATTCGCAGTGTGAGCATTCAAGGCTGCTGAGAGTACTCCATCTATGTAGTGTTTGGGTAGTGCGGGCGTGTTTGCTGATGATCCTGTTAACTGTTATCCATTCTTGTCTGTTTGTTGTGTAAAATCCTAGAAGAACCGTTGTTTGGTCAGTCATAACGTTTCCCCACCTTAACAAGTCTGCATGCCAGGCCAGTATTGGTTCCAATCATGGTGCGAATCGAAATTGTAACTGATAAATAATTTTAGTATAGCCTAGATGGAGAAAAAGTTGTGAGCACACAATAGACAGCAGGCAATGAAAATAGCTCAACAATTCAATCCAGTCCGGACCTTTACCAATGCAAAGTTGTTCATCACAGCATCAAATGCAACGTGTGATTTGGTGCACAACATGTAGCTTACTGACTGTTCAATCGGTTTTGCGTCATGGTTTACAAGATATTCTTTACAAATCTGAGTGTGCTAAAACCACGTTTTCAACACGCAACCGTTGGATGTAGGCCTACTGATATAGGCTACTTAAAAGATTCTCAAAGCAACAAAATATTTGGAAAAGTATTTCGAAAGTTGCGATTAATGTTTTCCTTGAGTAAAGATCATGGATAATAAGTTTCGGTTTGCAGCTCAAGGTTGCTGTCCAGCTTTCTTTCAAAAGTACCAACTCATCCAAAATGTCATTATTGTTTAAATTTGTTCTACATGCTTGCATGGCCACCTAAAGATATGGCCTGATTTGTCACATTTTGCAGAAATTTCCAGGTTTTTCTAACTTTGGGCAAAAGTTTAAATAAATTTTTCTAAAAATTATATTTTTACGCTTTCTTTACTCTTTTCCCCAGATGACACAATAGGTTTTAACATCCTCACATGTTGAAAAACAAAGAAAATTTGATTTCGAAGATTTTAGTCAGACTGTTAATTTTCAATAACAGTCTAATTTTGCGTTTTTCAACTTACTTTTTCTCATTTGCTACTGCTTCCCCAAGGCAACAAAAAAGTTTTATGTCATCAGAAAACCGCAAAAAGTAGAAACATCTCAAAAAATGTCAGTCAAGCACTAGCAGTAGCTGGAATCAAAATCTGCAAAATGTGACAAATCAGGCCGCATCTCCAGGTGGCCATGATGCTTGCAACTGCATATCAGACACACGATGATGTTTCCATAGAACTTCAAACTAATCGATGATGTGTTTGAGTTTCTTGATACATCTGTAACTAGACTATCCACAGCTAGCCAATCTTTTCCATAATACTAGCCTGCGATAGAATAAATTTCGTTTGTATGATTGATACAGTGAAGCAGTTTTGAAGGAGCGTTCCGTCTCCAGAAAATCTTTTTTTAGTTCATAGTTCCCACAACAAATTTAGCTTGCGAGTAGCCTACTCTTTTCAGCTTTCTCTAATTTGTTAACATCTTCCTGTAATTTCATTAAATTCATTAGCTGATTGTCCATTGAACAGTCCTTTCGCTGTATGAAGAAGATAGTGGAGTGAATCTCGTTTAGGACTGTAATCCACATAATGGCACCTACATTTTAAACTGTGGGCTGCAATAAGGCTGCTTAAATAACGGGACAGCTTTCTTTAGAATTTCGTATCTGTCCGGTTACAATTGAAAATGACACAAGCATACATTCGATCAATTACTCCAAAATTGATACGACATCTGGACAACACTGCAGCTTACACTGTGAACCTAACTGGATTAAAGCAATGCCATCCATAAGCAGAAAATAGGCAGGAAGGGTTTACTTCCTTTAACCTTGCTTGAAAATCTTTCACCTTTCCAGACATGTTGAATTAATATGCCTGGCCAAATGCCTGGCCAAATGCCTGGCCAAATGCCTGGCCAAATGCCTGGCCAAATGCCTGGCCAAATGCCTGGCCAAATGCCTGGCCAAATGCCTGGCCAAATGCCTGGCCAAATGCCTGGCCAAATGCCTGGCCAGCGCAGTGTTTGAAATCAAGGTTTAGTTGGTCAAACAAAAATAGTAAGCTACACGCTTAGCGAACCTAACACCAGTTCTCGAGTTAAAACAGAAACCGTTCAGTGATACAGAAATCAGTAGGCTTAATAACAGCAGATCTTACGTATTGAAGCAGTTGAACATAGCCTGTCTTAATACGACAACGATTTGTTCCTGATGAGAAACAAAAGAAGTAGCATCTACAGTAGGCTACAATGATGGATAAGTACTTTGAAACAATACGTTTCACTCAAAAATTTGTTCATTTTTAAGTTGGTACATTTTATTTTAGTAGCAAAAATGGGCCCCCCGCAAAAGCAAAAAAAAACGAAAAACTACTCGTTTTTCCTTTACAATGTTATGCTAGGGGGGAAAGTTGCCCGACTTCCCCCCCTCTCGTAGCCCCTGTGTGAAGTACCTAACCTTAACTTATCAGGGCGTGATGCTATTTAAGCACTAGATATTTCGGTAGATAAGTTGTTTTCTTCATCTTTACATGCTATTCATCGTCACAAGGACATATATTCTAACTTGCAAAAGTCATGTTCCGAGTTATGTGACCAATACGAAGACTTATTTAAACCTGAGTTAGGTTGTCTTCAGGATTACGAATTAGAGATTGAGTTCAACTCTGATTGTAAACCAGTGTTTTCAAAGCCCAGACCAGTGCCTTGCGCTATTGAAGAAGACTTGGCTCTTGCCTAGGACGCCGGTATAGAAAAAGGTATCTGGACACCTGTACAATTTTGCGACTGGGGAACTCCTGTAGTACCAGTTCGCAAGGCTTCTACCGAAGGAAAGAAACCCAAATTAAGAGTTTGTGGTGACTATTCCTCGACGGTTGATCTACAACTTAAAACTCACAAGCACCCTTTGCCTCTCCCAGAGGATTTAATGCGTAAACTAGGGGGTGGCCACGGGTTCACTAAGATGACCTGGCAGATGCTTATAATCTTATAGGCTAAGTAAAAAGAGTCGAAAAATATTGGCATTAAATAGGCTACCCATAGAGGGGTTTTGGTTTTACTACAAAATATTAAGCCGTTTGGCACCTCTTCTGCCCCAGGCCATTTCCAAAAGATAATGGATGATCTAACTAGTGACCTTCCAGGTGTAACAGTCTACCTAGATGACATTTTGATAAGTGGAGCTACAG